>NC_044031.1:584273344-584597028 GCF_901765095.1 Microcaecilia unicolor | reverse complement strand
TTTCCCCATTAGTGTATGGCTATCACCAACGGGAGCATTTACTACCACCTATTTAGGAGACGGTAAGGGCTCCCACGCTACTCCCATGCTAATTGGTTAGCACATGGTAATGTGCCTGTGCTACCTGATTTGCACAGGCAAGCCTAATCTCCATCCCCAGACACACACCTCTCATGCTGAAAAAAAATTTCTGGAGTGGGATTATCGAGTACTAAGTAGAAAACCGTGTCCCACGGTAGTGCATTTTTAATGCACTGTAGGCCCACCGTGGCTTACTAAGAGGCAGATGCACTAAAGCTAAATGAGCCTTTAATGACCCTCCAACGAGGAAAATTTGATCCGTTGCATGCATCAAAGGGCTTTTACCGAGGAAGCCAGCAGCTAACGAAAACGGAATGGAGATGAGCAATTAGTGTGAAAACCCCATTGAAACGACATGCACTAACCTTTTCCGATTGCCTTTACGCAGGAAAAAGGCAGGAAATCTAACGAGAGGTCTGGACCTCTCGTTAGGACAGCTCTGTGCCAGGAAAAATCATTAAGTGAAAAAATAAACAAACTTTGAGCCAATCCCAGCGCATTAGCAGAGCTAAAAGCGCTGTGATTGGTCCAAAGGACGTCAGAAAACACATCAAATAAAAAAAATAAAAAAAGGATCGGGAGGGGGCAAGGGCGCTCATCAGGAGCGTCCTGTATGGACAGCCTTGCCCCCCCCCCACTGCTCCCCACTTTCCGCCGCTCCCTCCCCCCCCCGAAAAAGCAAAATTCTAGCAGCCCCGGCCCCCCTCCCTTCCTCACTACTCTGTCTCCCCCCAGCTCCGCCTCCCGACATCCTCCGCCCTGTGCCCCGCCCCCTCTTGGGGTCGTCACCCGCCATTCCCCTCCTCCATCGGGCCCCCCTCCCTCTTACCGGGCCCGTGCAGCGCCTCTCTCCTCTGTCTGAAGGCGCTGCATGGGCAAGAAGAAAGCTGATGCCTGCCTTCGCCCAGCTTCTGTCGCGCGTCTCTCTCCTCCTGGGCCCACCCCTGTCTGACGTCGGTAACCTACGTAGGTTACTGACGTCAGACAGGGGCGGGTGCAGGAGGAGAGAGACGCCCGTGCAGCGCCTCTCTCCTCTGTCTGAAGGCGCTGCATGGGCAAGAAGAAAGCTGATGCCTGCCTTCGCCCAGCTTCTGTCGCGCGTCTCTCTCCTCCTGGGCCCACCCCTGTCTGACGTCGGTAACCTACGTAGGTTACTGACGTCAGACAGGGGCGGGTGCAGGAGGAGAGAGACGCGCGACAGAAGCTGGGCGAAGGCAGGCATCAGCTTTCTTCTTGCCCATGCAGCGCCTTCAGACAGAGGAGAGAGGCGCTGCACGGGCCCGGTAAGAGGGAGGGGGCCCGATGGAGGAGGGGAATGGCGGTGATGACCCCAAGAGGGGGCGGGGCACAGGGCGGAGGATGTCGGGAGGCGGAGCTGGGGGGAGACAGAGTAGTGAGGAAGGGAGGGGGGCCGGGCTGCTAAAGGTACGTTTGCTTTTCTTCTTGCTTTTTAATTTAGAATGCAGGGGGAAGTGGGGCGGGGGGAACGGCGACCACGGGTGGGGGGGGGGGGGCAAGGACGGCCATACAGGACGCTCCTGACCAGCGCCTTTGCCCCCTCCCGACCCTTTTTTTTAATTTTTGTTTTGATTTGGGAGCCATGTGCTTGTGATTTGACTGTGTTTTGACTGTTTGTGGCATGCGCAGAGCAGCTAACATAACGCTTGGCTGCTCTGCGCATGATTTGGGGGCCGATTAACGATGTGTATTGTGATTCTTTGATACATTGTACGTTTCAATACCGATCTCAGCATGTGTGACTTTTTTTTTTGGTGCATTTTTCGTTATTTTAAAATCGTTAGGGACTTTAGCGATTTAGATTTTTTTACGTTTGGTTGCTGCATCTGCCTCTAAATGTTTCTCTCACTGCAGTGTCCATGCCACAACCATTATCCTCCCATAATCCTGCCCTCTCATACAACATGGAGTTAACCCATGAATTACCACATGTTGTCATGCCACCACGGTCACAGCTGCCACACGCTTAAGTGCACACAGGTTAACTGTGCAACACACTTTAGTAAAAAGGGTTCTTATTTATTTATCGAGCAATCAGACGAGGATTCCTAAAAGCATACAGGGCTTGTAAAATAAACTTTACAGTACAAGTCAAGTTTTAAGATACTCACAATCAGGGCTTTTTTTGAGGGGGTACTTGGGGGTACTGAGTACCGACACCTTTTCCACTGTCTGCTTAAATTGACCCATGGTCCTCATATTTTAATGAAAGCGCTCAGGCTCTGCATACAAATTCTGCCTTGTCATAGATTCTGTGACTGGTTGCAGGGGGCCTGGTTATTGTGGGGTGGGTCCCTCAATGATCACCCCACCCCTGAAGGGTGGCCTGGCATTTGAGTACTGGCACCTTTTTCACTAGAAGAAATGCACTGCTCACAATGTGCTTTTGTATTTATAAGTTTTATGAATGTAACACTTTGTTGCCTGGTGAGCATCAGAGTGGGTTACTTTGCATAGCTGTAGAACTGGTTTGTGGAACCAGGATCCGGGCCTGCAAGCTGGAAAGCTGAAAGGTACAGATAATGCACTCATTCAGCACATTCCTTCATTCCAATAAGTCAGGCCTGAAGATGCAAATCCAAACAAAGATTGTAGTTAAACTTGGATGGTAAATGGGGAAAAATACATAAGTTCTCATGACTATTTATAGCTAAAGATACAGATACTTAACTTATAGCCCGCCAATACCAGTCATAAAGTTCACCGCGGATTACAATAAGAAAACTAGAACACAAATTGTCTAGGATGCAAAGAGAAACAGAATACATCAAAGTTAAGAGCCTACAGCACTGCACTTAATTCTTTGCTACATACTTCTCAAAGAGTAATGTCTTTAAACCCTTCTTAAGCATATCATAACTGGTCAAGAATCTCAGATCAGCGGGTAAAAAACTCCAGAATGTTGCAGCTTGATACACAAATAAATGTATAAAGAGCTTTTTAGACATAATTCCCTGGGGATTTGGGAAACAGAAGAAAAAAAATGTGTACTATATGTATGTCTTGCCACTGAGTAACATAGCATATTGTGGGATCTTCCCGTTCATAATTTTCTATAACAAACTACCCAATTTAAAAAATATTCTGGCCTCTACCTTCAACCAATGAAGCTTAACAAAGTAAGTTGTAATCCTCTGATTTCTTGAGGGAATAAATTAAACATGCCACCACATTCTGTATTGTCTGCAGCTTCCTTAGCAAGTTTTGTGTTAATCCCAAGTAGACAATGTTACAACATTTATTTATTTATTTATTTATTTATTTATTTGGATTTATTTACCACCTTTTTGAAGGAATTCACTCAAGGCAGTGTACAGTAAGAATAAACCAAACATGTGCAATAGGCAATTACAGCAGTAAAAATATTCAAATAACAATATAAAGTATGGCGTGGTATACTACTTACAATGTCAACACAAAACGTAATAGAACATTTTAATTGACAGTGAAGGGTGTAAACAAAGATGGAACATGTAGTTAGAAAATAAGGTAACTAAGTTTAAAGAAAGGTGCACATGAGGTCAAGGAGATGGTTAAATAATATCTCAGGGTAGGAGTGGATAAACATGTCCTGCTGTATGTGCAGCTCGTGTCACTCCTTGTGTATACGTGAGTGAGACTAGCAAGTTAGTTACTTGTCAGGTCACTTGCAACCTTCTATTAGTCATGCTGCAGCATTCTGAATCAGTTGGAGCTGGTGCAGGCCCTTTGTAGTCAGACAGTTGTAGAGTGCATAGCCTCTGTTAAGGTTCCCTACATCTCACCGTCCTGTAGTATTGAAGAGTATACTTCCAACAGCCTGAGCATTAATTCAGACTGAGTACTGTCAGACCATCACCCCCAGAGGCCTTTCCACGATTAAGGGGTCTTTTTACAAAGCCGCAGTAAAAAATGTCCTGTAGTAGTGTGGGCGTGTCTTTTAGGCAAACGTTGGGCAATTTTTTTACCACGAATGGGAAAAAGGCTATTTTTAATGGGCAAGGAAATGGGCCTGGGCTAATATCAAAACTAGAACATGCCTATTTATAGCCTGAACCCTTACCACCACCCATTAATCTAGCGGTAAGGGCTCACGCGCTACCCACGTGGTAACCATGCAGTGCATGCCAATGTGGGCATGCTGCTGGTTACTACCAGGAATGCCCCCCATGGTAGAAAATAGAAAATTATTTTCTAACATGGGATTTGGCATGTGCCAAAATCAGAATTACCGCTGGGTGCATTGGAGCCGACTCTATGGGTGCTTGAGCACCCCCAATATTGAGAAAATTCCTTGTAAGTGTCCAGGGAGGGGTTATTTTCATTGGGCTTAGCACCCCCAATAATTTTGAAAAGTTGGCTCCTATGGCTGGGTGCACAAGCTACCCTGGCTGTAGTGCCAATTGGGCACACTCTACCTGCGTGTTAGCCCTCCTGCAGCTTTGTAAAAGGGCCCCTCAATGACTTAAGTGCCTTTTCAATTTCTGACAGTGTAATTTCTTTATCTAGAACTGTTTTGTCCTTCTCAGACAGCTTAGGACCTTTAAGTTCCAGTAAAAACCTTTTAATTATATCAGGATCTTGTTCAGCTTCTGAAGCAACTAATTTACTAAAAAAGGACATGAATATCTCAAGGCAATATCTCTCTCAGTATTTACCAATTGACCAGTAGTAGTTTTAATAGATGTTATTTTATTTCTGTTCTTTGTCTCAAAAGAATGCTGCCAATACTTTTCAGCCTTGTTTGCTGATAGTATTGAGCTTGTTATATGAATAATTCATTTTAGCTCTGGTGCTAAGAATATTAATATATATTGGTATTTAATTTAAATCATTGTTGATATGTAGAGTCTGTTTTGGAGGGCTCGCAGTTTCCTCCACTAGTGTAACAGTGGAGGTAGGGGAGGTAGAAGCCTGGGTCCACCTGTCTGCAGTGCACTGCACCTACCACTAGACTACTGCAGGGACCTGCATGCTATTATAATGGACCTGAGTATAACATCTGAGGCTGACAAGTAATGTTTTTCATCACATTTTTGGGGGGTGGGAGGAGGTTAGTGACCACTCTGATTCCCTCCAGTGGTCATCTGGTTATTTAGGGCACCTTTTTGTGCGTTATTCGTTATAGAAACAGGTCTAGCTCTAAACGTCTTAGTTTTAGTCCTGGACGGTTTTGTTTTCTTCCATTATGGCTGAAAAATGTCGAAGTCTCAGGACCGCCCAAGTCCTGCCCTGAACATGTCCCTGATACGCCCCCTTGAGATTTGGGCACACTTCTGACGGACTTCAAAGAAAAACGTCTAAAAATAGGTTTTGAAAATACTGATTTGGATGTTTTTTTATGAGAAAAACGTCCAAATGTTGCTTTATGCCACCTTTGAGACGTTTTTCTGTTTTGAAAATGAGTCCAAAAGTGTAACATAGTATACTACTTACAATGTCAACACCATATGTAATAGAACATTTTAATTGATAGTGCAGGGTATAAGCAAAGATGGAACATATGGGGTCCTTTTACTGAGCTGCGTAAGTGTCTACGCATGCCCAACGTGCGCCAAAATGGAGTTACCATATGGCTCTTGCGGTAATTTCATTTTTGGCGTGCGGCCGATATGCGTGGCCGAAAAATAATTTTTATTTTCAGCCGTGTGTATCGGATGCGCGCCAAGTGGCATTTGGCATCTATAGGTCATTACCACCCGGTTACCATGTGAGACTTTACCACTAGGTCAATGGCTGGCAGTAAGGTCGCAGACCCAAAATGGAGACGCAGAAATTTTGATTTTGCCGCATGTCCATTTTCGGCAAAATGTTTAAAAAGGCCTTTTTTACAGGTGCGCTGAAAAATAAATTGGTGCGCGCCCAGAACCTGCGCCTACACTACCACAAGCCATTTTCAGAGCGCCTTAGTAAAAGGACCCCATAGATAGCTAAGAGAGTAAGAGAAGTTGGAAAGTACGGTGACTAATTTAAAGAAAGTTTCACATGAGATCAGAGAGATGGTTAATATATAGATAGGTAAGAGAAGAAGAGGACTTAGAAAATAAGGTGACTGATTGGAAGAAAGGTGTAGATGAGGTCAGAGAGATTGTTTAAATATTATCTCAGCTAGGGTGGGAGTGCATAAACATGTCCTGCTGCAGTATGTGTAGCCCATGTCACTCCTTGTTGTGTTTGAGTGAGACTAACAAGTTAGTTACTTCTTCCATTAATGGCCTGGTTGAAGAGCCAAGCTTTCACCTGCTTCCTGAAGTAGAGATAGTCTTGTGTTAAGCGGAGCCTTTCAGGGAGTGCATTCCAGAGTGTGGGGGCTACTCCGGAGAAGGCTTACCCACCCAGAGCACTCCATTCTTCTAGTTACTGCCTTTGGCTGACAATAACTCCCCCTTTGACTCAACCTTAGGTTATTTGGCCTTTCCAGGACATCCCCTCTCCTCACGAGTGCTGGAAGGGTAGAAGCAACCAAAGACCTGATGCAAACACTAACATCTATTAACTCTAAATTATTCCTACTCAACAACCATGAACATTTTCCTCTTCAATCTTCCCCATAAACACACCCCTGGGCTGGAGAGTTCTTGCATGTTCTTTAGTAAACCCCATTGTAATGGGGAAATACATACTTGTACACAGACAAATGAAATGCTATCAGCCACTCCAGCCACCAAGGCAGTCACCAGGACCAAGAGGCAACTAAGGCCAATGTTTGTGCATGATTTATATCAGGTGCAGATGCCAGTGTTGAGAACTTCCACCCCCAATGTCTACAGGCTTTGTGGAATATTTCATAGATGAATAAAACTCAGTGCTGCCCATTCCATGTCCCCAACATGCTTCTTTTCCAAACATGTAAATCGCTGTGCTACTAGATTGCAGCCATCTCAACGTCACCATTTCCATGTGAATGCTATTTACCCATATAAATGACAGTATTTCCAAGTGGAAATTGGAAATGGAGCTGCAAAAATAACCCCATTATGTCTTTATTAGCCAGAAGCATCTAACAAGTATGTTCAATGTTTTGTCTGTTGTATTTATAGGTGAATTTCCATGAACTGAATACAAATGTGTGAAGTTCATTTTTTTTGCAGTTGCACACTGATTTTTCTTATTCATCTATCCCTATCAAGTGGTAGGCCAGGACTTTCCAGCAGTGCGTGTCCAATATATGTGCCCACACTACCGCAGGAAACATTTTGGTGCGCCTTAGTAAAAGGGCCCCTCAAGGCGGTGTACAGCAAGAATAAGTCAAACGTAAGCAATAGACAATTAAAGAAGAAAAAATATTCAAATAACAGTACAATTATGGCATTATAGTATACTACATTACAATGTCAGCACAATACATAATAAAATATTTTAATAGACAGCAGAGATGGAACTTGTAGATATATAAAATAGAGTAACAGGAATAAGAAAACAAGGAACTAATTTAATGAAAGTTGCAAATTAGGTTAGAAAGGTGCTTGAATATTATCTTAGCCAGGACAGCAATGGATAAACGTGTTTTGCAATAGTATGTGCAGCCAGTGTCGTTTACTTCTTTTATTAAAGGTCTGGTTGAAAGGCCAAGCTTTCACCTGGTTCCTGAAGTAGAGATAGTCTTATGTTAAGTGAAGCCATTCAGGGAGTGCATTCCAGAGCGCGGAGGCTATTCTGGAGAAGGCTCGCTTGCGGGTACCACATCCTGTGATGTCCTTTGGAGACGGTGTAGTTAGGGTTACTCCTTGGGAGGAGTCTTAGTGACCTTGAAGGTGTGTAGATGGAGATCCTGTTGTTCAAGTATAATAAATGTTCTGTCCCATTTCTAGACCTTTTCAGTAGGAAAATACTTGGAGATCAGGTACAGAAAGCATGAACCAATCAATAAGTGATCCTTTTACAAAGATGCACTAGCGTTTTTAGCACTCACTATTAAATAAGCATGCACTAAATGCTAGAGACACCTATAAGAATATAAGTGTGCATTAAAACTTAGTACGCACTAAAAACGTTAGCACGCTTTTGTAAAAGACCCCCTAAGTTCCTTAAAAGAAGAGGGAATAACTAAACCCTAAATTTATTATCAACAAGTTCTCTGCTTTTATTTATGCTGTGGTAGTAAGCTTTTTGTTCAATGCCTACTGTGCTATCAAACTTTCATCACTGGATGCCAGAAAAAAGTCTTTATATTGCTTTTCATTAAAATTTTCTCTTGCTTGCACAGAGACGTTATTAACTTCCCATTAAAACATGTTTAAGTGCCATTAAAACTTTTCAATTTGAACATAATTCTCCCTTAACAGTGTAAATTTGCAACGCTGGCCCTTGATTCTGAAATCACACTTTGAAAGAATTCTGTTCTGTATGTTTCAAATTACTTAATTACCATATTTATTGGCAGATAATCCCTGATGGCTTTGTCTGATATATTTATGTTGTCTTCATTTCTCTGTGATCCAAGCATGGCAGACAATATGTTCACATATTTAATTCAGCAGTTGAATGCAGCAACCTGACTTGGGGCTTTGCTGAATGGTCATTAGCTAAAATTAAAAATGTGTCAAAGTAAAGCAAAAAAGCAGGGGTTCGTGATGACACCTTTTATTAGGCTGATAAGTGTTGAACAATCCAGTAGCACTAAGGTCCTCATCTCAAGAAATGTAGTCATACTTACGTGGAATTAATGTCCCTTCTACAGAAAAAAAAAGAAAAAAATGCACCCCATCACTTAAAAATTGAGTAATCCTGTCTGCCTTGCCAATATTAAAGTTGACTGCTGAATATATATAATTGGTAAATGTCTTACAAGGGCAGTTGTCAAAAGTATGTGGACTGCAGCACGCACAGATTTTACACTGATTCTGAAAGGGAAAGGATGTGCATTGTTTTTCTTTGAAAATTGCACAAGGAAAAAGTACCCCTAAAATTTTCACCTGCTTTTCCTGTGGGTACTTTTCCTGGCCAAGACAATGAGTTTAGTTTTGCATATTCAAAAATAAATAAATAAATAAATAAGCACATTATTGCCTCACTTACACATATATATGCATTTTCCTGAAGGCATTTTATTTCCACACTAGCTGACTAGGGTGGAAAAAGCTCCTATTATGTACTAGCGTTTTGATTGTAACCACAGAAAGGTGGTAGATCAAATCCCATTCCCTTTCCCCTTACTGAGGAGCTGTGGATTAAAATCCTTCAGGTGAACAATGAGTGCACGTACGTGTTTTTGCTTGCAGAGTAGAGGAGTAGCCTAATGGTTAGAGCAGACGAAACGGATTAAAATCTCACTGAAGCCCCTTTTGATCTTGAACAAGTCACTTAACCCTCCATTCGATCTTAAGCTCTCCCAGGACAAAGACCTGAATGTAGGTTCCCTTGAACCTCTACTAAAAATGTAGGTGTAGATATTCAAAAGGGTTTAACTGGGAAAGAGAGGCTTCCACTTAAGCAGATGGTGCCGCCACTGAATATTGTCCATGACTGCCCAGGCACTGTCCGGTTACTGCCAAGCCGGTCTGGGGGCAGAGCTTAAGTGGAGCCAGCACCGAACTGGTTAGCAGTGATATTCAGGCCACTAACTGGTTAAGTAAGTGGATAACATTAGAACAGCAAAACGTCTGTCTTAGCTTGGGGGCCCAGCCTAGCAGCTGTGCTAAAATGCAGCCAGCATTATCAGTAGTGCAGGGCTTTCCCATGAGCTGATGGCACTTTTAACATGGCTGTAAAGTGGCCATATTTCCATTTACTCTATTAATGGCCATGCACTAATTTCCTCATTAGTATTAGTAAGTGGCCATTAGGGCAGGAACCCTTTTTACTGACATCTATTTTCTAGGCATTAAGGGCTCCTGCACTAACCCATGTGCTGAAAATTAGCAGGTTCACACATCTACACCTAACTGACTGAAGTTTATTTATTTAGATTTTGCTCACACCTTTTTCAGTAGTAGCTCAAGGTAAGTTACATTCAAGTACACTGGATATTTCTCTGTCTCAGGAGGACTGGCAATCTAAGCTTGTACCTGAGGCAATGGAGGGTTAAGTGACTTGCCCAAGATCACAAGGAGCAGCAGTGGGATTTTAACCGGCCACCTCTGGATTGCAAGACCGGTGCTCTAACCACTAGGCTACTCCTCCACTCATAGAGGAAAGGAAAGACAGGGTGATATGATACAAACATTCAAATATTTGAAAAGTTTTACTATACACACAAACCTTTTCCAGAGATAGGAAGGCGGTAGAACTAGAGGACACAAATTCAGGTTGCAGGAGGGCTGACTTAGAAATAATGTCAGGAAGTACTTTTTCATGGAGAATGTGGTAGATACTTGGAGCCCTTCTACAGGTGATGGAGATAAAAAGAGTAATGGAATTCAAAAATATGTGGGATAAACATAAATGATTCCTGTTTGGAAAAAATGGAACCAAACAAACTTTGTGGTGATCAGATGGCAACATCAGTAATTGAGAAGCAAAGCAAGCCTTGGGCAGACTTCTGTGGTCTGTGCCCTGATTGTGGCTGGACAGATTTGGATGGGTTGGTGTGGGGCTTCAATGACAGCTTCAGTAGTTGGAGAAGAAAATCAGTGCCAGGCAGACTTCTACGGTCTGTGCCCTGAAAATGACAAGGACAAATCAAAATCAAGTATTCATATGTAGTATCGCATCATACCTTATGCTATGAGTTTATCTTGTTGGCCAGACTGGATGGACCGTAAAGGTCTTTATCTTCCATTACCTACTATATTACTATGCTACATTCACTGAGCTTCCAAGTTTCACAATTCTAGGACAGATCATTTCTGCCCACTCCTACTTTTGCACTTACATCCCAAAACAATGTGGTATTGGTAGTTCCCCAATTCTGCCCTCTCAAATCAGTACTGCAGGTCCCATAATGCATTAAGGAAGGGTTGTTAGAAGTCCAGGACTGTCCTTAAATTTCCCTCCAGGAGCTGGGTAGCTTGCCAATTGTGCATCCATTCCACTCAGCCTGCGCCTCACTCCTGGAAGCAGTGCACACGAACCCCACATACACAGCAAGACATAGCACATGAGAAAACATAATACTGCAACAAGTTGTAGGGGTCTTTTTACTAAGCTGCGGTAAGCACGCTCTGCGGGACACCTCAGGCGCCCTGTGGTAAGTTCCAAATTGGTGAGCGCTACCCAGGTGCTAAAAAATATTTTTTTTAATTTTAGGTTGAAGGGGCCTGTCTGGGGGTGCAGTAGGTGTTTCTATGCAGATCAGTTAGTGCATCGACATTACCACAGACTAAGGGGCCCTTTTACCAAACTGCAGTAAAAAAAGAGGCCTTAGAGTGCCCTTACATGGGTCATTCCTATGCGTTAACCCCTGAATTCTATATAGCGAACCTAGAGTTCCATGTGGTTCCAAATGTAAATCTAGGCGTATTCTATAACTAGACACATAGTTTAATTGTTTTAACAAGCTGTTAAGCATTGTTAACAGCTCTTAATGAGCAATAACAAGCACTAATTGACAAAAATTAGAATCTATGTGCGTACATTGCTAAGCATATTCTGTAATTTACTGCGCCTAAATTCTAACACATGCAGGCAAAAAGGAGCGTGCTTAAGGGTGTGGAAACGGGCATTTCATGGGCATTCCAAAATCTATGTGCATCGTTATAAAATATGGGCCAGTGTGCATAAATCTACATGCAGGGATTTATGCCAGCTTTTCATTGGGGTAAATGGACGCACATAGATTTAGTTGCATGAACTACACCTAAGCGTATTCTAAATACCACTCATAGATTTACATGTGGAGGGGCATAATTGAAAGGGGAGCCCAAGTTTTCCTGAGGACGTCCTCGCAGGACGTCCCGGCGAAGGGGCGGGGAAACCCGTATTATCGAAACAAGATGGGCGTCCATCTTTCATTTTGATAATGGGTGGCGGTACATAGCTCCTTTACCTTTCGATAATGGGTGGCAGAGCCAGTGGCGGGAGGCGGGGATGGTGCTGGGCAGACTTATATGGTCTGTGCCAGAGCCGGTGGTGGGAGGCGGGACTGGTGACTGGGAGGCGGGGATAGTGCTGGGCAGACTTATGCGGTCTGTGCCAGAACCGGTGGTGGGAGGCAGGGCTGGTGGTTGGGAGGTGGGGATAGTGCTGGGCAGACTTATGTGGTCTGTGCCCTGAAAAGGACAGGTACAAATCAAGGTAAGGTATACACAAAAAGCACCACATATGAGTTTGTCTTGTTGGGCAGACTGGATGGACCGTGCAGGTCTTTTTCTGCCGTCATCTACTATGTTACTATGTAATACGGTCGGGGACACCCAAATCTTGACATTTAAGTCGTCCCTACAGATGGTCGTCCTTAGACTTGGTCGTTTCTGATTTTCGGCGATAATGGAAGCTAAGGACGCCCATCTCAGAAACGACCAAATGCAAGCCACTTGCTTGTGGGAGGAGCCAGCATTCGTACTGCACTGGTCCCCCTGACATGCCAGGACACTAGCCGGGCACCCTAGGGGGCACTGTAGTGGACATCAGAAAAAGCTCCCAGGTACATAGCTCCTTTACCTTGTGTGCTGAGCCCCCCAAAACCCACTACCCACAACTGTATACCACTACCATAGCCCTTAGGGGTGAAGGGGGGCATCTACATGTGGGTACAGTGGGTTTGTGGTGGGTTTTGGAGGGCTCACATTTACCACCACAAGCGTAACAGGTAGGGGGGATGGGCCTTGGTCCGCCTGCCTGAAGTGCACTGTACTCACTAAAACTGCTCCAGGGACCTGCATACTGCTGCGATGGACTTGAGTATAACATTTGAGGCTGGCATAGAGGCTGGCACAAAATATTTTTAAAGTTCTTTTTTGAGGGTGGGAGGGGGTTAGTGACCACTGGGGGAGTAAGGGGAGGTCATCCCTGAGTCCCTCCGGTGGTCATCTGCTCAGTTCGGGCACCTTTTTGTGCCTTGGTCCTATGAAAAACTGGACCAGGTAAAGTCGTCCAAATGCTCGTCAGGGACGCCCTTTTTTTTCCATTATGGGTCGAGGACGCCCATGTGTTAAGCACGCCCAAGTTCCGCCTTCGCTACACCTCTGACATGCCCCTGGGAACTTTGATCATCCCCGCGACGGAAAGCAGTTGGGGATGCCTAAAATCGGCTTTCAATTATGCCAATTTGGGGGACCCTGTGAAAAGGACACCCATCTTCCGATTTATGTCCTTCTCTTTCGAAAATAAGCCTGATAGTATTTAGAATATGCTTAGGTGTTATTGCCTAACGTGTGTTAATTTTAGGCACCATATATAGAATCTGGCCTTAAGACTACTTTTACTGCAGCTGATTTATCCATTACCAGTATTAGTGGCCACATCCTAATTTTCCCATTGGGGTGTGGTCATTAGCATGTGAGCCCATAGTGTCACCCATTTTGTAGGTGGTAAGAGCTCATGCGCTAACCAAGCACTAATCGGTTAGTACACGACAATGTAGCTGCGCTAACCGATTAGCACAAAACATGCTCACTCTCCGCTCCCAGACAGACCTCACATGGTTAGTGTTCACTGATCCCAAAACGCCTAAGTGCCAGGGGCGTAGCCAGACAGCAGATTTTGGGTGGGCCTAGGCAAGAAGTGGGTGGGCACCAAATGTTCTCTCCCACACCCCCACACCAAAAAAATATCTCAGCTGGTGGGAAAATGCTTCGCTCCAGTCTCCATCTTGGCAGTCTGCAGCAGGCATGTGCTGAAAACTGAGCATGCGAAGGTGCCAGTATTGAGGAAAGCAGCATTTTCATTACCGTGTGCTACTGTTGGATGGGCCTGAGCCCTAAGTGGGTGTGCCCTGGCCCTCCCAGGCCCACCTGTGGCTACGCCACTGCTGAGTGCATCTCGCAGTAAGGCATTTTTATCTGTAGTAAGCACGCATTAGTAAAAGGGCCCCTAACTGATTAGTACAGGATTACTGTGTCAGCCTTTACTGCCTACAAAATGGGTGTTGATAAGTGCTCATGCAGTAACTGTTTTTATGGCCGCATGCTAATGATGTCAATACAGCACGGCTATTAATATAAAAAATAGAAAATCAGCCATTTTACTGCTGCGGTAAAAATGGCCTTAGCGTTTCAGAAAAACCCATATAAAGGTGTGCTAAGGCCAATCTCTATCAGAGCTTAATAAAAGGACCCCTTAATAAGGTGATACAGAGGAAACTAAACTCTTTCCATCTGTCTGTTCTTAACAGTTGATTTGTTCTAATTATTTAAAAGAAATGATATGCTAAAATAACTTCGGGAAGAACAAAGCCCAAAAGGGCCTTCAGAACTGGAACGATGACGCTATCTTTATTAAAATGACCTGACATGGGCCGTGTTTCGGTGCTCAACAGCACCTGCCTCAGGGGTCAAAATCAGTGCTTTGCAAGTCTTACACTTGCTTCGTGTCAAGAAACCATTCCGCAATCCAGCAATCCAGTGCTGTTGAGCATCGAAACACAGCCTGTGTTGGGTCATTTTAATAAAGATAGCGGCATCGTTCCAGTTCTGGAGGCCCTTTTGTTCTTTTCATTGTTACATTTTGTGTACTTTTGGACCTCTCTGTCTTGCTGTTTGCAAAAATAACTTTGGGGTCATTTTACTAAGCTGTGCTAAAAGGTGGCCGGCACTATTTCTAGTGCGTGGATTTCCTGCGCACTGAGGCCATCTGTTATCATGGGGGTAAAACGGCCGATTTTTGTAGTTGGCAATAATGGCCACGCACTAATTTTTCCATTGGCGTGTGGTCATTGGTGCATGAACCCTTAATTACACCTATTTTCTAGCTGGTAAGGGCTCATGCGCTAATCACACACTAATTGGTTAGTGTGCGGCTATGCCCACATGCTAACCCATTAGCGCTGAACGCGCCTACTTTCTGCCCCCCAAACATGCCCCCAATGCTAAAAAAATAAACATTATTTTTTACCACATGGGAAGCGAGCGCACATGACAAAACTACCATGAGATGCCTCAGCTTGCCCCGCGGTAGACGTTTTTAACCTGTGGTAAGCATGCATCAGTGCTCATTGCAGCTTAGTAAAAGGGTCCCTAAATGTAGAATTACTTTCATTGAAACAATTACTTAAATAATACTTTTTGAAATCCCAATATTATTTTGATAATACTCGTTGAGATGCACTTGGTTCGAAGTGCACACATTTGAGCTCAGCTTATAAACTCAAAAACTGCACAAAAGGAAACATTAAGCCTTCTTATGCAAAGATACTCAAATATGAGAACCTCATTTGTAGAAGTCCCTGCATTTTAACCTCGTCTCATGCTAGGTACCTAAAAACTGTAGCCAGTTGTGTAGTAATTACTGGGCAGGATCGCCAACATGTTAGAATGTGGTTACAAGCCTGGAATGTAGTGTTGTGAGCTCCTGTTAAAAATTACCTTTGCCAAAATCTTAAAATCTCCTGATTTTATGAATTGAGTGGAGTAGAGTATTTAAAGGGATTTTCCCGCCATGCTTTTATGCACATGTGTGGGCATTTTTGGGTGCCCTGTCTGGCAGTGCACTCAGGTTTGGCGTCCCAATCACCCGTGAAGGTCAGTAAAAATAAGTTTTGAGCATAAGTTGAGTAGAATTTTCGAGTAGAATGTTATAGCTAGCTGCAAATGGATGTGTATGATTGTGAGACAAGGTGATTAGTATACTAATTATATTTCTTATCACGCAGATGCTTGACGCTCTGTTTGTAGGGAACAAAGACCCCTGATGACGCTCTTTGGGAGCGAAACACGGCACCGTGTAGTGTCACTTCATCAATACAAGTGATATGGGACATTGGAAGTATTTGTAAAATTATATAAGCCAGTAGTTGGGTTTATAAACTACGTGCAATGTGACTGTTGATCATGGAGGATGTAAGAAGAACAAGTCAAAGGAACTGCTGTAAATTTGTCCAGTTGAGTCATCACGCTAACGCTAGTTTTAGGAGAGCTTTGCAAGCACAAGGATTTTGGATGAACAACTGAGAGCACTCACGCCATAACAAGATATGAACAATATTGACTTTCTATCAATTTAACCTCTGGTGGGGACAACAGTAGTTGTTTGTAATTAATATTGTTTACATGTCACGTTGTAACCCAAATGATACAAGCTTCAGATGAAAATATCTGTGAGTAGTTGTGGTTGTATGGGTGTAGAGTGAATATGAGGAGTGTGATTTGCAAAGATATATAGTTGTGTTTAATATTTACAGTTTGACTACAGTAACGTCATGTTCTCAGGCCTTTTACGGTGTAATCTAAAAAGACTGCAAATGTAACAAAATGCAGTAATTAGATTACTTTTTTTATTTTGTTACATGTGTACCCTGTGCTTTCCCACTCATGGCAGGCTCAATGCAGTGGGCAATGGAGTGTTAAGTGACTTGCCCAGAGTCACAAGGAGCTGCCTGTGCCTGGAATTGAACTCAGTTTCTCAGGACCAAAGTCCACCACCCTAAACACTAGGCCACTCCTCCACTCATTATTAGGTAACAGTAAGGCATAGTATATTACTTACAATGTCAACATAATATGTAATAGGACATTTTCATTGACATTGTAGAATATAATCAAAGATGGATCATATAGACAGGTGAAAGAGTAAGAGGAGTTAGAAAATAAAGTGACTAATTTTTATAAAATGCAACCGCCATATTTAAACACACTAATAATACCCCTATTCACCAAGAAGGGTACTTCGATCAGCATAAAACTTCAGAATTGTGACCCCTAGTTTAAATAGATCCTTTTATTGTCTGGCTAAGAGCCAAGGTTTTCATTTAGAGCCCAACTCCATCCTCTGGCTGGGCTGATGAATACTTAATTGGGCTTGCTATGGCCTCAGTATATCAGTGTTTAATTCAGGAATTCTCAACCCAGTCCTAAGGACACACCCAGCCAGACAGGTTTTCAGGATACCCACAATGAATATGCATGAGATAGATTTGAATGTATTGCCTCCATTGTATGCAAATTAATCTCATGCATATTCATTGTGGATATCCTGAAAACCTGTCTGGCTGGGTGTGTCCCTAGGACTGGGTTGAGAACCCCTGGTTTATTTATTGTACTTGTTTTATTTATTGGGATTATTAACCGCCTTTATGAAGAGATTCACCCAAGGTGGTGTACAGTAGGTACAGTTTAATATCAAATTTCCAATTTGGTTAACAGCATAACAATAGTAAAATGAACAAGTATAAACATAAATACAATGAAAGAGAAAAACTTGAAAACAGCAAATTGAAACCTAATAATAGGACAACCATGAAACAGGATAAAAAAAATATACACATTTAACAATACTGAAATTCAAATAACAGAGCTATAATATGATGTAAACATAGTAGTGATGGTTGGATTAATCATGAAGTAGTGGAACCTGTGCAGATTGCCAGATTCACTTGCCTACCTAATGCAAAATTTACTAAACAAACAGGTTTTAAAAATGCTGCTTCAGAAGTTTCCACAGAAGAACTTTCGAAACGCTCATCTGTCCTGTGCTATGGGAGAATTGGTGCACGTGATGTCACACGCTCTCCCATCTCAAATGTCACAGTTTATTTTTCAAAGCCTTGACAGGCAAACCTGCCGATTGATTACACAATAAGCTAGGTAAAGCTGACTATCTCAATATGGCAATTACCTCTCACTGTTTCTCTGGCTCACGCTGATAAATGATGATTGACAGATGCTTTATCACAGCACAGTTACCATATTATCAAGGGCTGCAAATCACGAACCCACTAGACAGCAACCCCTGCGGAGATATCAGCGCATCAATGTATTGCTCCTAGAAACTACTGGATTTGCAAGCACTTATTATCTGAAGCCAGAAATACACTGGGCACGGCTTCCTCAAATGTTATCTCTTGGGTATTCTGGTTTTATTGGTAGCTCTCAGTTGCCAAGTTAATTTAAGAAAAAAAAAAAGAGAGTTATTTCAAAGCTCATTGTACTCATAACAGTGGGAGATTTACATAATAAGCACTTTAAACATATATACACACAGAGGTAGGCTTAACCTAGACAAAGCATATGTAAATGAAAAGACTTCTGACAATATCTGAGCTGCCAAGGGAGATCTGTGGGTGAAGAGATTTTTATTATAGCATGATACCTCCCCGCACACCGTCCTTGTAGGAAGAAAACAAGGGGTCCTTTTATTAAAGTGCACTAATAGATTTAGCATGTGCTAATGATTAGCGTGCACTAACCTCCGGATTCTATATAGCACGCCTAGCGTTCCGTGCCAAAATCCAAGCGTATTCTGTTACAATGCGCATAACTTAATTGGCTTAACAAGCCAATCAGCGTTGTTAACAGCACTTAAGCAATGATGAGCACTAATTGGCAATAATTAGAATTTACACACACAACTCCCTAAGCGTATTCTGTAACGTACTGCACCTAAATTTTAATGTGCGCAGACAAAAAGGGGTATGTTATGGGTGGGGAAATGAGCAATTCATGGGCATTCCAAAATTTATGCGTCTTGTTATAGAATATGGCTCTCTTTGCCTAAATCTGCTTGCCATGTTTTCATTGGTGTAAATGGATGCGTGTAGTTTTTGGTGCAAGGATATTGACTAAACGTAATCTACTATCGTGCCTAAATCTAGGTGCCGCTTATAGAATACGCTTAGGCAGAAATTTTTTCCATATAGATTTTTAAAGAATATGACCCTTAATGATAAGCCCATAATATTCCTATTGGCATCTTATCATTTAGTGCACACTAATTGTTAGCACACCTTAGTAAAAGGACCTAAGAACCATTTGAAAACCACCATTACCCATTTATTTATTTTAAATACTTCTAATCCACCTAGGTACTAAGTGGTTTCCGTAAAAACAAACATATTAAAATACAAAATAAAAATAATAGATACATCTTCCATAACGTATGTAACATAAAATGCTGCCATCACAAACTCTACAACTCTACTTTGCCCGTGAGAAAATAAACTTGAACAAAAAGCTGTGTTTTTAACGAGTTCTTTAAATTGCTGAAAACTAAGACATGGAACACTTCTCTTTTGCTCATTTTGGGGACGTTTTTCATATCTGTAAAATCTATCAATCGATTTTTTACTTGTTCAAAAAGTACAAGGACTAGGGGACACTCGAGGAAGCTACATGGAAATACTTGTAAAACAAATAGGAAGAAATATTTTTCACTCAACGAATAGTTAAGCTCTGGAACTCTTTGCCGGAGGATGTGGTAACAGCAGTTAGTGTATCTGGGTTTTAAAAAGGTTTGGACAAATTCCAAAGGTCCATACTCTGCTATTGAGATAGACATGGGAAGCAACTGTAGGGCTAGATGGTCCATTGGTCTGACCCAGTATGGCTACTCTTATGTTCTTATGCCTATGAACTAAATAGGTCATATGGGTTTTATCTGGCATCCTGTTCTATGTTTCTATATGTATATTGTCTGTTTTTTTCCCCAGAGTTTTCTATTACTTCACAGAGTGCCTGATGGTGAAAGGAGTTTGTTTCACAGTTGTTAAGATGAAGCCAAAGCGTAATTATTCTTTTTGATTTATATAGTGAATAGTAAGGTGGATCATCCTTATTACTCCTGGTGTTTCTTTGGACACAGAGTGTCTGATGAGGACTTGGCTGCCTTCTTGCTTTAAAGCTTAAGTTCATAGAGTAGTTATTCTTAGTCCTTGACATGAACTCATTGTATCTCTTTGAAATGTTCTAACTGCCTCCATTTAAAAAAACAGGCTTCATAAAGGTTGATTCTCCCTTCACCTATTACATTTGTGCATATATTGTCACAATCCTGGAAACAAAGAGAAAAAAAGATGTCTGGCCAATTTGATGGTGCTCCCCTCTGGCCCTCCCAGCACTTTCCAGAATCTTCTCTTACCCCATCTGCTGTTTTCTATGGGCAAAAGCAATCCCTTCTCACTCCTGCTCCATTTCTTCTATTTCTCAAAAGGGCAGTGGCTGACCTGATGTTGGCATCATCTATTTATTTATTATTAGGATTGTACTTACAGTTTTTTTTAAAGAAATTCACCCAAGGCAGTGAACAGGAAGAATAAGTGAAACGTACACAATAATTACAGCAATAAAAACATTCAAATAACAGTACATATTATGCTACTTAAAATGTCAACACAATATATATTAAAACATCTTAATAGACAGCATGTGGAAAAGCAGAGGCAGAACATATAGACAGATAAGATAGAGTATTAGGAGTTAGAAGATAAGGGTGACTAACAAGGAAAAATTGCACATACTGTAGAGCAGGGTTGTCCAACCTTTCTCTATCAGGGGCCACATTTTATATTTTGTAACATTCGAAGCGCCAAAACATGCACTGTTGCATGTTTTATCAAATAGTAGCAAATTACAACGGTGGATTTTCCCCTCCCCAGCTTTCACCCAGTCTCACTCTTGCTCATGTAACCCCCTGAGCCTTCACCCTGTCTCTCTGGCTCATGTAACACCCCCCCCCCCCCCCCCAGCCTTCAGTTTCTTTTCCTTGACCTGACTTCAGCTGTAGAAGAAACAGTGAAATTTCTGCTTCCTCACATGACTTGGCTATCTCAAGCTTGAGCCACGCAGTGCAGGAAGTTTGGGTTGGTCTTGTGATTTCAAGTTGAACTTCTTGCACTGCATGGTTCATACTTACAAAGAACCAAGTTGTGGCAGGAAAGCAGAAATCTTGCTCTAAGCACTTCAAGACTTGCCAAACTTCTGAGGGCCAGATTAAAGCACTTTGTAGGCCAGGTAATGGCCCATGGTCCGTAGGTTGGACAAGCCTACCGTAGAGGTGCAGGAAAATGATCTCAGCTAGAGTATGCATTGTAAGTCCTGCTACAGTATGTGGAGCCGCTGTTAGTTCTTGTGTTTATCTTGCACATCAAACCCCAGAATCTGTATAGGTTGCCCAAATTTGGACACGAATCCCAGATCTGTGCATAAACTAATTAGTCAATTAGGCATTAAGTACTTAATTGGCAGTAATTAGGAGCTACACATGGATATGCCCTATTCAATAACATGCATGTCAAAATTCCATAGCAGTCATCTCCAAAGGGGGTGTAGCCATCGGAATGGGAGGGGCTTGTGTAGTCCAGGGTGTTTCTGAGATTTAGGCACCCAGTTAGGGGCCCTTTTACTAAGACGCGTAGCTGCCTACGCAAGTACAACGCACATCAAATTAGAACTACTGCCTGGCTACCATGTGCCCTGGGTGGTAATTCTAACTTCTACGTGTGGCAGAAAATAACTTTCTATTTTCTACCACGTGGCACTAACCGGGCGGTAATCGGCAGTGTACACACGCTGGCCATTACCACCCGGTTATTGCATGTGACCTTACCACTAAGTCAAAGGGTGGCGGTAAGGTCTCAGGCCCCAAATAGATATGTGCTGATTTTTATTTTGCTGCACGTCCATTTTCAGCAACAAAAGGCCTTTTTTGCAGGCACGCTGAAAAATGGACCTGCGTGCGTCCAATACATGTGTCTACACCAGTGCAGGCCATTTTCAGTGCACCTTAGTAAAAGGGCCCCTCAAAGAATACTTGAATTTGCGTTCTTAAATGACAGAAGCTGGGCATGAGCATTTACACCAGCCTTTGTGCGGAAATGCGCACTATGTAGGTATTCTTTAAAGGGCACTTAGCGCTGAGTGACATTTACAGAACTCGTCCTTTATGTGGATCATTTCAGAATCTAACTTTGGGCACCATTTACAGAATCTACCTCCATGTGATGATCAAGAGAAATAGCAGCAAGTGGAGGAGCACTCCTGCTCACAGAAATTGGTAATAGGGTTAGAAAAATGGAGGAGTATGGGGTGGGGGTAGGGGTCCGTAGAAGGAGGTAGCCAATGAAAAATAAAATAGCAGTCAAAAGTAAATGGAGTGGAGGACTAGCCTAGTGGTTACTGCAGTAGACTTTGATTCTGGGGAGCTGGGTTCAGTTCCCACTGCAGATCCTTGTGACTTTGGGCAAGTCACTTAATCCTCCATTGCCCTAAGTACCTGTATGTACTATGTAAACCACTTTGAACATGGTTGCAAAAACCACTGGAAGGCAGTATATCAAGTCCCATTCCCTTCTAAAATATGGTTGGCATTACCTATTGGGTTTCAAATGACCACACTTCCCTGTTCTGAGGTCATTTTCCAGTATCACCATGGAGTAATTCTGCTCAAAAATACTTGGAATTCTGTGCAGAATATTTTTAAAAATTCTGCAGACTTTATCCTCAGGATTCTATATATGACGTTTTAATTTCCATGCAGAAATCAAAGCGTGTTCTATAACAATGTGCATAACTTAATTAACTAGCTAATCAGCACCGTTAATTGGATGTTAACAAGCAATTATCAGCACTAATTGGCATTAAGATTTACGCACACATCTCGCTAAGCGTATTCTATAATGTGGTGCACCTAAATTCTAGGTTGCATAGTTGAAAAAGGGGCATGGCCATGAGCAGGGCATGGACATTGAAATAGAATACACTCACTGTTCACCTAATTTAGGCTTTGTGATTGGTCGCGTGGAGAGGCACTCAGCGTTATTCTATATACCACGTGGAAATTTAAGCCTATTCAATTAAATTTTGGTGTACTTTACAGAATACACCTAGGCATATTTCTTTTCCACATGGAATTTTCAGGTGCCAAATATGGAATCTAGCACTTTATGTTCAAATAACGCAGTTTAATCCCTGTTTTTAAGTAATATATAATTCAGTGTAGAAAAGTTGCTCGTGATTTAACCAGTTCACTCATTTTGAATATCAGTTCCACTGAGATCTTTAAGTCTGTTCCCATACATTTAAGATGAACACTACTGATCATTTTAGTAGCTGCCTCCTGAACAAACTCCATCCTGTTTATATGTTTTTGAATGTGTAGCCTCCTGAATTGTACACAGTATTCTAAATGAGGTCTTATCAGAGATTTAAATAGTGACACTAAAAGCTCCTTTTTCTTGCTGGCCGTTCCTCTCCCTGTGCACACCAAAGCATCCTTCCAGCTTTTGTTGTTGCCTTTTCTATCTGTTTGGCCCAGTGGCGATCCTTGGTCGGCTGCCACCCGGGGTAGATCGCTGCTGCGCACCCTCCCACCGGGTGCAGTGGCATCCATCCCCCCCACGGGGGCAGCACGACATCCCCCCCCCCCCCCCCCGGCGTATCACCCAAGCTCCCCCCCCCGTTCCGGGGCAGAGGAAGCAGGGAACCAGAGGAGCCGACAACCATGCAGCTGTTGTCTGCACCCCTATAGCGGCATGCACCCTGGGCGGAGCGCCCCGCCCTCGGTACGCCACTGGTTTGGCCACCTTTAGGTCATCAGATTTGATCGTGCCCAAGTACCATTCTTTTTTTCATGCACAGAAGTACTTCACCTCTTATACTGTACATCTTCCTCGGGTTTTTGCAACCCTAGTGCATAACCCCTGCATTTTCTAGCAATGAATCTTAGTTACCAAATTCTGGACCATTCCTCAAGCTTCATTAGATCCCTCATGTTATCCACACCATCAATGGTGTCTACCCTATTACAGATTTATGGGTCCTTTTACTAAGGTGCGCTGAAAAATGGCTTGCAGTAATGTAGATGCACGTTTTGGGCACGTGCAGAATTATTTTGTAGCGCACCTACAAAAAAATGCCTTTTTTGCCCAAAATGGACGTGTGGCAAAATTAAAATTGCCGCGCGTCCATTTTGGGTCTGAGAGTTTACCGCAAGCCATTGACCTAGTGGTAAGGTCTCACGCAGTAACTGGGAGGTAATGGTCTACATGCATCAAATTCCACTTGACGTCCGTAGTTTCCGTGCATCAGAAAATAAAAAATATTTTTCAGACACACGTAGCAGATGCACGCCAAAATTGAAATTACCGCAACGGTCATGCGGTAACCGGGCAGTAACTCTAATTTGGCGCGTGTTGGGCATGGGTAAGCACCTATGCGGCTTAGTAAAATGGCCCCTTAGTTATCAATTGTGCCCAAGAACACTTTTTTTAATGGTATTAAAGTAGATATGTATTTTCAGGATCTGAAAATACACTTATGCAGATTGATCCAATCTGCCTGTTTACTGTAACACTTCTTTTTACCCACAGAGATCTTAAACTAAACCTTTGACAATTTATCTTTCTATGGACAAGATAACTGGTCAACTAAAGTCATGGTAGATGGCTCACACAGAAAATTCTTGTTTCAATGTTAGCCGCGTATTTACTTTCAAATATTTGAGCTCTTCATACTTTGAATTCTGCAACACAACGAAACCAAAGCACGTATCGTCCACAACATAACTCTTCCGCTCTACAATTCCTAATGTGTCTTTTCACATGAACCTTATCCTACAACAACATAACATTGTATTTGTTCATACCGGAGTTGGTGAACGCCCCTCCGGTACTATGTGAGGCACATTGAGCCTGCAAATAGGTGGGCAAATGTGGGATACAAATGTAACAAATAAAATAAAATAAATTGAAACTTTCTGAGTCACAGATGGTCATTTTTGGCCTCTGATAACTGGCTTTGAAATCGTGTGCAGATGCTGCCTTTTTCCACATTACATCCCGTGGAACCAAGCCACAGGTGCTGGAAAAAGTGTGCAGATAAGGAAGATTATGATTGAAGCGTGGGCAAGAGCTTTTGCCCTTGGTTCTCTGCTTTCAGACCTTGTTCCATGCTTTCTTCTTCCATTTGCTCTACCTTTCTTTATGGGAGACTGATCTCACCAGAGGGATTTTGCATGTGGGGAAAGGGATAATGAAGTTCATGGATACTTCAACAAGATTGCTAATGTAATTTGTTACCATGGAGATGACACTTGCCTTAGATATCTCATTCTTTGTTCATTATTGTCCTATTTGCTGCAATTTGGTTTCCTTAGTGGCCTCCGTCTTTGAATAACCGCATCAGCTATTCACCGTAGTCGTCTTTTCCATTCTCAAATTGGGTGACCCTAAATCAGCCTAGCAAAAGTAAATAGTGAAATAAACGCTCTCCTCAGCCATTTGATTTATCTGTGCTACTCATCATTATTATAATTTTGTTTTCCCCAGCGAAAATATTTATTGCTTCGCTGTGAAATGTTACAGCCACGGAGTACATTATTGAATCTTTTTTAAACTGTCGCCAACAATGAGTGTTGCATATCAGGAATTATTATAGATGGTACAAAGAAAATTAACATTCATGAAATTAGATCAGGAAGTCGGCAATCCTAAAGCAAGTTCCTCATCCATCAGTTCTTTTGCAGTAAATCCACACCGTTCGCAAGTAGCACTGCAAAAGGTGATTTACACTAGCATAGCAAATAAACTCTGTTTTTGAAGAGAAATTTTATGGTGAAATTGCTTTTTTTTTTTTTTTTTTACAAACTCAACAGTTTGAAAGCTTTTTGTAAATTATTACTAGACAGCTGACTGGTGCACAATAATAACTTATCTAATCATCTGAAAACTGCTACTTCCAGTGATTCACCTCTAGCAGCTGTCAGCTGCTCTTCAAGGACTGTTTTAAAGCACTATGGGCCCTTTTTGCCAAGCTGTGGCAAAAGGGGGGGGGCCAGCGCTGGTGTCAGCGCATGTTTTACACGCGCGCCGAGGCCTTTTACCTCAGCTGCAGGAAATGTCCATGCGGCAAGTAAAACACTTGCCGCGTGGCCATTTCCAGGGGGGAGCCCTTACCGCCACCCATTGAGGGTGACAGTAAGGGCTCCAGCGGTAACCGGGCAGTGCAGATTACCGCCAGGTACACTGCGGTGCTACAAAAAAAATTTTGTAGTGCCAGAAACGACGACATGCTAGGGTGGGAAGTATCGCTGCACTGCTGTAGTAGCCCAGCGGTACTTCCTGTATAGCAAGCGGTAAGCCTGCGTTGGGCTTACTGCCACTTAGTAACAGGAGCCCTAAGTCTCTGATCAAGTTTCCTTGGCTAGAATTATGACATTTCGTACAGGAGCCAGCTCTATGGATGCTGCAGAAACCTATATTGAGCAAATGTTTTGTGTCCAGGAAGGGGGTAATTTCCAATGGGTTTAGAACCCCCCAATCAGTTTGAAAAGTTTGGCTCCTATTTTCAGTGTAGAGGAGTAGTCAAATGGTTGGAGCAGTAGGGTTTGAACCAGCAAAACCAGGCTCAAATCCTACTTGTGATTTCAAGCACATTGTCAGAGGGAAATTAAGCAGCATTAGGATATTCAATGCTGGTCACTGGAAATGGCCTAGCACTGACCATCTGGGCTTAACGCAGACTGTGGGAGTTAGCCGGTCAAACTCCGGTGGTCTGAATATCAGCCCCAATATGTTTTTGAACCCCCTAGACCTCTTCCCCAGTGGATTGTATATTGAAAACCCACAGGCTAAATTATTTGATAATTGAGATCTGTAAATAACTTTCACTATATAAAACACAATTTTCATTCTGACATAGACCTATAACATGGACCAAGCCAAAGTACAATAAATTCAATTGCACACTTCAAAATTGTGACTAATCAACTTCTTTTAGCTTTTACCAATCGACTATACCTGTAAATATCTTTGAAATAGCCAGGTCTTTAAAGAATGTGGAAAACCTTAATGAGCACAAGACTGATGTAGCAAATTATTTGGCAACAAGCCCAGAACTCTGGATCTCTTCCCCCCAATAGTTTTATGATGAGTTTCCTTAGGAAAATGTAAACGAATTTGCTCTGCAGAATGAAGATGTTGTCTTGGCACAGATGCAAGGGGGAGAATGGGAGGGTGTGGGGGAGAAGCCATACAAGCAAAGCTTTTCAGCCAGTCATGCTAAAACTCTTTGAGAAGCAGCCAAATAAGTCTATCTCTGCCTGGAAAATCCAAATCCTGTGGTCAATGATGTGAGCAGCTGGGCTAGAAGAGTGGGCACAGGATCAGGGCAGAGCCCGATTTTCTTTGAAGCTTTCACAGGTTGATAATCAAAGGCAAACGCGGGTGCTAGAGGCCATTAGCACTGGATTAGCATCTGTGTTTGCCAGCATCTGATGATCAGAACCGGCTCTGAATGCTAATTGTATGCAAATACATGCTAAACAGGGGAATTCATATTCCTCCCCAATGCTCAGCGGGCAGCACATCAAATAAGGGCGCTGCTCCAACGGCAAACCTTACACCAGCTCAGAGCTGGCATTAGGGTTTGCCAGGGCATTGTAGAGGAATGGGGAGACCCTCTCCAGCATGCTTCCAAGCCCTCCACACCCCAAAACACAAGGGGTGGAGGCCCAGTGTACCTCAAGACCCCCCAAACACAATGATCTGGAGGTCCCCCCCCCCAGCAGCAATATAAAATCTTGGTGGTCCAGTGGGACCCCTATTAACCCCCTCCCACCCAACCACCTGAGGGCTGGCCTGGTGGTCTAGTGCCCCCCCAGATTCCCCCCCAACCCCCTGTACCTTGAAATAGGAGGAGAGAGTAGTACTCCCTCCCTCCTCCTGCGAGCATTGCCTCAAAATGGCAGCAAACCTGGGATATGTTGGGCGGGCTTCACTATCATATGAGAGATCCCTTATATGGTAGTGAAGCCCCACCCAGTGCATCACCATTTTGAGGCAGCACTTGCAGGAGGAGGAAGTGCTACTCCTTCATCCTGTTTCAAGGTATGAGGGTTCTTGGGGAGCACAAGACCACCAGGCCAGCCCCCGGGTTAGTGGGTAGGGGGGCTAGTAGGGGTCCCACTGGACCACAAGGCTTTTTTTATTGAGGCGGGGGGATTTTATGTGTAGGAGTTGAGTCTAGAGGTCGACTGGACCTCCAGGCCTTTGTGGTGGTGGGGGTGGGGGGCTTGGTCTTAGGTTTGACAGGTCTGGGCTTTTTTTTTTCTTTTTTTTTGACAGCCAAGACCTGTCAAACCTCTTCCACAGGAGGACTGTGCCTGAGCGAACACCCAGGCAGAATCCTCCCACAGAAGTCCCCTGACGATCAGCATTAATAACGCACATAATTAGTGCTGATCATAGGGACGTTCATTCCCGGTGCTGCTCTGGTGGTATTTTTCCCCACGCTATTTGGAACTGTGCAGGGAACTGATCATTGGAACCTCAGAGACAGATGAAATCCAGTTCTTGCTCCAGTACTTCAGCAAAATTGACTTTATTGAAGTGGAGAAGGTGTTAAAGAAAAAAAATCACCCAAAGAACACACAGCTCTGTGACTGACACTGCTCTTTGTTAAAGCAGAAAAAAAGTGTGCTTTAGTTGCAAGGTAATAAGGTTTGTGTGTTTGCCAGCTGGCAGGGACAGCAGTGACAAAGATACACTGGGACAGAGGACTAGTGTTACTGAGAGGCACAGATCTGTGATAGAAGCAAAGAAGAGTGTGCTTTACAATTTTCATAGGGTTGCTGGCTGGCCTGCTTGCTGGAAGGCTGAATAATAAAGTGCTATATTTCTATATATCTGTCTATATGTCTGTCTGTCTATCTATCTATCTATCTATCTATCTATCTATCTATCTATATCAGGGGTTTTCAACCTAGTCCTCGGGACACACCTAGCTAGTCAGGATTTCAGGATACTCAGAATGAATATGCATGAGATTAATTTGCATACACTGCCTCCACTGTATGCAAATCTATCTCACGCATATTCATTCTGGATATCCTGAAAAGTTGACTGGCTAGGTGTGTCCCAAGGATTGGGTTGAGAACCCCTGATCTATACAGTATCTATATCAGGGGCGTAGCCAGACTTCGGCGGGAGGGGGGTCCAGAGCCTGAGGTGAGGGGGCACATTTTAGCCCCCCCCCCGGCGCCGCTGACCCCGCGGCCGCCACCGCCACCTTGACCCCCCCTGCCAACCACCCTCTTGACCCCCCTCCTGCCGCCAACCCTCCCCCGCCGTCGCCATCGCCTACCTTTGCTGGCAGGGGACCCCCAACCCCCGCCAGCTGAGGTCCTCTTCTTCCTTCATTCTGTTTCCAAGTCTGACGTCCTGCACGTTGTACGTGCAGGACGTCAGACTCACAGAAACAGAACGAAGGAAGAAGAGGACCTCAGCTGGCGGGGGTTGGGGTCCCCCACCAGCAAAGATAGGTGATGGCAGGTTGGTGGCAGGAGGGGGGTCGAGAGGGTCATTAGCAGGGGGGTCCAGGGCCAAATCTATGGGGGCCCAGGCCCTCATGGCCCCATGTAGCTAAGCCCCTGATCTATATATCTCTGTGATGGGGTTTATAGAACATTGCCCTTCACCCTTAAGAAAAGTCCATCTTTAAATAACTTGGGCCACCTTAAGAACACTGATCCCTCCCCGGGAGGAAGTGAGCCAGGAGGGGTGGACTCAATACCTCTGCCAGGCTGAGGTTAAGGAGCCCAGGGGCAGTGTTGCCAGGTGGGCGGTTTTCCCGCCCAATTGGGCGGTTTTCCGCGACCCCCCATGGGAAATTTTTGCCCGCGGCAGGTTGCAGTTTTTTGGGCTTGTTTTGGGGTCTTTCGGCGGTTTTTTTAGCGGTTTCTTGGGCCGCGGGGGCGGGGCTAGTGGCGTTTTGGGTGGGGTTAGTGACGTTTCGGGCGGGGTTAGTGACGTTCTGGGCGGGGCCGATGATGGGGGAGGCGGGGCCGATGACGGGGAGGCGGGCCGGTGACGGAAGAGGCGGGGCTGATGACAGCGGGGGCGGGGTTGATGATGGCGGGGGTGGGGGTGTCAGCGGCGGGGTTTGACTTTGGGCGGGTTTTGGGCTGGTTTTGGGCTGGTTTGGGTGGGGAAAAAATTTTCCACCTGGCAACCCTGCCCAGGGGGAGAAGAGTTGAATCCCCAACATAGGACGCTGAAGCTACAGGTACCATAATTGCCACCTGGCTAAGTTAAGCCATTTGTTTTTGCCAGATTGAACCTTGTAAGTTTTGCTTTGAGGTCTGGCTGGAGCCAGACCTGAGTCTCGGCAGAAAGCTGAGAACTATTCGGATGTGTTTGGGGCGTTGCAAACTCCGGCAGTCGCTGACTGTGTTTGGGCTACCACCCGAGACTTGCTTAAGACTGAGTGTACTGAACTGCAGAAGTTTTTGTATCCTATATCTCAGGCCCTGTGAAAGGAGCAGGCCTGAGGATTCTGTTGAATAAATACTTATTTCTGGTTTAACCCCTTTGTCCACTGTCTTATTTACCAGCTGACACCCCAACCCTCGCTCAGGGTCTCACAATCTCTATATCAATATGTATGAGACAGAGAGAGTGGATTGACAGTTATCCATGTATCTAATTTATAGGGAAAGAGAAGTGATTTGTAAAAATTATTACCCACTGGCTCCATAGAAAAGGAGAACATGTATTATCACAGCTACCACTTATTTCCAAAGAGCTAATGGTTGTCAAGGTACAAAGGTGTTCTTTTACTAAATCGTGTTAAGCGCTAATTCACGCTTAATGCGGGAAAAAAAGCTTACCTCAAAACACGTTAAAGTGTTTTGCAGTAATTTGCCTAATGGGTTCTTAAGAGTCGAACACAAGCAGGGAAAAGGGTGCTCCTGCACTAAACAGTTAGCGCATCCACATTAGCGCTTGCTTACCACATGAGCCCTTACCGCAGAGACGTATCTGGACTTCAGCGGGAGGGGGGCCAGAGCCAGAGTGAGGGGACACATTTTAGTCCCCCCCCCGGTGCCGCCACCCCCCCCCCCGCCGACCCCACCCCCATTGCCGGACCCTCCCGCCGCCAACTTTGACCCCCCCCTGCCGACGACCCTCTCCACCCCCTCCCGCCACCAACCCTCCCCCGCCGCCGTCGCCTACCTTTGCTGGCGGGGGGCCCCAACCCCCGCCAGCTGAGGTCCTTCCGTTGCAAAGCTGGCAGGGGACCCCAACCCCCGCCAGCCAAAGTCCTCTCTTCCGTTGCAGCAAAGCTTCCTTCAGTTTCAAATTCTGAGTCTGACGTCCTGCACATTGTACATGCAGGACATCAGACTCAGAACAGGAAGCTTTGCTGCAACGGAAGAGAGGACCTCGGCTGGCAGGGGTTGAGGTCCCCCGCCAGCTTTGCAACGGAAGAAGAGGACCTCGGCTGGTGGGGGTTGGGGTCCCCCGCCAGCTTTGCAACAGAAGGACCTCGGCTGGCGGGGTTGGAGTCCCCCGTCAGCAAAGATAGGCGATGGCGACGGGTTGGCGGCGGGAGGGGGGGTGGAGAGGGTCGTCAGCAGGGGTTCAAGGCCAAATCTACGGGGGCCCAGGCCCCCGTGGCCCCACGCAGATACGCCCCTGCCTTACCACCTACAAAATAGGTGGCCATAATATCTGAAGCTGTCACAGAGCCCGTCTTGTACTGTCACTGTCACATCTTTGATGAGTGGGAGAGGGTCAGTTAGGACAGCTTTTGATTGAACATGATTGAAACAGGTCCAGGTAAAAATGTCCCAATTTATGTCCTAGACATTTTTATCTTCTTCCATTATCCTGGGAAAATATTCAAATATTGGGTCCACCCAAATACTGCCTAAAACATGCCCTCAACATGCCCCTTTGCAATATAAGCGAACTGTGGAGAAAACTGTCTGAAATCCGAGTTTTGAAAATAGCAACTTGGATGTTTTCCCATGAAAATGTCCATCTGGTGCTTTGCGCCACTTTTGAGATGTTTTTCTCTTCTGAAAATGAGAGCCATAGTACACAGTTTTGACAACTGGGAGGGGGGGGGGGGGGGGGGGGGGAACAATTTCATGGGTTTTTTCCTGCCATTTTTTTGGATTTAAAATGATAAGAAATAATAATACGGAAGATGTTTCAAACAAATGCATGTCTCTAATTTATACTCTGGACACACTTTCTGAAAAACCCAACTTAAATATTTTGATCCTGCAACACAATGAAACAAATACCCGAACTGGACACAACTCAACCCTTCCTCCTTATTCCCTAATGTGTCTGTCACACATGAACCTACTACAATGTCACTCTGTATCTGTTATACCGGAATTGGCAATCGCCATCACGGTTACTATGTAAACCACATTGAGCCTGCAAATAGGTGGGAAAATGTGGGATACAAATGCAATAAATAAATTGATGTGCGCTAGTTTTAATTTTGCCGCATGTCCATTTCCTGGCCCCCCAAAATAACTTTTTTTTCTAGACACGGTAGAGAAATAGTCCAGCGTGCATCCAGTACATGTGCCCACACTACCGCAGGCCACTTTTTGGTGCGCATTTGTAAAAGGGCAGCTTAGAGGGGCATAATCAAACGCGAACGCCTATGTGTAAGAACGTCCATCTCTGAGAACGGGTCTGTGAAGGGGCGGGCCGAACTGTATTTTCGAAAAAAAATGGACGTCCATCTTTTTTTTTTTTTAATACATTGGATTAGGGTGTTTTTTGAGCTGGGCGTTTTTGTTTTTTTAGCGATAATCAAAACAGAAGCGGCCCAGCTCAAAAACGACCAAATCCAAGGCATTTGGTCTTGGGAGGGGCCAGCATTTGTAGTGCACTGGTCCCCCTGAGATGCCTCTATGCCAGCCTCAAATATCATACCTAGCTCCATGACAGCAGTATGCAGGTCCCCAGAGCAATTTTAGTTTAGTTGGTGCTGCGCGGGACCCATGCAGAGAGGAAAAATCGGAAGAGAAAAAAAAGCAAGCAAGTGCAGTCAGGGACTTAAACTGATAGTAAATGGGGGAATCGAACCAGCAACCTTCTGATTACAAGCTCAGTGCTCTAGCCAGTGCACCATGTTATTCAGTTGCGTCAGCTAAGTGAGCTGTGATTGGCTGACAGAAACTTGGAGGGACTTAATGGAAAGGGAAGGACATCTAAGCAACTGAACAAAGTGGTGCACTGGCTAGAGCATTAAGCTTGTAATCAGAAGGTTGCTGGTTCAAATCCCCCTTTTACTATCCTGGTAATTTAGACGTTCCTGACTGCACTTGCTTGTTTTTTTTTTTTTCTTCCGATTTTTCCTCTCTGCATGGGTCCCACGCAGCACCAACTAAACTAAAATTACTTCGGGGACCTGCATACTGCTGTCATGAAGCTGGGGATGACATTTGAGGCTGGCTTACAAGTTGGAAAAAAAAGTGTTTAAAGTTCGTTTTTTTTAGTGGGAAGGGGTTAGTGACCACTGGGGGAGTCAGGGGAGGTCATCCCCGGTTCCCTCCGTTGGTCATCTGGTCATTTAGGGCACTTTTTTGAGACCTGTTCGTGAAAAAAACGGGTCCAACAAAAGTGACCTAAATTCTCTCTAAAAACGCTTTTCTTTTTTCCATTATCGGCCGAGCACGCACATCTCTGCTCAGCCGATAACCATGCCTCAGTCCCACCTTCACCACGCCTCTGACACGCCCCATCAACTTTATTCGTTCCCGCAACGGAGTGCAGTTGGAAACGCCCAAAATCGGCTTTCGATTATACCGATTTGGGCACCCGCGTGAGAAAGACGTCCATGTCCCGATTTAGGTCGGAATATAGGCGTTTTTCTCTTTCGATTATAAGCAGGATAGTGTCTTGCCCAAGGTCACAAGAAGCTACAGTGGGAATTGAACCCAGGTTACCAGGATCAACGCACGCTACACTAACCATTAGGTTACTCCTCCTTCCTTGGTATCTATGTTGAACAGTAGATATGGGTAGATAGCCAATGCCATAATTGAGATGAGTGGTTAAATATGTGTAGTGACCTTGATGAAAGATAAGTAATAGATAGGGCCAGATTCAGAAAATGACACTCATATTTAGGCACAGGGAAACATCCATGCTAAATGATATTCTATAAAGGGCACTTGGGGCTGAAAACCCCTTATAGAAGTGTGCTTAGAGTGAATTCTCACACCCAAATTTGGGCGCAAGGGTTTACGCCAGCTAAAACCTGGGGTAAATCCTGGTTTGCAAGTTGTGTGTGTAACCCCGGTATTCTATAGGACCGCACCTAAATATTTGAAATGCTGCTGATCCGCCCATGCCCCTCCCATGCCCACACCCTTTTTTGGGTTGTGCACAAGACACTTTATAGCATTATAAGTACATAAGTATTGCAATACTGGGAAAGAACAAAGGTCCATCGAGCCCAGCATTCTGTCTCCAACAGTGGCCAATTCAGGTCACAAATACCCAGCAAGATCCCAAAAATGTACAAAATATTTTATACTGCTTATCCCAGAAATGGTGGATTTTCCACAAGTCCATTTAATAACGGTCTACGGACTTTTCCTTTAGGAAGCCGTCTGAACCTTTTTTAAACTACACTAACCTAACCGCCTTTACCACATTCTCTGGCAACAAATTCCAGAGTTTAATTACATGTTGAGTGAGGAAAAATTTTCTACAATTCGTTTTAAATTTACTACATTGTAGCTTCATCGCATGCCCCCAGTCCTAGTATTTTTGGAAAGCGTGAACAGACACTTCACATCTACCCGTTCAACTCCACTCATTATTTTATAGACCTCTATCATATCTCCCCTCAGCCGTCTTTTCTCCAAGCTGAAGATCCCTAGCCACTTTAGCCTTTCCTCATAGGTAAGTCGTCCCATCCCCTTCTCTGCACCTTTTCTAATTCCACTATATCTTTTTTGAAATGTGGCAACCAGAATTGAACACAATATTTGAGGTGCGGTCGCACCATGGAGCGATACAAAGGCATTATAACATCCTCATTTTTGTTTTCCATTCCTTTCCTAATAATACCTAACATTCTATTTGCTTTCTTAACCGCAGCAGCACACTGAGCAGAAGGTTTCAACGTATCATCGACGATGACACCTAGATCCCTTTCTTGGTCTGTGAGTCCTAACGTGGAACCTTATAGAATATCACATAGGCAGATGAGCACATACATCCAAATTAGTGCCAATTAGATGCCAATTAGTTCCAACAAACCTCAACAAATTGACTAATTAGTTTGTGTGTGTATCTTGGCTCCACACTCAAATTTGGGCTCTCAGCTTTGGGTAATCTATATAGAATCCAGGGGGAAGCAATAGAGAGTGATGGTTCACTGGATGATCTGTGAGGAGCAGGCTGCAGCAGTCGAAATAGGGAGGTGATGAGAGAGTGCATAAGGATTCTGGAAAGTGTGTTCAGAAAGGAAGATAGTGATAGTGAGGTATAAGGAAAGAAAAACACATTTTAGCACATTTTGGGGGTGTTTAGAAAGAAGGAGAGAGGAGTCAACAAGGACTCCGAGATTATCGGCTGAGGTGACTGGCAAGATAACAGTGTTCTCCACAGAAATAGAGGAAGAGTGAAAAGGGGAACTATTTTTGAAAAAAAGATAAGTAGTTTGCTCTTGCCATGTTGAGTTTAAGATAGGAGTGGATCATCTGGGTGTCGATGTCAGACAAGTACACTGAGATCTGGTACCAGATTTCTGATCAAATTTGTGGTATACAGAGGTAGATTTAAATAAGAACATAAGAACAACTTCAACAGCTGTCCTAACCCTTCTTTCATGGGCAGAAGTTCCTGGAGACACACCCTCAGTGCGAGAGGATAGTGCATCTCCTGGTAGGCAGGTTCTGGCTACAGAATTACTTCCTACTTCACCAGGGGGGTGCCTTCTTTTTAGGAGACCTCCCTCCTCCAAGGCAGCACAGGGGCTGCCAGACTGGAGGTAGGACTTCTCTACAATGTCCCTATAGGTCTCCTCTATGTACCTCTCTGTCTCTTTCTGCTCCTCTAAATCTTCTACTCTAGCCTCAAAAGAAAGGGCTCATTATCTGAGAGCTAGGAGCTCTTTGCATTAAGCACATACATATAACCTCTCACCAACTCGGAGATAATCATACATGTGACACTCAATGTAAAAGACTGGATAGCACCCCTCTCTCTGCTGGACTGCTGTCTGCATGTTACTGTTATTGAGTTATTTAATTAATTAAAGCCTGTTAAAGTACTAGGGATATTAGACTAATATAAAGAGTCTTAAGATTATATGGTATATTGTGTAATTTGTTTACTTTTGTTTCTCAGAAAGTAATTAAATATAATTAAAACTCTGTAATGAAAACTCCCATCTTGTTATCCTAATTAAAATAATTGACTATAAATAAAGACTATAAGTGAAGAGATGTGCTAGGGTTGGGTGGGAGTTGAGGAGGGTGGGTGGAAATGAAAACTGAACCTAGGGCCTGTTTTTTTTTCATCCATTTGGATACAGAAAGTGAAAGTGCCTTGGTGCTTTGTAGCTTTTACTATATGAGACGTGGGGTAAGGAATAATATATTGTAGAGGAATATATTTGAGTTATTCCCCAAGTTTTCCACGTCATCACTGTGACCCCTGACGCAGGTGCTAGTCACCGAAACACGGCCCGTGTCAGGTCTTTTTGTCAAGGCTCATTCATTAAAGAACTGTGTTCCATTTTTAAAGGCCCGTGGTGCTGTTTTTTTTGTTTATATATTAGACTCCTACCACATATCCTTTGGGTGCAAAATAGGGGCACCCAGTTGTAGATTTGCCCCCTAAAACTTGGAGAGGTAAGAATAGAACCAAGACAGTGAAGACAGAGTATCAAAAAATAGGTTGTGATTAACAGTGTTACAAGCAGCAAAAAGGGCAAGTAGGATAAGTATTTAAGTACATAAGTATTGCCACACTGGGACAGAGCAAAGGTCCATCAAGCCCAGCATCCTGTTTCCAACAGTGGCCAATCCAGGTCACAAATACCTGGCAAGATCCCAAAACAGTACAATACATTTTATGCTGCTTATCCTAGAAATAAGCAGTGGATTTTCCCCAAGTCATTTTAATAATAGTCTATGGACTTTTCCTTTAGGAAGCCATCCAAACCTTTTTTAAACCCCGCTAAGCTAACCGCCTTTACCACCTTGGACCGGAGGGGGGGCTGCCAACTATTGGGATTGGGCCTTTTGATTTAGTGGTGAAAAAGTCATTGGATACTTTGTAAAGGACTGCTGCTGTGGAATGTATAGAGCGAAAACTGAACTGAAAAGGACAGAGAATGACAAAGCCAAGTGAATGGAGGTGAGCAGCATATTTGAGTAGTTTAAACCTGAAAAGGAGAGAGAAATGGGACAACAGTTAGCAGGAGAAGCCCCTTTGATCACCCAGTCCTCTAATCCAAATCTCCCCACATGGATAAGAAATTCAGGAGGGTTGGAGGATGCTTTTCAGGAGAAGAATCTTTTACCTCCTGTTGATTCAGTTTCCTCCTCCTGTAATGGCATGTTTCAGCTGTGTTTTGTATTTCGACCTGGACTAATTCCTAATTTACTGTTTTCATTATTTATGGAAGTTTGTTTCTCATTGCCTTCCAAAAATTGCATGTTTTAGTATTTAGACCCCTAAATAAGACTTGGGGATTAAGAATATGTTGCTTTTAGATTCACCAGATAAAGAATTTTTATGCAATTACTACAGTTCAAGATGTTCTGATCTATTCTTCATGTTCTTCATAAACAGCGTTTCCAAATTAAACAGGAGCAGAAAGCACAGAGAAGGCATTAAAACACCTGACAGGTCTGCTAACAATCTAGAAAGATGGCTTTCATTGTGGTTTACTATATTTCTATGCTATAAAAGTACTGTTAACGTTAATGCATTTTGCTTGGAAGAATGGAACAGGAAAACAAACAAATGCGTCCTTAGGAGTTTGAGTATGCCAATGCACACCTTTTACAATACACATTACTGAACAAACATTTAGAGCTAAACTATTTAAAAATATATCTTTACAATTGAGAGCATATAGCAATACAGTCAGTACTTCAATGTCAGCATATCAGATGAAAGAAAACAAAGGGTGCGCATTTCTTTTAAATGAATGGAATGAGATGTGATTTCAACCTGAAATGATAAGAATTAAACCCCCAACTGATAGGCTTATTTTTTCCAGCCTCCTTGAGGGGCCTTTTTACTAAGCCGCGCCAAATTGGAGCTACTGCCCGGTTACCGCTTGGCCCTTGCAGTAATTTCAATTTTGGCGCCTGTTCGCAAAATATTTTTTTATTTTCTGACGCATGGCAGCTACGCGCGTCAAGTGGCATTTGACATGTGTAGACCATTACCGCGTGAGACTTTACCGCTAGGTCAATTGATTGCGATAAAGTCTCAGACCCAAAATGGACGCACAGCAATTTTCATTTTGCTGCACGTCCATTTTCAGCAAAAATTTTAAAAAGGCATTTTTTGCAGGTGCGCTGAAAAAGTAATTCTGCGCGCACCCAAAATATGCGTCTACACTACCGCAGGCCATTTTTCAACGCAGCTATCTGAGCACACCACACGAACTCTCGTCCACGCTCTCATTACCTCTCGCCTTGACTACTGCAACTTGCTCCTCACCGGCCTCCCACTTAGCCATCTATCCCCCCTTCAATCCATCCAGAACGCTGCCGCACGTCTTATATTCCACCAGAACCGATATACTCACACCACCCCTCTCCTCAAGTCACTTCACTGGCTTCTGATCAGATACCGCATACAATTCAAGATTCTCCTCCTTACCTACAAATGCACCCGGTCTGCGGCTCCTCACTACCTCTCTACCCTCATCTCCCCCTATGTTCCCGCCCGTAACCTCCGCTCCGAGGACAAATCTCTCCTTTCAGTTCCCTTCTCCACCACTGCCAACTCGAGGCTCCGCTCATTCTGCCTTGCCTCGCCCTATGCCTGGAACAATCTTCCTCAACCCCTACGCCAAGCCCCCTCCCTACCCATCTTCAAATCTCTGCTTAAAACTCACCTCTTCAATGCTGCTTTCGGCACCTAACCTTTCGTGAAATATAGTATGCCCTATCAGACGGACTCTACACTTGTCTTTGACTGTACACTTGTCTCTAGATTGTACACCTGTCTTTTAGATTGTAAGCTCCTTGAGCAGGGACTGTCCTTCTATGTTTAAATTGTACAGCGCTGCGTAACCCTGGTAGCGCTTTAGAAATGTTAAGTAGTAGTAGTAGTAGTATCTTAGTAAAAGGACCCCTAAATTTCAGCACTTTTTATTCCCATTGTTGATAGCTATCAAGCACAAGCCAGCCTGGAACATGTGATGTGTGGGTTAGAAAGTAGCTACTGTCCAGGAAGAGCTGTAGAGCTATTCTGCCTCTTGAGAGTCTATTATAGCCAACCCATCTCTAACTGTGTCTTGTATTTCTGGCAATCTTGGTTCTTGTTATCTGACTGGCCCAGCAAGAACCAGCTCAGGGCAGGCTTAAACATTTCTACCCTGCTTCTGGGCTTGCTTCCTGTTACAGCATAGTCTCGATTATCCGTCCTTCACTAATCTAACCGTCTGGCAATTTGACAGACCCCCCCCCCCCCCCCCCCCCAGTGTCATCATTGCCTTGCCATTAAGAAGCACACAGCTTCTCTTCCTGTTGAAGTTTTAAGCTGAGACCATGCTTTTACAGCATGGCAGCAATTTTTGGACAGTCAAAAGAGGAAAAGTGTTGTTTTGTCTATAAAGCTGAAACTTTTACAGAAAAGAATTGCTAAATAAAGTGAACATTAAAGGTGCTTTGAGCTGAGACTTTGCTTTTCCTGCCAGAGACCCAGTTTTCATCTGAGATCGTGCTTTTGCAGAAATGTTTGGACCTGACACATTGCACTATGTGACCCAAGAGCCTGCTGTTCCTGCCAAGAAACCACTTTTGATCTAAGACCATGCTTTTGCAGCAAGCCAACCATGGTAAGATTCTTGTGCACAATGAGTTTTATGTAGTACAGTACTGTATGCACACCTATTCCTGTTTGTTCATTTAGATTTACAGTACTTTCTTTATTCTCTCATTCTTAGATCTGGAGGGTTTCCAATTTCAGTTCTGCCGTATTGATTTCTACTTCAAACTGTTATTGACTGGAGAAGACTAAGCTGTGAGCTCTGCTCAGCTCACTGTCTGATGTAGAAGACAACTCTAGGGATCCTTTCACAAAGCTGTGGTAAAAAGTGTCCTGGGGAAGCAGCGGGGGCCGTTTTGGCCGCACCGGGGCCTTTTTACCGCAGCAGGTAAAAAGCCTCTAAAAAAGTCACTTGGCCATGTGGGGGGGGGGGGGGGCACTTACCACCGCCCACTGAGGTGGCGGTAAGGGCTCCTGCAGTAACTGGGCAGCCCACAGCACTGCCCGATTACTGCCGGGCTAGCGCCACGCTAGAAATTATGGAATTATTTCCCATAGTGCTGGAAACATTTTGAGGGACTGCCTGACTATCAACACCAGCTATTTACCTATTAACAAGGGCTAGATGGGAATCCACACGAAAGTCAGCTTTCTTTTATTTATCGCCTTCACTTTGGAATAGTCTTCCAAAACTACTAAGACTTGAAGATACATATATTTGTTTCCGAAAAGCCCTAAAAACATACCTTTTTCAAAATACATTTAATAACAATGCAGAATAAAGAAAAAAAAACATTTAGGAAAGAGATGTCAGTCTTATAGCCTGAATTATGATATATGTTAAGCATGTTGATATTTAGGATTATTAGTTTGTTACTAATTATTATATGTTTGATTTGCTGTGCTTTCCTATCAATTATTGGATTTCCTAGATGTTATTATGAGTGTTTTTTATATGTTTAAAATTTTTCTTTTATGTAAACCGTTCTGTTTTGCTATCAATAAGTAATGGTATAGTAAATAATAAATGATACACGATATTTTTCCTCTTTTCTTTTAATCTTTGTTTTATAGACTCTTTTGAATACATCTCTTCTTTTCCTTACCCTACATTTTACCACTTCTAAATTATTTGTTTGGTATGAGTATTATGCTTTCCTATGTATAATGGAGTTCTTTTCTTGCTTTTGTTGTTTTTAGTCTGTACACCGCTCTGCTCTGCTAGTTAGGGGTCCTTTTACAAAGCGGCTGTAAGTCCAACGGTGTGTACCCGGTGATAATCTGACAGTGCCTTGTACTGCCGGGTTAGCGCGGGAGCCCTTACCACGACCTCAATGGGTGGCAGTAAGGTCTTCCCCCGAAATGGTCGCATGTCAAGTGCTTCACTTGCCGCATGGCCATTTCCTGAATAAAAACAAAGATGTGCCTTTTACCCACTTGGCGCAAGTCAAAAACACGCACTGATGCCAGCGCAGACCCCCTTTTGCCGCAGCTTCATAAAAGGGGCCCTTAGAGTGGTATAGAAAGTTTTGGAAATAAATAAATTAAATAAATAAGGGGCCCTTTTACTAAGCCGCATAAGCATCTATGCTTGCCCAACGAACTCCAAAATGCAGTTACCACCCAGCTACCATGTGGCTCTTGCGATAATTTCATTTTCAGTGCGTATCTGATATGCGGAGCTGAAAAATAATTTTTATTTTCAGATGCATGTATTGGACGCGTGCCAAGTGGCATTTGACACGCGTAGGTCATTACCGCTTGGTTACCGCGTGAGACTTTACCGCTAGGTCAATGGCTGGTGGTAAGGTCACAGACCCAAAATGGACATGTGGCAATTTTGAATTTGCCGCACATCCATTTTCGGCAAAAAGTTTTAAAAAAAGCCTTTTTTACAGGCGCTCTGAAAAATGGATCGGCGCGCGCCCAAAACAAGGAAGTTACACCGAGTAAAATGTGGTATAAATGCTGATGCCTAAATTAGGTGCAGACTGGGTGTATTCTATAACAATGCGCATAGATTTTAGAAATGTCCACGACCAACCCATTCCATGTCCACAGCCATTCACCCTTTTCAATGATGCGACTTAGAATTTATGCACATCACGTTATAAAATATGCTTAGACAGTTCTGTGCATAAATTCTAATTAATGCCAATTAGTGTCAATAATTTATTGTTAATTGGCAATTATCAGTCCTGATTGGCTTGTTAAATAATTAAGTTGTGTGCAGAAACCCAGAATACGACTGAATTAGCATGCACAACTTGACATTCTATATAGAATCTGAGGGTTAATGTTTCTATGCCCCACTCACGCCTGTGGTTGATGTTATGTAGGAGCAGGATTCCGGGAAGCCAGTTGTTAGCAGTCGTGGCAACTTCCAAGAAACCAGCACACAGGAATGAGGAGCAAGCAACAAAAACTAACCACTAACCCTCAAAGGATAGGTGAGGAAATAAAACTAAATTCAGGTTTGGCGCTTATTAGAAAGAATCAAAGTCAATTTTATAGTGCAACAATTGGTTTATTTAAATAATTAGCAATCATGAAGAATATTTCCTACATGACTTTCAAATAACACTTACTTTCAATTAACTTTAACTTTCTTTGTTTCTCAACAGAATCGAATTTCTTCAGTAAACACAGATTTCTATCAGATAAGTAAATCATTACACATCTTATGGAATAAATCAAACATTATTTACTTCTTCCTAAATATTGAAGTTAAATTTTAGAATTTGATGCTTTGTGTTTAATTTTTCTCTTTCAGGTTCTACCTTTTCCCGAATCAGGATGTCGTGGTAAGTATCTTTTTCTCCTATTTCTTTGTTCAACCCCAAATTATTTTAACAAGTTTTCAGTCACTCAGCTGTTTGTTCGGTATCCAAGGCAGCAATCACTTTCTTGCCTAGGGGCCCAGGTGCTCTTTCCTCATGAACGATGATCAGGTTTTCTCCTCCCGGCAGATCTTCTCCCTATCTTAAAGAACTAAAAAGGAAGCAAAACCCTGTCTCCCTGTCTATATTTAAAATTCCCTCACTTCGGTGACCATAAGAATTTACTATTAACAATACTGGGCCCAAACTAGCTCCAACTAAAAGTAACCAAACTTCCCTTCCTTAGGTACCCTATACTATTTTTTATGTGCCCTACTCTACAGAAGAAGAGTCACGGTTTGTGCAGGAACCCAAATGTCCCTTTTTTTTTTATACAACACTCTCACACTAAATTCTATACTAGCAATTACTTCTCAGTTTCTATTCTTACTATATAATACATTCATTACCCAAAATCTTCTAAAACATTCAATGCACAGACTCCCCAGTGTTGGACCACCCACTCAATCAAGCCCTATTAACCATTAATCCATTAATTCATTCTCAACCCCCCTTTTGCACCATTAATTACCTAAAAATCCTTTATGCCCAAAACAGTAATACATCCACCCTTTTCCCTTATGTATCCCCTCTCTAAACACTTCCTCCTATATAATCACCCCCTTTCCCAATCCTATTTCAACCTACTTAACTCTTTCTCCACCTCAATCAGTACCCACTTCACCAGCACACATCCACTCTCTCCGCAGTCCCAGCTCCTTCTGGCAACTGCCAGAGACTCCGTCTCCCAGGAAACGGAACCTCCAGCAGAATTCCAGAGACCCTCCAGCCAATCCCCAGCTTTTTCCAAAGTTCCGAATTTCACTGCTGACCAACGGAATGTTGGCCAGCAGTGCTAAATCTCCATTTTAATCCTATAACTTCCCATAGAAAATAATGGGAAAAATCATATAATTAAATAAAAACCCAATTAAACCTTATCCAAACTACCCCAAAATTTCAAGTCACTAAACCTTTTGTTCCCTACTGAATTATATTTTCAAAATTTAAATTTAACCCTTCTAAAAACACGTTCCAATATTTCCTTCCCAAAAGCCCCTTTAAAAATCCCAAAATAATTTAAAACCCACATTAAAAATTCAATTACCTTCCCCTCTACCTGCTACGTCGAACAAATCTTTTTAACCCTTTCCTAACCCCTTAAAATCAGACCCCCCTCCAAAAGACCCCCTAAAAATATTAAAATTCGAAAACTAACTCACTAGAAAAAGCAAATAAAATCCCCTGACCCCAAATCCAAAAACAGAATTCACATAACACAAATCCCTGAATTTTTAAAAATAAAAAACGCAATTTTCACAATTTAAAATTAAACTAATTAAAACTCTGAGTCAAAAGACCCCTTACCTTCATTCTGGTTTTCCCTACACATGACGCCTGCCCTTGGTTCTGGTCTCGCTGCTCTGTGTCCAAAAACGGAGCCAAAAATAAAAAACGGCCCCAAAAACCGTCGAATCTGGAGCTCCGGTTAAAAATTGAGGCCCAGGCTTCTAGGCCTCTCTGGAGCTCCTTTGACGCGCGCCCCCGATTCGTGCATGAGGCGTGCCGCTTCATGCATGCGCCCACATGTCTCTCCTTCACTCGCCGGCCATTTTCCCTCCATCTTCAGCGTCCCCGCGCGATCGCGGTGGATGCCAAAACGCAGCACTCCCCTGCACCGGAACATCTGACCATTCCGGTTCTTCTTCCGCCGACTCTCCCAGCCCAAAAACAGCGCTGAAGAACTCAGCCCACCTCACCATGTCTGGGAATTCCCCCGATGTCGCCGAAGCCCAAAAACTGCCTCGCTGGACTCCTGCAGCTCTCCGGGACCTGCAGCATCTCAGGCCTTCCCGAACCAGCGTTATCAGCGGACGCCGCCCCCCCCCCCCCCCCAAAGTCTGAAGACATTGGGGAATATCCCGATCCTGCCCGGGTGACCCACACCAACACCCTCAGTCCCGGAGCCCAGAAAATCGCAGCGCTGTCTCCACGCACTTCTGCTGTGCTCCTGAGCCCCAGGTAAATAAATTAAAAAAATATTTTTTCCCTCATTTTTTCTACTTCCCCTATGTTACATTAACTCATTATTAACATGATTAATATGCTAAAACTGTAACACAGACAAAATTTTTTTAATGCATAAATCATATTAAGCTCCCCACTTCCCTCCCCCCCATCAAAGCTTCGACATCTCATTCGCTCCCTCCTTCCCCCCAGTGGCCTTTTGAAATCTGCTTTACAGTCAGCAGTGCTAAACTCGCATTTTTTCTCTCTAGTCTGGAGCCTCCCTCTATAGTGTCCCACCTGCCAGAAACAGGAAATTTCCTCAGAGGAGGCATGACACTATGGAAGGAGGCTAGAGAGACTAGAGAGAAGCAGGCTAGAGAGAAGCAGCATGTGCTTAGCACTGCTGACTGCAAAGGCATGTTTGGAGATTGTAGAGTCAGCGGCAAGGAGGCCCTGGGCCCAGAGATCTGGAGAGAGGATGAGAAAGGGAGCCTCTGAGGACTCCCGGCTGGTCCGAAGCTGTGGGAGGACATACAAGTGAGGGATCCAGCCTTGTCCTGTTGTCCTCCTCTCCCTCTCCACACACTCCCTGCCAGTTTCCAGCTGTTTCCTCCTTACTTGCCTCCTCTTTCCCTCCAATCGGAACAGATGATGAACTATGCATACCTAGCCAAAAGTTGCTTTGCTGATAATGGGTTAATTCAGTATCCAGCCAAAAATCTGTATTGCATGACAGAATGCAACTGTAACCCTCTCCCAACTTAACCCATAAGGTTTGATTTTATTTTGTGTTCCTTAAACCACCCCAGCATAACTCCTAAGCAATCAGCAATTTTACTATCTTGCCTACCCCAGCAGCTCCTTGTGACTCTGGGCAAGTCACTTAACCCTCCATTGCCCCTGGTACAAATAAGTACCTGAATATACTATGTAAACCGCTTTGAATGTAGTTGCAAAAACTTCAGAAAGGTGGTATATGAAGTCCCATTTCCCTTTCCCTTATAGTAGAGAGGTGTGGTAAGCTCTTTGAGCAGGGACTGTCCTTCTATGTTTGAATTGTACAGCGCTGCATAACCCTAGTAGCGCTTTAGAAATGGTTGTTGTTGTTGTGGTAGCCGTGCTAGTCCACTTTTAAAGGTAATCAATAGAAATCAAACAAAACAAAACATGGAAAAGAAAATAAGATGATACCATTTTTATTGGACATAACTTAATACATTTCTTGATTAGCTATCGAAGGTTGCCCACTTCGTCAGATCGGAAATAAGCAAATGTGGTAGATGACAGTATATATAAGTAAAACATCCAAGCATTTTATTGACAGTCAAACAGGGTGGGGATGGGTAGGAGGTATGCATAGGAACATCAAAGCATTTCAGAGATAGTCTAACAGGATGGGGATAGATAGGTGAGAGGAGGGTGATAAACAGAGCAATACAACTTTATGGTTTATAATGGCTAGAAAACCCAGATCTTTGTTAAGTCCTGTCTGTTGGGTTTCAAAATATTCAATCATTCTGACTTCAAAGGTCTTGCGTTCCTGTACTGTTTTAAAGTTTCCTTTCAGGATTCTTACTAGGATAGAAAGAATCCTGAAAGGTAACTTTAAAACAAGCCATCTCTCCTGTGATTTATCAGTCTCCCAGACCAACGGTGGCCAGCGTTTTACTTTGCTCAAACTGCTATGCTACTTCAGGGTCTCAGCAGTCAGGGTAAATACAGCAGTTACAAGTTGAGATGCTGTCTGCATTTATCCTTCAAAGAATGGAAAAAAGAAAGGCAAACCGTTTGTATTATATACATGGATAACAATACATACATATTTAGTGATAGGTTATTAACAAAATTCAATATTTAAGAGATATAAAAAAGAAAAAGAAAAAAAAAAGGGGGGGGGAGAAAGAACTGATCTCAGTAGATCATGGATGTTAAAAAGTCTGGTTATTCTGGGCATCAATAAGGCGTGTATACTATCCAGCTTATTTTCGAAAGAGAAAAACGCCTATAGTGCGACCTAAATCGGGAGATAGACGTTTGTCTCGCAAAGGCGCCCAAATCGGTATAATCGAAAGCCAATTTTGGGCGTTTCCAACTGCACTCCGTCGTGGAAACGAATAAAGTTGACGGGGGCGTGTCGGAGGCGTGGTGGAGGCGGAACTGGGGCGTGGTTATCAGCCGAGGAGAGATGGGCATCTTTAGCTGATAATCGAAAAAAAAAAAGGCGTTTTGACCGCGATTTTGGGTCACTTTTTTTGGACACTTTTTTTTCACAAACAAGTCCCAAAAAAGTGCTTCAACTGCCCAGATGACCACTGGAGGGAATCGGGGATGACCTCCCTGGACTCCCCCAGTGGTCACTAACCCCCTCCCACAAAAAAAACCCACTTTACAAACTTTTTTTCCAGCCTCTATGCCAGCCTCAAATGCCGTACCCACCTCCATGACAACAGAATGTGTTCGATCCTGTCACAGCCTTTCCCTGGGTCAGATGTGGCTCTCGGGTGCAGTACAGGGTCAAATCAGCATTGCATTGTGGTGGGTGTAGGGTATTGGGCTCCGTGATTTCATTAGCTTGTGTTACAGTCTCACAATGTTGGTAGTTGGTAGGCTCTTCTCCCATGGAGCTTTTGCCCCTGCCTACTGGGTCAGAGTATGCCCTATTGTGTTTCCTGTTGTAGTCCATGCGGTAGTGGCCATTTTTGTAAGCCAGTTTTAGTTCCCTTTCCTGTGTTAGCCACATTAGACAACTTAGTTCTTCCCTTGAATGTGGCTGAAAGAGGGCATTGTACAGCATTCTGCCAGCTCTGACCTACTGCTCATCTCAGTACCAGGGAGACTCGTTGCCAGTGGGGCACAACCTCTGATCTGCAGTTAACTGTGAGTAAGCGTGCTTATTCCAATAAAGGATGTTTTCGGAGAGATTAGTCTTCAGGTGTCAACTGGTGTGCCAATGTTATATAGCAGCAAGCAGTCCTAGAGGCCTGCGTGTATGCAGGTCCCTGGAGCACTTTTAGTGGGTACCCTACCTATAACACTTGTGCTGGTAAATGGGAGGCCTCCAAAACCACTGTACCCACATATAGGTGCCCCCCTTCACCCCTAAGAGCTATGGTAGTGTTGTACATTTGTGGGTAGTGGGTTTTGGGGGAGGGGGTTTGGGAGCTCAGCACCCGTGGTAAGGGAGCTATGCATGTGGGAGCTTTTTCTGAAGTCCACCGCACTGACCTAGGGTGCCCAGTTGGTGTCCTGGCATATCAGGGGGGGCCAGTGTACTACGAATCCTGGCCCCTCCCACGACCAAATGGCTTGGATTAGGACGTTTTTGAGCTGGGCGTTTTTAGTTTCCATTATCGCTAAAAAAACCAAACGCCCAGCTCAAAAACGTCCATTTTTTCAAAAATTTGGTTCGGCCCGCCCCTTCACGGACCCGTTCTCGGAGATAAACGCCCATGGAGATAGGCGTTTCCGTTCGATTATGCCCCTCCACGTGGATTATCTGTTTTATATGTAATTTTATTTATATCCATATTTGAATATAACAACTGTTGCATTTTTGCCATTAAATAGATAGCATAAAGTCTGTCCATTCCAATATATCATGTGAACACCTTTTTTGTTATTTAATTTATATAAACATTTGTATAGTATAGAGTTTCTTTATCCTTATACATTATGTGGACACCATTTATCCATCCATTGTTCTATACACATTTTTGTATGTTTATATATTTTTTGTATTTTTAATGTTTAGTTGTACTTTATATTCTGTATAGATTTTAAGTTATTATAAATATGTGGGGGAGTTTCTAGACTCCTAGAATTTGGCACATTAGCCGAAACACAGTGCTGTGTGAAGTCCTTTGAGTTCTTTCATGTAAATAAAGTGTTTTTATAAACCTTCATCATCCACGTGGTTTCTTCTTGAAGTGTCCTGTTGATTGCACTACTCCGCTCATCCAGCTGTTGCTCAGATGACATGAGAATCAGAATATGTTTTTGTTTGGTGACTTCCATGGAGAAATTTCCTAGTTCTGATCTATATCTGTTGTTGCGGGGAGGTTGGATTTTTGTGGTTGCAGAGCAAGTTTGCATTTAACTCATTAAAGAACTGCTTTAATGTGTCAGACCAAAGGTCCGTAAGGGACAGGTATGCGGTGTGTCACATACATGAGCAGCATCGTCTATTGGGTGTGTCCCAACTGTAAAAAGGTTGAAAAACACTGCCCTAGAGCAGCATCAGCACCTAGAAAATAAAACAAGAAGATCGATCCAAATGTATAACCTAGATACACTACTAGTGTGATTTAATGACTTTGTAAATTAGAGATAGGATGATAAGAGGTAGGTTCAAAAAGAATACTTTAATGTCTCAAACAGATGTTTTACATGTTGTCTAGTAAAGTTTGTGAAAACTTCAGAACTGATAAATCATTTATTTTATTTTGAACAATTGAAAAGCTCAAATTAATATCCGCTAACAATTTTGGGGCCCTTTTACCAAGCTGCAGAGAAAAGGGTCCTGCAGTAGTGGCGTGGGCCGTTTTTTATGTGCGTCAGGGCCCTTTTTACCACAGTGCATAAAATGCCCCAAAAACAGAATGGCATGCAGTAAAAAAAAATCTTACCGCATGACCATGCGGTGGGGATCCCTTACCGCCATTCATTGAGGTGGTGGTAAGGACTCTGGTGGTAACCGGGCAGAGTGCGGCGACGCCTGATTACCACCGGGTTACCACTGCACAAACCATTTCTGTTTTTTTTCCCCAGAAATGGTGTGCGCTTGTCCCGGAACTACCGCCAGTGGTCGCGTTGGGCTGGCGGTAGTCCTGGAATAGATAGCGGTAAGCCCGCGTTAGGCTTACTGCCACTCTGTAAAACAGCCACTTTGTGTTTCTACTTGGCATGACTATAATATAACCTAATTCAGTTTAAGATTCGCTATAAGCACGTTGTCATCGTCTCTCTCAGAAATTTGTATAAGTAATTTTGAAATACTTATTAGAAGAACAATTTCTTCTTGATTGAATGAACTGGCCCTTAGGAATGTTTTAATCAAAAATATCAGAAGATTGCTATCAGCTCTTAACGGAACACTGCATGCAATATCCTTTAGTAAGTGGATTAGCCTGCATAATTTCATCTTTATCAGCAATTAATACACCATCTAATAGGAAGATTACAAATATGATTACATCTAATAATGAAAGACAAATTACAGTTTTATTTGTTTGAATGCCCAAGCAATGCTGAGTCACCATATCATAATAAGGATATCGGTACATCTTTTATGTAAAACAAATCAATCTGAAAAATATTCTCACCTTAAGTGATAGAAAACATAATGATATTCCCACCAACCAAGAAAGAGACGTTGGGCATTGCTGTCCCACAGTTTTTTAAAATATGATCTTTTTTTTTAAACATAGAGAGTAATTTTCAAAAGCATTTATACAATAAAACAGCACTTTACTCATGGAAATGGGCTTTTAGAAAAGTGTGTAATCCTATAGGAGGCTTAACTTAAACTAACTGCAATATCATAAAATCATCTAACAAGAAGAATAATTAAATAATACAACCATTTCTAGATTTCTTATTTTACCATTCTTTCCACATTATTTTGTTATTTTTTATTTGCATTTTATACATTAACCCCTGGATTCTATACAGTGTGACTGAAATTGTGCATGCAAATCCGGTCATATTCTGGATTTGTGCGAGCAATTTAATTACTTAACAAGCCAATCAGCGCCAATAATTGCTGCTTAACAAGCAATTATTGACTAATTGGAATTAATTAGAATTTATGCACACAACTTGCTAAGCATATTCTGTAAAGTGGCACACATAAATTCTAATGTGTGCTGCCATAAAGGAGGAGTGGCCATGGGCATGGAATGGGCAAGTTGTGGGCATTCCAAAAATTTATGCACAGAGTTATCGAACTAACTTAGGTGCTGGTATTTACACTAAGTTTTACTTGGCATAAATGGATGCACCTAAAGTTAGATGCAGGCACGACCGCAAGGCATATTCTATAAACCCGCTACGTGTATTCTATACACCACGCCTAAATCTAGGCATGGTGTATAAAACCTAGGCAGAAGTTTTCTGAGCGCCGATTTTTCAGGCGCTATATATAGAATCTAGTCTTAAACATCAAAGACAAATCTTTGAAAGGAAATTTAGAAATTTAGGAATTTAAACAATCCAGAGAACATCACTTAGGGCTCCTTTTACAATGCTGCTCTAATGATTCCGGAATGGCAAATGCAGTAAAACCCATTCAATTCCTATGGGCTTCATCACATTTGCCACAGCGGAATTGCTACCGTGGCTTTGTAAAAGGAACCCTTAGGAAATAATACATTGATGTAGCCCACAATAAGAGGAAGACCAACATTAAAAATCCATAGGAAGATGGATATTTGCAAGGAAAATTCTAAAGAAGAATTAAGAGTAAGATATAATCCCCACCCCTACTAAAAAAAAGGACCTGTAAATAAGTACATAAATAATGCCACACTGGGAAAAGACCAAGGGTCCATCGAGCCCAGCATCCTGACCACAACAGCAGCCAATCCAGGCCAAGGGCACCTGGCAAGCTTCCCAAACGTACAAACATTCTATACATGTTATTCCTGGAATTGTGGATGTTTCCCAAGTCCATTTAGTAGCGGTTTATGGACTTGTCCTTTAGGAAACCGTCTAACCCCCTTTTAAACTCTGCCAAGCTAACCGCCTTCACCAAGTTCTCCGGCAACGAATTCCAGAGTTTAATTACGCGTTGAGAGAAGAAAAATTTTCTCCGATTTGTTTTAAATTTACTACACTGTAGTTTCATCGCATGCCCCCTAGTCCTAGTATTTTTGGAAAGCGTGAACAGACGCCTCACATCCACCTGTTCCACTCCACTCATTATTTTATATACCTCTATCATGTCTTCCCTCAGCCATCTCTTCTCCAAGCTGAAAAGCCCTAGCCTCCTTAGTCTTTCTTCATAGGGAAGTCGTCCCATCCCCGCTATCATTTTAGTTGCCCTTCGCTGCACCTTTTCCAATTCCACTATATCTTTCTTGAGGTGCGGCAACCAGAATTGAACACAATACTTAAGATGCAGTCGCTATAACATCCTCACACCTGTTTTCCATACCTTTCCTAATAATACCCAACATTCTATTCGCTTTCCGAGCCGCAGCAGCACACTGAGCAGAAGGTTTCAGTGTATTATCGAAGACGACACCCAGATTCCTTTCTTGGTCCGTAACTCCTAACGTGGAACCTTGCATGACGTAGCTATAATTCGGGTTCTTTTTTTCCCACATGCATCACCTTGCACTTGCTCACATTAAACGTCATCTGCCATTTAGCCTCCCAGTCTCGTAAGGTCCTTCTGTAATTTTTCACAATCCTGTCGCGAGTTAACGACTTTGAATGGCCACCTCAGTTCCATCATGAGAAAGTAACATCCTTTCCTTCCAAACAAAATCTCAATTAAAGGCTCATTAAAAAATGTATTGATTATTCTGATAGGAAATAAAGCATTTACAAGGAAACCTAAGTTGGAAAGAGGATCCCAAAGAAATTGCTGCCAAATGAAGTTCCAAAAACTTCTTCCTGCTAGCTTGCATCCATTTGGAGACATCTGGGAATGACACCAAGAAAAGTTGTATCAGTAGGGTGACAAAAGAAACGTATGAAGGCCATACACTAGAGCGGAGTGGAGGAGTGGCCTAGTGGCTAGAGCACCAGTCTTGCAATCCAGAGGTGGCTGGTTCAAATCCCACTGCTGCTCTTTGTGATCTTGGGCAAGTCACTTAACCCTCCATTTCCTCAGGTACAAACTTAGATTGTGAGCCCTCCTGGGACAGAGAAATATCCAATGTACTTGAATGTAACTCACCTTGAGGTGGGAGCAAAATGGAAATTAAATAAATAGATGTAATCTACTTGGATTTCAGCAAAGCCTTTGATATGGTCCCCCATTTAGGACCAAAAGTGGTGAACTGAATAGAAAACTGGTTGACCAAGGGTGGTGGTAAATAGAATCCATTCAGAGGAAAGGATGGTGAGCAGTGGGGTTTCTCAGGGGTCAGTGCTGGGGCCCATTTTGTTTAATATATTTGTGAGAGATATTGCTGAAGGGTTGGAATGAAAGATTTGCCTTTTTGCGTATGACACAAAGATAGCCAATAGAGTGGATACCCTGGAGGGAGTAGAAACGATGAGAAGGGATCTCCAAAAGTTAGAAGAATGGTTGAGGGTCTGGCAGTTAAAATTTAATACTAACTTACTAAAATCCTATTCCTAATTCGGAATTCTACATATTCATGTCTACGTGATCTTCTATGAGACGGAGGAAAAAGCCTCAACAGACTCCTTAACGTAGCTCTATGGCTCTTAATTATCCGGAGTTCTTGCTGTCATCATTGGCAAAAAAACCTCCTCTCTACACAGTCTCTTTCTTTACGGATTACTGTCTTTATGTTAAATATTAAACCAGCACTTATCTTGCTGTTGTGTTCAATCTGCTGTCGCTCAGTCTCTCCTTTCCATGGCCGACAATGGCCAAGGTTTCAGTGCTTCCTTCAATTCCTGCCTCAGGGTCCGTGGTGCTGGCGACTCTATACAAAAAACAACAGTAGAGTTAGAATCTGCAGTGCCTGCTAGATTCTATCTGTTAATGCTGTGGTACAGAGTTTTTAAAACTAAGTGGAAAAGACTATGGAGATTAGTTGATAAAATTGATGTTTATATTATTATTTTGCCTAACACTAACCTACAATTCCTCCTTTAAACCCCAATCTTTAAGTTCCCAAAGCACAAAGCAAAATAGCGTTCACTTACCAGAGAAATGTCCTCTTCTCTCGGAACTTCTCAGAAACCACAACAGGGGGAAGAAAAGGCATGTTTTCCTTGATGGGGTTTTATGCCTGTTTTACTGAAAAGCCAGAAGGAAGTTTTGTACTTGGTAGATTTGTTTTCTCTTTATTGCTGAAAACGCACAGGAATGAGTGCTGGGGGAGGGGCCTGGAACCTGTACATAATGTTCTAAGGTTAACCTGTTCACTGTTGGGGGAATAAGAATTAAACCTTGGAAATTTGTAGCATTCATTAAAATTGAAGAAATAGTTGCTAGCATATGTACAGTCTAGAATCTGGTCCTTTATTAAAGGAAAAGGAGCCTTTGGGGAAGCATGGTGGCTTAGGCAGACAAGGGGAAAGCCTGTTACTAGCAGGAAGAGTATAAAGTACACCAAGAGATAAGGAGAGAAAAACGTAACCGAAAACAACTCATACACTCCTCAGAACACACGATCAAGGATCAACCATCCGACTACAGACTGACATGCATCACCAAGCAAAAAAAGACAAGGGGAGAAAAAAGCCTCAGAACGGCAACGAGAATTTTAAGGGTAATAACCTCATAGGCATAAAAAACCTCCCCAAGTCAGTACAAAAATACTCTGTGCAATGCAGACTCAGCCTGGAACAATATATCTAACTGTGTCACCAAAATGAATTTATATATACACTTAACTTGTAATGTCTAACTGATGGTGGCCAGCATTTTACTTCATGTGCTGCCTCAGGTTGAAGACAAAGCACGTATAGCTTAATTCACACAATGCTATAGCGTTCAAGTGTTTGTGGCTCCTGCAAAGAGTCTGCATTGCACAGAACATTTTTCTATTGTTGGGAGGTTTTTTTTATGCCTAAGAGGTTATTACCCTTAAAATCCTCATTGCCGTTCTGAGGAGGAGGTGAGGTTCTGAGGCTTTTTCCTTCCCTTGTATTTTTTGCCTGTGTGATGTGTCTGTAGTCAGATGGTTGATACCTGATTGTGTGCTCTATGAGACGTGTATGAGTTGGTTTTGACTAGCAGGAAGAGTGCCATGTAGACAGAGCAGCTCCTTTAGGACCACACTAGTCCAAATGTGCTAGCTCCCAAATGCCAAGCTCTGCTAAGGCAGAGGACTGGACCTAGGAACCTTTACTAAGGCAACCCCTAGAGGTGACACTGGGGTTAACAGTAAAGTAACATGTTTTAACAGTAGCCCACACTTATAACATCTCTTAGTTAACACCAATTATCAATTGTTAGTGTCTAGCTAATACGTGGATCTATGATTCATACCCAAATTTGTGCACCCAACTTTGGGTGACCAATACAGAATCTGCAGTTTATATATTTTGTTTTGATTACTACCTCGAATTAAATATATGCCTGTTTCCCCTCTGAGTGGAGTAACAGATTCTTGGGGAATTCATTTGTGAGGAGAAAGAGCAGAGATGTGAATCGTTTGTTTACTCTTTCCAAAAATACTAGGACTAGGGGGCATGCGATGAAGCTACAAATTAGTACATTTAATACGAATTGGAATTCTTTTTTCACTAAACGTGTAATTAAACTCTGGAATTTGTTGTCAGAGAATGTGGTAAAGGCGGTTAGCTTAGCGGGGTTTAAAAAGGGTCTTTACTGCTTCCTAAAGGAAAAGTCCATAGACCATTATTAAATTGACGGAGAAAATCCACTGCTTATTTCTGGGATAAGCAGCATAAAATGTATTGAACTTGTTGGGGATCTTTCCAGGTATTTGTGACCTGGATTGGCCACTGTTGGAAACAGCATGCTGGGCTTGTTGGACCTTTGGTCTGTCCTAGTGTTGCAATACTTATGTACTTATGTAGAGTGGCAACTCTGACTAATTCCTGACCAGTATAAAATCCAAATCTAGGTAGAGGATGAAATAAATCTGCAAAATACAATCAATCCTCTGACACGATCACCCCAAGGTCCCTCACCCAGTCTAGCCTCTCGCGTCCTAGATCATGGTGGCTGTACACCATTCTGTTAATGCTGATAATGTCCAAAGACTTTGCTGCGTTACTGATCCTTCTATCTTTTTCTTAATGATTGTTTGAAATAGGTCTCCACTTGGCTCAAATCTAATCTTCTCTTACCACCATAAATTGTCAGCTTTCTCTGCTCTGTGGCAGCTTTCTTCCCCACCCCCCCCCCCCCACCCCCCAGTCTGTTGGTGACTTTGCCCTTTCCTAAAAAGATGACATTGAGGTATTACTTCATGCTGTTCACTTCCTCCAGGGTGTCCACTCTGTTGCTAATCTTTTTGTCATCCACAAAAAGCCTAGTGGTTAGTGCAGTGGACTTTGATCCTGGGGAACTGAGTTCGATTCCTACTGCAGCTCCTTGTGACTCTGGGCAAGTCACTTAACCCTCCATTGCCCCTGGTACAAAATAAGTACCTGAATATATGTAAACCGCTTTGAATGTAGTTGCAAAAACCTCAGAAAGGCAGTATATCAAGTCCCATTTCCCTTTCCCTTCAGCGATGTTGCAAATATGTTGAATAGAATTAGCCAAAACAATTATTTGTCTCCGGTGATTTTCAAAAATGGTATGGGATTTGCGTTACAACACATATGAGGAGAAACTTGCTGACCTGAACATGTATACCCTGGAGGAAAGGAGAAACGGGTGACATGATACAGACGTTCAAATATTTGAAAGGTATTAATTCGCAAATTAATCTGTTCTGGAGACGGGAAGGCGGTAGAACTAGAGGACATGAAATGGGGTTGAAGGGGGGCAGACTCAAGAAAAATGTCAGGAAGTATTTTGTCACAGAGAGTGGTGGATACTTGAAATGCCCTTCTGCGGGAGGTGGTGGAGATGAAAACAGTAACGGAATTCAAAAATGCGTGGGATAAACATAAAGGAATCCTGTTCAGAAGGAATGGATCCTCAGAAGCTTAGCGGAGATTGGGTGGCAGCACTGTGGTTGGGAGGCGGGGCTGGTGGTTGGGAGATGGGGCTAGTACTGGGCAGACTTATACGGTCTGTGACCTGAAAATGGTAGATACAAATCAAGGTCAGGTATACATATAAAGTAGCGCTTATGAGTTTATCTTGTTGGACAGACTAGATGGACCGTACAGGTCTTTTTCTGCCGTCACCTACTATGTTACTATGTATGTATTAATTTTGATTGCACATTAAGCTTGAAGTTAGTGTTTGCACTTATATATGTGGTGTGGCGTTTTTTTTGCCAGTGATGAAGAGTTTTTTTTTCTGGAGCTCTTTGAGGCTTTTCCCACCCACTATAATTATTCTGATATTTATAGACATCCTGCACAGATTTCTATTTGATTGAGGATTGTATATTTGATTATATTTTGCGGTTAATTCATGACCAAGCCAGAGCCAAGTGCAAATCCACATACCCACCCACCCACCCACACAAACACCCCCCCCCCCCCTACACACACACACAGTATTTATAGAGAACATATGATGAGTTCTTCCTCTAGCCAAGTCTAAGGTTCACTTGGATGGGGAGAGTAAATCTACCCCTATTAGTCTATAAAAATGAAGTAACTTCTGAAGTTAATAGACATTATCTTCAGGAAACAAACAGACTTTAGGATAGGGGGAAACATCTGGGAGATGTCTGATCATTCTGTCATTTGCTATGTTAAATGTTGGCTCCTGGTGTGAGTATAATTAACTGTGTTAATAAGAGATTCCTCAGACAGAAGGCCTCACTAAAATTTTAATTAATGCCGTCTCACACATTCCTGTTTACTTTTGAAGATTCCTAACTCAACATGACTCCAGGTCTCAGAAAAAGAGTTTAAAGCCAATGCATGAGATTACTCTCCAGGCACTAATTAACAGGGATTTAGAGAATACATCTCCTTCTGGATTCTGAAAAGCTTTTTGATTCTTGAGTGTAACTTTACCTTGATGAATTAATAAACTGCTGGAAAAAAAAAAAGAGAGAGAGAGAGAGAGAGAGAGAGAGAGAGAGAGAGAGAGAGAGAGAGAGAGAGAGAGAGAGAGAGAGAGAGAGAGAGAGAGATAACTGAAAGAGTTAAACAAAAGTGGACTTTACTGGAGTGGATGAGTAACCTAGTGGTTAGTGCAGTGGACTTTCATCCCCAAAACTTGGGATCAATTCCCAATGCAGTTTCTTGCGACTCTGGCCAAGCCATTGCCCCAGGTACAAATAAGTACCTGTATATACAAACTGCTTTGATTGTAGTTGCAAAAACCACAGAAAGGCAGTATATCAATTCCCTTCTCTTATGAAGATAAAACACAGAGTGGTATGAGTAACTACTGGAAAGAGCAAGGAGTTAATATATAAGATAATAAGGCATTGAGAAGTTTATTATTGATGTCCTTCTTAGAATGGGTAGTGCTGAGTGTCAATTTCTAAGCTATTTTAGGAATCCTGGCTAGCTTTCCAGCAAGAGGGAATGTTATGAAAAATACCTAGAAAGGTACAGACCTCAGAGATGTGAGGAGGTGAGGAAATGGAACAGTCAAAACAAAACCCCTTAATCTGTGGCCAAGTTTGAAATGGAAACTGGGTAGAGAGGAGAAACAAAGTTTTTAATGCTCCTTTTACAAAGCTACGCTAACGATTCTGGCACGACAAATCCCATTTAATTCCTCTAGGCTTCGTTGCATTTGCTGCACAGGAATCATTAGTGTGGCATTGTAAAAGGAGCCTATAGTTTGTTTTTGGTTTCCTTGGTCTTTTTTTCCTGTTTATTAGACTTTAGTTTCTTTCACACATTTGTTTAATAAATTTTATTTAACATACATTATATATTTTTACACACACTAATCCATAGGTTAACATGTTAAGCTGATTTAGTACATGGTAATGAACTGAAAGCATACTAATGAATGCACATAACTAGTGGAAAGAAATCCAGAAGTGGATGTGGGTATGTGGTTGAGTGTGGGAAAAAAATAAGTTTAGGGTTTGGCAGCACTTACTTTAAGATAATGACATTGCATATAAGATATTCAAAGCCAGTTATATGTTCATCAGTTAATGTTTGCATGTTTAAGGTATTTTCAGATATTATATCGATAGTATCTGGACAAAAATCTGTATGAATGGCTCAAGATTATCTGTATAAAACAAAGTCAGAGGGAGAGCAGCACAAGGATGAGTGAGAAATTATCTGGATAGCATCCAGTTGCTGTCCGGTTCCCTTTTTTTGAGTCTGTGATTGCACAAACCTACAGTATAGTGGCATAGCCACCCAGCCAATTTTGGGTGGTCCTGAGCCCAAAGTGAGTAGGAATTAAATTTTCTCTTCACTCCCACTCTCCCCTTCACTCTCTGCCTCTCCTTGCTTCCTCTTCCATTAGCACACCCTGACCCAACTCAAAATAGCCGGTTGGGATCCCCAAGCCATGCCATCTGAGGATCTCCTTGAAGGTGAGAAGAACTCCTTTTTACCAACAGTTTTCATGCATGCATGGGAATCCCTGCCAGCTACAGCAAGGATCAGAACTGGTGTTAGCTGTGCTGGGACCCAGGGCAGAAATTAAGGAGGTGACCCCTCCAATCCTGTCTTCTTCCTGCCCTCCCTCAGTTTCCCCACTTGCCACTGCTACCACACACTAACAGGCAAGAAAAAATATGTAGAAAAAAACTGGAATAGGAAAAACAAGAAGTTAAACTTGGCATATGCTGCAACACTGGAGAGACAAAAAGAGAAATGCATTTCCTTTTGTACTGAACACAGTACAAAGACGTTTGCTTGCACATTTCCTAAAGCTGAACAGGAGAGAGGGAGTCCAAAGCACAAAAAAACCAAGCCAAGTGAAAAAGGCACAGTGGGCTGTGCTTTTTTTCACTTTACATTTCCTAAAGCTTGCATATTATAGTTAAAAAATCCAAAATAAAGCACATTTCTCTACCTCTGTTGTCGGAACATTTTATTTTTCCATCATATTGGTCCTAATTTCTCTTTTCTGCTTTCCTGTCTTCAGCTAACTCTTTCCAGTGTCCATTTGTATTTGCTTGTCTGTTATCTTCTCCTGTCTTGTTCCATTCCATCACTATACCTGTCTCTAATATATTTCTACATATTTCCCTTTTAGCTCTTTCCTCTGTTTTTTTTCTTTTCTGCATCTCTGTCCATTCAAATTTCACCCTCTTTCACACTTTTCTCCCTCTTTTTACATATCAACTTTCCATCTCCTTTTTTCACCCTTTACCTCTCCCATTTCTTATCTTACTCCTTTCCCAGACTTCTACCGTTCATCTATTTCCCATTACTATATTTCTACCCTCTGTACTCACTATCCTCCTCTCACTCATCTCTTTCCTACTCCCTCTTTGGCCTCTCCCATATGGTTCCATTTTCAAGGATGATGATGCAGAGGAACTGAAAAAAATCTCAGTGAACATGGAAGATGTACTGAGCCAACTCAATAAAATAAAGAGTAGTAAATCACCAGGACCAGATGGCATGCATCCAAAGGTACTGAAAGAACTCAAACATGAAATTGCTGATCTGCTGCTAGTAGTCTCTAACCTGTCCTTAAAAGTTGTCCATAGTATCTGAAGATTGGAGGGTGGCCAATGTGATGCCTATTTTTTTAAAGGGTTCCGGGGTAATCCAATAAATTACAGACCAATAAGTTTGACCTCAGTGCTGGGTAAAATAGTGGAAACTATTATAATAAATAAAATTATGAAACACATAAACAAACATGGTTTAATGGGGCAGAGTCAGCATGGTTTCAGCCAAGGGAAGTCTTACGTCACCAATTTGCTTCATTTCTTTAAAGACGTGGATAAAGGTGAGCCAGTTGATGTAGTCTTTCTAAATTTTCAGAAAGTACCTCATGAGAGACTCCTGAGAAAATTAAATAGTCATGGGATAAGAGACAATGTTTTGTTGTGGATTAGGAACTGGTTATTGGACAGAAGACAAAGGGTAGGGTTAAATGGCCATTTTTCTCAATGTTGGAGGATGCATAATGAAGTGCCGTAGGGATCTATACTGGGACCGGTGCTATTTAGCATATTTATAAATGATCTGGAAATCAGAACGATGAGCAAGGTGAATAAATTTGCAGATGACACAAAATTATTCAAGGTTGTTAAACAACATGCGGACCGTGGAAAATTGCAGGAAGACCTTAGGAAATTGGAAGCCGGGGCATCCAAATGGGAGACAAAATTAAAGTGGGCAAATGCAAAGTGGTGCACATTGGGAAGAATAATCAAAATCTTAGTTACCTGTTGCTAGGGTCCAACTTGGAGGTCAGCACCCAAGGAAAACATCTAGGTGTCATTATAGAGAATATGCTGAAATCTTTTGCTCAGTGTGTGGCAGCAGCCAAAAAAGCAAACAGGATCCTAGGAATTATTAGGAAAGGAATGGTAAATAAGATCAAGAATACTATAATGCCTCTGTATTGCTCCATGGTCGACCTTAACTTGAATACAGTGTTCAGTTCTGGTAGATATATAAAAAAGACATAGCAGAATTAGAAAAGGTTCAAAGAAGAGCAACTAAAATGATAAAGGGGATGGAATTCATATGAGGAAAGGCTAAAAAGGTTAGGGATCTTCAACTTGGAAAAGAGACAGCTGAGGGGAGATATAATTGAGGTCTATAAAATCCTGAGTGGTGTAGAACGAGTAGAAATAGATTGATTTTTCACTCTTTCAAAAAGTACAAAGACTAAGGCTCATTCATAGAAGTTACATGGAAATACTTTTAAAACAAATAGGAGGAAATATTTTTTCACTCAATGAATAGTTAAGCTCTGAAACTCTTTGCTGGAGGATGTAGTAACAGCGGTTAGCGTATCTGGGTTTAAAAAAGTTTGGACAAGCTCCAGGAGGAAAAGTCCATAGTCTGCTATTGAGACATGGGAAAGCTACTGCTTGCCCTGGGATCGGTAGCATGGAATGTTGTTACAATTTGGGTTTCTGCCAGGTACTTGTGACCTGGCTTGGTCAGTGATGGAAACAGGATACTGGGCTACATGGACCATTGGTCTGACCCTGTATGCAGTGGCGTAGCAAGGGCGGGGCAGTGGGGGCGGTCCGCCCCTGGTGTCAACGGGTGGGGGGGTGCTCCATCCACCCCCCCCCCCCGGCGCCACGCCTCTCACTCCCCCAACAGTCCCACCTGCCTACCAGCTGAGCTCCGGCCGGCACCTCCAATCTGCAGCGCTGCTGACTTTAAATGAAGAAAACCTTCTCGTCGTTGGCCCTTCATTACTGAGTCCCGCCCTCTGATATAACTTCCTATTTCCTCAAGGGCGGGACTCAGTGAGTGAAGGGCCAACGACGAGACGTTTTTCTTCATTTAAAGTCAGCAGCGCTGCAGATTGGAGGTGCCGGCCGGAGCTCAGCTGGTAGGCAGGTGGGGACTGTCGGGGGGAGTTAGGGTCCACACCAGGGGGGGTGCCGATGCCAGGGGGGTGCCGTTCCACGCCGGAGGGGCGCTGTGTTGCACTGCACCCGGGGGGGGGGGTGCACGCAGCGGTGATCTGCCCCTCCCTCTCTTCACCCTTGCGGCTCAGACAAGGAGGAAATGAGATAGAAGGACATAAAGGAGTACATTGAAGCAGTAAACTCAAGAAATAAGAAAAAGGGAGAAGGAGAGGGGGTTGGAAACAATCTATGTATGTCTATTTAGGCATCAGTTAATCCAGACTAGACGATCATAAATAGGCAGGCCCACCCATCACGTAACAACTGGCTTTATTATTTAACTGTACTGTATTTTTTTTTTATTTTACTGTTCATTACCTCAACAAACTAAGGGCCCTGTTTACTAAGGTGTCTTAGCATTTTTAATGCAACTACAATTAGCATGCGTGCTAACCATGTAGGCGCCTATAGGAATATTGTAGGCGCATACATGGTTAATGTGCATACATGGTTAACGTGCATTAAAGATGCTAATGCACATATAAGGTAGTTTAATAAACAGGGCCCCAAAGCTAAGAGTCACCCCTCTTGTTTATTTTTATTTATTTATTTATGAACCTTGATTCAGAAGATATTATTTTTTTGACTCATGAGGATTAGGTATTTTTCTTCCACTAAGTCCCAAGACGAAAACTTCTACTAGACCATAACAAAATTATTTTTTTTAAACACTGTTGTACACTGTTCCTTGGCTACAGATTCTGAAATCCTTTCTGCAGGAGTTATAGGTACTCCTGTAGGATGACGAAGGAGGAGGAGCACAGCTTGTAATGGAGCCACCACTGAGGAGAAGAAGGACAGAAGGAGAGTTGTTCTCGGGGCTGGTGTTAGACATTCAGAGGCCCAGGGCAGAAACCGGGGAGGGGTCCTAAAAGCTGTCCTTCTTCCTATGCCTCCTTTAGCTTGAGGCAGGTTTAGAGCCCCCTATGGTATGGGGCCCAGGGCAATTGCCCCGTTTGCTACCCCGTTTCTATAGCAAGCATCAGCATATCATTGTATGGCATATTATTTTTGGTCATTTTTATTTACACAGTTGAACTGTTTCAACCCAAACCTATTTACTGCATATTGGATCTTATTAAATGAGTTCCTTTCCTATTTTTGTAATAGGAAAAACTGCAAGTGGGGGAATGGTGAATTAATTCTAAATATTCATTCAGGCAGTTCTTCTAATAGAGATGGATGATTTCCCACTGGTTTAACTTTCCTCCCTGAGATTTTAGATACCAAGTTTCAGTAGGATGTAAAGGAATAATTTGAAATGCTTTATCTAGATGTTTCAAAATATCATATTCATAGATTCAGATATGCTATATGATTAGTAAGCATCACTGATTGTATTAATATACCAGTGGAATAACCAGCATTGAGTTTTTTGGTGGGTCCTGAGATTAAAATGAGTGTGCATTAAGCAATGCATATGTTGACAATGCCTCCAGTTGTCCTCTCATTGGCCTATGCTGTCACCACTAATTGGGTAGACCTGACTCCAAATTGGAGGGGTCTCGGCCTACCCATGGCCATGCTCTTGTATATATGTGGATGCCCTGATAGATGTTATCATACAGCTGGTTTATTTATAAAGCACTCAACAAATCAGGTTGTCTGAACAGCATATGCAAGCATCATTAGTAGGTTTTGTTGTAAAGAATGGAGTGTGAAGGATAATGTGAAGGGAATTAGAACATTTGTGAGATTTAAGTTGCCTAGTGGTTAGTGCAGTGGACTTTGATCCTGGGGGACTGGCTTTGATTCCTACTGCAGCTCCTTGTGACTCTGGGCAAGTCACTTAACCCTCCATTGTCCCAGGTACAAATAAGTACCTGTATTATACTATCAGGGGCATTTTCGAAAGAGAAGGGTGCCCATCTTTCGACACAAATTGGGAGATGGGCGTCCTCTCAGGGTCGCCCAAATCGGCATAATCGAAAGCCGATTTTGGGCGCCCTCAACTGAAGTCCGTCACGGGGACAACCAAAGTTCATGGGGGCGTGTCGGAGGCATAGCGAAGGCGGGACTGGGGCTTGCTTAAGAGATGGGCGTCCTCGGCCGATAATGGAAAAAAGAAGGGCGTCCCTGACGAGCATTTGGCCAACTTTACTTGGTCCCCTTTTTTTCACGACCAAGCCTCGAAAAAGTGCCCGAACTGACCAGATGACCACTGGAGGGAATCGGGGATGACTTTTCCTTACTCCCCTAGTGGTCACTAACCCCCTCCCACCCTAAAAAAAACCATTTTAAATATTTTTTGCCAGCCTCTATGTCAGCCTCAAATGTCTTACCCAGCTCCATCACAGCAGTCTGCAGGTCCCTGGAACAGTTTTTAGTGGGTGCAGTGCACTTCAGGCAGGCGGACCCAGGCCCATCCCCCCTACCTGTTACACTTGTGGTGGTAAATGTGAGCCCTCCAAAACCCACCACAAACCCACTGTACCCACATGTAGGTGCCCCGCTTCACCCATAAGGGCTATGGTAGTGTTGTACAGTTGTGGGGAGGGGGGTTTGGGAGGGGGGTTTGGGGGGCTCAGCACCCAAGGTAAGGGAGCTATGCACCTGGGAGCAATTTGTGAAGTCCACTGCAGTGCCCCCTAGGGTGCCCCGTTGGTGTCCTGGCATGTGAGGGGGACCAGTGCACTACGAATGCTGGCTCCTCCCATGACCAAATGGCTTGGATTTGGTTGTTTTTGAGATGGGCGCCCTTGGTTTCCATTATTGGCAAAAACCAAGGTCGCCCATCTCTAAGGTCGACGATCTCAACATTTAGATCGACCATCTCTTAGGTCGACCTAAATGTTCATATTTGGGCGTCCCCGACCGTATTATCGAAACGAAAGATGGATGTCCATCTTGTTTCGATCATAGGGGATGCCCCGCCCCTTCGCAGGGACGACCTCAGAGATGGGCGCCCTTAGAGATGGTCATCCCAGTTTGATTATCCCCCTCCATGTAAACCGCTTTAATTGCAAAAACCACAGTAAGACGGTATATCAAGTCCCATTCCCTTTCCCCTAAGGGGCCCTTTTACTAAAGGATGTTAAGCCCTATCATGCATTTAACTCATGAAAACAAGCTACTGCAAAAAAGCTTAAAAAGCATTGTATGTTTTTTTGTCTGTTTGCATGCACAAAGGGACCCTTTTACAAAGCAGCAGCAAGCCCAATTCGGGCTTACTGCATTCTAATCTGGAGCTACTGCCAGCCCAACATGGGCGCCGGCAGTAGTTCCAGACCCAGTGTGCACCATTTCCCTCACTAGGGAAAATCAGTCAGTATTTTCTTAGCACGGCACTAACCAGACGGTAATCAGGCAATGAAGTGTGCTACCTGGTTACCACCGGGTTAGAGCGGGAGCCCTTACCGCTATCTCAGTGGGTGGCGGTAAGTGCTCCCCATCACATGGCCACCAGGGGCGTAGCCAGACCTGACATTTTGGGGTGAGGCAGAGTTAACATGGGGGGCACTAAGCATATAGACATGAGTATTGCTTGGTATACTCCTAAATAATGCCTTAGAGTGCACTTGATAAGGGATTTCTAAGTAAACAGTCTGTCCTGCATCAACATAAGCCACATACATGCTTATGGAAACTGTTTGGAAACACTGACATTTTAAAATGAAGTTGCATTATCCAATAACGAAAACTTTACCATTATAGTAAACTTGAGCCTGGTCAACCTTTCAACATACATCACAGTATCCTAGAAAATAATTACTGCAGTGGCACATATACCTCAACTTTACTTTATAAGAAATATAAAATACCTTATTAAGCTCTATTAGTAAAATAAGTCTTCGTGTCCCTTCCTCTTGTTCTACTGCTTTCTTTCCTTTCTGAATCTGACATAACCAATTCAAATCCCTGGAGTTCCTGACAGGGTTCCTTCCACCCCCTTCTCCCTATGAAGGAGCACACAAAGGATTTTCTGCCAAATTACTTTGTGAAGTAACACTAATTCATGCAAAGAAGTTTCTCAGAGCCTATGCAGCAAGCTTAACAGCACCAATTCTGAACACACAAATATCAAGAACTGTACCTTTAAAAAGGCAGCAGTGAATATACAGAACTGCAATATGCTTCCTAGTGGAAAAGCCAGACAAATCGGACTCCTATGGATCCACACACAAATTACATGCCATCAGAATCTCTCACCTTGGTCACCCACAGAACACAGACCAATCCTCACCAATTATAGAATAAAGTACCAAAATTAGAAAAGGATACACTGAAAAATCACATTCTCTGTAACCAGTACAGCACAGGAGAAATAAAAATAATAAGGGATTATCTACTGTAGGGAGCAAAATACAAGATCACTTTCTACCCCCAAATAAAAACCCATAAATAAATTATCTAGATACCCAAGAAAAGTTAAAAACTTGTGGGACAGCATTGAGCTGTATTTTTAGAGCACAGAGACTAACAAAGTTACATAGAGGCATATTTTCAAAGCACTTAGCTTCTAATAGGTTATGTGCATCCTATAGAACTTTGTAAGTCTGTGTTTTAAAAATGAGCTCCATAGTGACCTATGGAACTTTAAGTGCTTTGAAAATGAGCCCCAGTGACTCCAGCCAACTTATTAGTGGAACAAATCAGAGGCATGGCATGCTCCCATTTTCAATATGGTAATACTAGAGTCAAGCTAAGGAACAGGCTATTTTGAGTTGGTCTTCACTAGACCAAACTTGCTTTCCTTGTGCTATCACCATGCAGCTGGATAGACAATGTCTTAAAAGTTGGAGGGTAAAGGATTTTTAAAAAATCATTTATATACCACATGATCCCAAGCAAACTCAGGTTCAATGTGGCTTATATTTGAAAATATAACGAGACAGAATAATAGAATTTAGTTATATCATGGGAACAAATAGATATATCTGAAACATTTAACAAAGTTGAGATCAGCATATGTATCCAACTGGGCACTTAAACTCTGTCTTTTAATGATGCTGCACGTTCAGGAATCGTAGCCATATATATAAACATGCACACACCGGAACAGGCATCTATACATACACTGCAAAAGTGAAAAACAGCTTAATTTTTTTTTCTCATTTCCATCTTCAAAAATTCTACACAGTAAATGTACAGATCACCAGGACCCAAAGTGTCCAAAACAAGTAGTCAGAAATAACACAGTTTGGAGTGGAGGAGTAGCCTAGTGGTTAGTGCAGTGGACTATGATCCTGGGGAACTGGGTTCAATTCTCACTGCAGTTCCTTGTGACTCTGGGCAAGTCACTTAACCCTTCATTGTCCCAGGTACAAATAAGTATCTGTATATAATATGTAAACCACTTTGGATGTAGTTAAAAAAACACAGAAAGGCAGTATATAAGTCCCATTCCCTTTCCCCTAATTGTTCAACCACCCTTAGGATTCATCTTTGGGTTTATAAAGCAAAACCATGTGCATGTAAGGACTGGAAAAATTAATTAAAACAAGGTTTAAAGCAAATGTCCTTAATATGTAATAGTTGGTTGCAATAATGAAACAGTGATGGAATAGTCATATAGCAAGCAGCCTGAGCCAACAGTTTTATTTTCCACTGAACATAATTAACTTTCTATGACCTTGGTGCTAACAATGTGCTGAACTAGACAATGTTGCCACATTCAGACTGACTCTGGACAGAACTTCTGTATGAAGGAAACCCTTCCCTCATTATTCAATACCTCTCTGTGAAATAGTAGTAATAAAAAAGGGCAAGTGCATTTTTATAATATATCACTGCAATTCACAAAACAAAAGGAACACATTCCTACATGCCATCTTTTTCTTTTGATGTAGGCACAGGAAAAAAAAAGATGTTAAATGCTCCCAGGTCTCAACCTAATCAATGTTTTGTTTTGTTTTGTACTTATATATAGTCTGATTGTTAAGCACCTGATTCTCTACATATATTAAGTTACATGGACACTGTATGATATAAGCAACATTATCAGTGTTGCAGGTTGACAAATGTCTCAATGAGTAAACATTTCCAGTGCATATGTTAATGCACAAACACCTGTGTGGACATTGAGGGTGGGCATACAGAACAAGACCCACAGGTCAGCGCCCCCCTGCGGTGCTTACCCTGCTTACTGTGTTGGCAAGGCCCTGCTCTTTATCTTCTAAATGTAACAAATCTTTTAATACACACTGGTAGAATGTTGTGGTCAATGGATCAGAAGGGCCTGGTGGTATCCATTTTGATTTATGTCTAACCAAAGAATTATTATTATTATTAGCATTTATATAGCGCTACCAGACGCACGCAGCGCTGACCACCTGACATAAAGAGAGACAGTCCCTGCTCAAAAGAGCTTACAATCTAAATAATACAGACAGACGAGAAAGTACTGAATTTTAAGTTTCCTTTCAAATCTGAATAGATCAAGCCTCGTCTGAAAAGGGTCATATAAAACAGTGGGTACAAAATTTAATCCTTTTCTTAGAACAGAGATCTCTGTATCTGTTAATGTAACTCTAGATAAATTGATCACCAGGATGTAGAGTTCCTGTATTGCTGTTGTCAATAGTGAGTGATTCCCCAACCTCTCCCGCTCCCTTTCCCCCATCCTCTCCCTCTTAATTCCATCATGTAGTAAACTTGATGATCCTTCTGCATGTCCTGGGATTTCCTTTCCATATAACTGTCTTTGAATCTACTCCCTTGTGGTTGTCTTGGAACTCCTTTCTGAATCTTTCCAGGGGTTCCTCATGTCCCAAAGTTGGTCTAAAAAATTGCTTTGAGTGTCATCATTTCTTGGAATCACAGTAGAATCATTAATGGGTGTAGAGCAGGGGGGTATAAATAACTCATCTGAATCATTTTGTATTCTTTTTCTAGCTCTTTCACCAGTAGTAATAGATGACTTCCCTTCATTAGTAGGTACTTCCTTTGAAGGGACTACTTTGTCCCTATTACTATATCTACGTCTATTGTTATAAATGTTCTTAGGAACAGACCAAGAGTAAATGTTACCTTTTTTGTAATCATTCTCATCCTATTTATACTTATCGTATTTCATTCTTTTAATATCTTTTTAAATTTTTTCTAATTTACAGTTCAAAGATGCAAAGTGTTCATCAAAGTTACGATCATACACTTTTAGTGTCTCTATCCTCTTATTGATGCCTCCTTTGAGATAATCAGATTTTTCTTTAGATGTTTCAATGAGGATCATGAAATCGAGTGAACACTTATTCAGTATTGCACACCATTTTCCCAAGAAATCTTTAAAAAGTTGAGGCTCTTTTTGGATCCTAAGTCCTCTATGGATACGTTGGACTCTGCAATACTGAATAAGTGTTGCATAATGCAGTTGGAATCTAATGGAATCCTGTCTTAAATCAATCAAGTCATGCCATTTATCTGTCAAAGAGTCCTCATCTTGATCATCAAAGACCGCTGGTTCCTGGAGAAGGTGCTGTAAGCAATCCTCAGTGTAACCTAGCACATTGTCCCAGTTCCTGTAGGCAGGTCCAAAAGAGAGGGTTCCAAGTATACCAAAAAAAATAGAGCAGAACAAAAAGCACAAGTGGACCTCCAGGAACAGGGCAGAAAGAATGCTTTATTGAAATGACCCAACAAAGGTCGTGTTTCGGCGACCAAGCGCCTGCGTCAGGGGTCTAGCAAAATACAAAAATATGAAAGATATAACCAGGGCTTTTTTTGAGGGGGTACTGAGTACCGGCAACTTTTCCATTGTCTGCTAAAATTGACCCATGGACTCCAAGTTTAATGAAAGAGCCCAGGCTCTACACACCAATTCTGCCTTGTGATAGATTCTGTGACTGGTTGCAGAGGGCCTGGCTATTGTGGGGTGGGTCCCTCAGTGATCGCCCCACCCCTGAAGGGTGGCCTAGCATTTGAGTACCGGCACCTTTTTTGCTAGAAAGAATGCACTGGATATAACTATAAATAAATATAAACATATACATAAGCACTTAATTGGAGTTGCATTCTGATCTCATTCTATAAGCTATTCCATAACATGCCGGATGACATTTAAACAACCAAAGAGCCACCAGGACTGAGACCATGTTTCAGCATACCTACGTCTGTGTCTGGCATCAAAACTAATAGGAACACTTGATTAGTCTTTTGGCAGCTTGTTATACTACTGCAGCCAAATTAGATATGGCACACACTGTGACTTTGCTGATTTCTTTAATGTTGATTAGATTTTGTTGCACTGCAACAGCACATTAATTTTATATACCTGGACTGTGAATACATTTGTTTTCTTAACATTTATATATGCTAATCAAGAGTTCCTATTAGTTTTGACCCCCTGCAGTCGAATAAAGAACTCTTGTTTGTCCCAGTCCTGAAGGTTCTTTGGTGTTTTTCTTTGGTTGTTTCTGCTATTTGTGTACTTTTGACCCTCTCTTTTGTTACCTGGTCGATATTTAAAACCACTTCACCAGTCAGGAGTGGCAGCTGGCCAGTTAAGAGGTACTTAACCAGTTATCTGATGATATTCTTTGATGATGATATGCCAAAAGCAGTAAAAACTACGCTCGACCACCTAAATTTCCGGAAAGCACTAAAGACAGAAACTGTTCAAAAGAGCATACCCCACTGACCCAACATAAAATACCTGGACACCTGCGACACAATCGGCCTTATTTTCGAAAGTGATGGGCGCCCATATTTTGACCCAAATCGGGAGATGGGTGCCTATCTCACAAAGGCGCCCAAATTGGTATAATCGAAAGCCGATTTTGGGCGTCTTCAACTGCGCTCCATCGCGGGAACGAACAAAGTTGATGGGGGCGTGTCAGAGGCATGGTGAAGGTGGGACTAGGACATGTTTATCGGCCGAGGAGAGATGGGCGCCTTCGGCTGATAATCGAAAAAAAAGGGCGGCAGAAGCGAGAATTTGGGTCGCTTTTGCTGCACCCTTTTTTCACGACCCAAGTCCCAAAAAAGTGCCCCAACTGGTCAGATGACCACCGGAGGGAATCAGGGATGACCTCCCCTGACTCCCCCAGTGGTCACTAACCCCCTCCCACCACAAAAAAAGAACTTTATAAACTTTTTTTGACAGCCTGTGTGCGAGCCTCAAATGTCATACCTAGCTCCCTGACAGCAGTATGCAGGTCCCTTGGAGCAGTTGTTAGTGGGTGCAGTGGACGTCAAGCAGGTGGAACCAGGCCCATTCCCCCCCCCCCCCACCTGTTCCACTTATGATGGTTAATGTTGAGCCCTCCAAAAAAAAAAAAAAACAACTGTACCCACATGTAGGTGCCCCCCTGCACCCCTTAGGGCTATGGTAATAGTGTAGACTTGTGGGCAGTGGGTTTTGGGGGGGATTTGTGGGGCTCAGCACACAAGGGAAGGGTGCTATGCACCTGGGAGCTCTTTTACCTTTTTTTTAATTTGTAAAAGTGCCCCCTAGGGTGCCCAGTTGGTATCCTGGCATTTGAGGGGGACCAGTGCACTACGAATCCTGGCCCCTCCTATGACCCAATGCCTTGGATTTGTTCGTTTTTGAGCTGGGCGCCTTCAGTTTCCATTATCACAACCCGTATTATCGAAAAAAAAGATGGACACCCATTTTTTTCAAAAATTTGGTTTGTCCCGCCCCTTCGCATGGCCACCCACGGAGATGGCCGCCCATGGAGATGGGCACCCACTTTCGATTATGCTCCTTAATGTAACCAAAGACCGTAATGGGCATTACCTGACTCTTCCCTCTCCCTATCTAAGTTCCCCCCAACTGTACCTACCATATGTGTACCTCATTCTACCACAATATCGCTTTGAATTAATCCAAACCATGTATTTGTTCAGACCGGAATCGGCTAACGCCGTTAACGGTATTATGTAAACCACATTGAGCCTGCAAAAAGGTGGGGAAAATGTGGGATACAAATGCAACAAATAAATAAATAAAATAAATATTCAGCAACAGATAGCCAGCTATCTCTCACTAAATATTGCTGGTTAGCACTTAGCAGTTAGCTGATTGTATTACGTGATATAACTGGCTATCCACTGACGTTCAGCGTATCGGTGGCCAAATGTGGCCATCAAAATAGAAGGTATATCTTTGGTCAGTTTAAACTTAACTGGCCAGTGATGAATATCGGCTTGGCCGGTTAAATTTAAACCGTCAAAAATGTATACAGATATTCAGTGCTGGTCACCGGAAATGGCACGGCATTGCTTATCTGGGTCCAGCGCCAACCATGGGAGGCAGCTCGGCTACCTCCCACAGTCTGAATATGGGGTCCATATTGCCTAACATTTCCCATATGCTACCCAAAAGGGGGCATAACAACCAGACCTAAGTCTGGCACCCAAAGTTAAGTGTGACTTGCGCGATCTATGCTAGGATTCTATTAAGGTTTGGCAGCCTTTAGAAGAAGGGCTTCAAGCACATCTTCCTGGCACCTAACTTTTGGCACCATTTACAGAATCTGGCCCTATAAGTAAAAGTGCCAAATATTGATGTTTATATGTATATTCTAATTAAAGTAAAAAAACAGGATCCTATTCAGGAAAAGTCACACCTAGGTAGAAACCTCAAAAAGAAAACTAGTGAATATTGGGAAAAAAGGTTTGAAAAGCATACATTTTCAAAAATAGGAGGAAAAGACCTCATAAAACTGGAGCAGTTACCTTTTGGTTAATACAAACCGTTATTGACTGCATTCACAACTTCTCACAGATGAAAAGTAATCATAGGTCAGAAAACCTTCCTTCAAAAAAGGTATCCAAAACCATTTGTGTCTATCAATGACTATATACCCAAAGTCATCTCAAATGATACTGAATGTGTCAAAAAAAATCACACTTATCTTTGATGATTCCTCCTTAAAGAAGATTTTTCTTTGGCAGTACTTCGTAACCTTGAACCTAGGAACATAACAGACCCACTCCTAAAGGGTTTTTTTTTTTTTTTTTGCAGTGCTGCACTATAGAAGGCACAGGAGTAGAACAGTGACGGTCCTGACAGGAACCCATTTCGCCACAAGCTTCATCTGGAGACCTCACTGTGCTGATACCTATAAACACAAACCACAGTAAATATATAGTAATGCAGTTCAAACTTTCCACAAGAAAGTCTGACTGGAGAGCATTCTCTCACCATCTTGACTGGTTCCAACATTCAGCAAACAATAAACTTGGCTCCCAAACAAAAAAAGGATGCCTTCATGGCAGGCCAAGAACCAGTTGTAGCGCAATGATGCTGCAAAGTACATTAGTATCTTAAAAAAAAAATCTTTAAAAAATGCTACCCATTGTAATACTGTGCCTTCTACAGTGCAGCACTGCAGAAAAAACCTTTATGACCGGGTCTGTTACGTTTAGAGCTCTTTCCCTAGTATTCTGGACTCCTATCTCATGGAACCTGAAATGTTATCATCATCAACTTAAAATATGTGTGTACTGTTATGGGCAGCTAATGTAATTTTTTTTTCTTTTCCTCACTTAACATCCCAGATAACTTCTTCCTTCTCTTAACTGCTGAAGTAACCATTTTCATACAAAAGTCTTTCTTTGCTTGCACAATTGCCAACACTGATTTGCAGCTTTTCTCCATATCTGCCTTTAACCTGTGCTAGGTTATCCTAGTGATTTGTTACTATCTTTTTGCCAGTGAGGTCCTTCTGTTAGTCTCACACCAAGTCTGTTATGGCTTTTTGTCTTCACCTTTTCTCTCAGTGGTAGAGATAGGATTCGAACCAAGGGTTTTCTTGGTCTTATCCTATTGCCTTACCTACTAAGGCACTTCCTATCCTCTGACTGAGAAACTTTCTCTCTCTTCCTTGAAGCAATGTTGTGTTTCATTCACTATCCCCTCTCAGATAAAGCCTTAATCACTTAACGTAATTGTTTGGGTACTTAACACTGCCAAAGAAAGAATCAATTTTTGCTTTCACCTTATTGACTGAGTTTTGTAATTTCTTTTCATTATGCTGTATATTGATTTAAGTTACTCATTTAGGGTCCTATTTAACAAGCCACACAAATATGGCAAACACACATTAAGTGCCCATTTTAGCATTTAGCATAGATTAAAACAGCAATAGCATGTGCTAATGGTCCAGTGTGAAGAGCATATTACTGAACATGCAAAACAGCTCATTAATGTTAAAAATAGGCTAACGTGAATCTCGATAAACCTTCTCATCTATGATGCGCTTTGAAAGCCTAGGCTAGGGAGAAGTCTTAGAGGACAAGATGGACCTAAACTACTACTGAAAAGATGTGGAGGAGTGCCGTAATGGTTAGAGCAGTGGTTCCCAAACCTGGTCCTAGAGCCAATCAGGTTTTCAGGATATCCACAATGAATGTCCACAAGAGAGATTTGCATGCACTGCCTCCACTACATGCAAATGAATTGTAGTTCAAGTTCAATTTATTTTGATACACTGCAGATCAAAACAGACTGTCTAAGCAGTTTATAAAGTCAATATACTTAAGGGGTAGCTCAAGCAAAGATGGATGTGGTTAGAGCAAAAATGTCAACAAAAGGTCAGTCCACTAGGGACAGACCCAGAAACTGTAAACTGTTTAGGATTAAGTGGCATATAAATACTTGAATGAATGTGTGATCTCCTAGAAGTTAACTGGACAATGGCTGATATTCTGACCAAGGCTTTTTTGCAGTCCTACTTTTATCTGCTTTCTTAAGCAGTTAGACTGAATATTGCTGGTTAAGCAGCAGTTAAATAGTGGTTCTGCCTAAGGCTACCCAGTTTGCAAATGAGCTAGTATTCAGTGGTACTTCCCCATTAAGTGCCAGTGAACATCAGCAGCCTGCCAGCTAAGTGTGGTTTAACTGGGCAGGAGCTTGGCCTTCAGCTTTTAGAGTGCTATTGAATTTCTGGTAGGAGAGTTCAGTCCTAAGGGAAAGAGTTCATTCCTAAGGGAAAGTGGGAGGCTATTCCAGGGTGTTGGGGTGATGTCAATGAAGCAAAAATTTCTGATGGTATCGAGCCAGATATGATGATGAGATGAAAGAATAAGGAAAGGTTGTTGAGAAGTGTGAAGAGGTTTTTTTTTGTGTGGAGCATAAGGAATAAGACAATTGGAGATGAATGATTGAAGTATATAATGTAAAACCTGATGGGTAATGGTCAAGTATTCAAAAGGGTTTCAATAAACTACCACTAGTTTGTGTTCAAAAACAGGGAAGGGATAGGGACTTGATATACCACATTTCTGTGGTTACAATCAAAGCAGTTTACATACTGGTACTTATTTTGTACCTGGGGCAATGGAGGGTTAAGCGACTTGCCTGGGTTCACAAGGAGCTGCAGTGGGAAATGAACCCAGCTCCCTAGGATCAAAGTCTGCTGCACTAACCACCATGCTACTCCTTCAAATAGAGAGGAGAGATATGGTAATATTTTTTTTTCTACTGAATAGTAGCTTAATAACCATATTTTGGACCAACTGTAGTCTTCTCATTTCAGGCCCATCCAGTCTGTTTGACCCACCAGTCAGTACCTGTCTTGTCTCTCTGAACCGCCAATTGGTACTTGTCTTCTTAAGAGCTGGTTAGGCTGCACAGCAGCATGCAGCCATGTGGAAACCTCCAGCGCTGTGGCAGCAAGCAAAGAGAAGCCTTCTTACCTGCCTTTTTTATTGTTGCAGCAGCATTCGGGAAATCGGGCCCTGGGACCTGCTCTGGTATGCTGCTGCTAGCTGGAGCCTACCCCCAGACCCGCGGCCTGTGCACACAATGCCTGGCCCCCCTCCCCTGGCCCAGGCACACAGCACCTGATCTCCCTGGCCAGCGCACACAGTGCCTGTCTCCCCTCTGCGGCCCACACACACATTGCCTGATCACCCTGACCCATGCACACAGCGCCCGTCTCCCACCATGGCCCATGCACACACACTGCCTGTCTCGGCCTGCGCACACACACTGTCACCCCCCTCTGTGGCCCGTGGACACTGACTGCCACAGCTCGGGTCTCCTCCATACCAGGCAGACAAAGTGCACCGAGGAGTGTGCTCCTAGAACACGGACTCCCACGTGCACAATCATCGGGGCAGTAGACTTCTATATGAAGCTCAAAACCAGGTAACAGAATTTTTTTTTAGTATGTGTATTGCTGGTGGGCTGCTGGGTGGGGGTGGGCTCTGCACTACCCAGGTTTCAAAAAAATATTTAAATATAAAACTTTTTTTTTAACCTGGGCATTGCAGAGCTCACCCCCACCCAGAAATCCACCAACATTAAATATAAATGCTGGTGAGTTTCTGGATGGGGGTAGATTCTGTAGTACCCAGGATGTGTTAAAAAAAAAGGTTTTATATTTAATGCTGGTGTGCATCAGGATATGGGGAGAGAATTGGGAAGGGCAGGGAAGATGCCAGACTAGGGGGCATGGGTAGGGGGCATGGCAGGATAATGCTAGTCTACTGGGAGGAGTGAGGGGTAGGGAAGTGTAGGGCAGATTCCTGATTGGAGGGGTAGGAAGGGAAGGGTAGGGCTGATGCCAGGCAAATGTTTGGACCTTTATTCTGCAATTAATGATGGTTGATCTGTGTTCTGCCTGTGACCAAAGTAAGAGATTCTGCTGGCATGTGGTGTGTGTGTGTGTTGATCTATATTTGTCTGGCTTTGACTTGTCTGGATTTTCACTGGGACATGTATTGCTATTGTGTATATTCACTGCTGCCTTTTTAAAGGTGCAGCTATTGGTATTTGAGTGTTCAGAATTGGTGGTGTTAAGGTTTGCAACATAGATTCCGAATATGTATGTGGTTTATATTGATGTAGGACAGCTGTTGGCCAGACTGTATATTAAAAATCCATCATCAAGTGCACTATACAGCATTATTTAGGAGTATCCCAAGAAACACTACTCACACCTATATACACATGGTGCCCACCCATATTAGGTCTGGGCCCACCCAAAATGTCAGTTCTGGCCACGCCACTGAGTCTTCTAATTTGAGTGAGTGGCAGACCATGATATAGGGAATTACAGAATCCTATTTTTAAGACAACAAAGACAAAGAAGGGTCCTAAGAGAGGAAGGTTCAAACATTGAACAAATAGAGCGTATCTGGGGAAGAAGCTTTTGCTAATGACATTAGAGCTATGTTTAAGAATGGAAAGTGTTGTTGAATAGGACCCCAGGAATTTTTATGAAACCATAAAGGGAAATACGTACCCAGTGAATGCTAGGTGAGAGAAGTGAGGATAAAGGGAGGAATGTGGAAAAAATAATTACATCAGATTTAGAGTGAATAAGTTTCATCTGGTTTAGAGATAGTCAGTCTGCAATCCTGTTGAAATTTTTTGTTTATGTTACATAAAAGTTTGTTAGTGAGCTGTTGTTCAAAACTAAGTATTGAGATTTATGGTACCTGTATGTAATAAAAGTGAATTTTAAAGATTGTTTTTCAACTCTGCCTTGACCGACCAGTGCACTTGGGGTCTGTATTTTTGATTAGAAGTAATTCTGTTTAAAAATGATTGTTTAACTTTTATTGTGTGAAAATAAGTTGGAATGTATGTGAAGGGAGAGGTAGAGCCTGTTTTGAGTTCAGACTGGCCACCTGGACTGAGAAACATGTGACCACATTCCCACAGTGTGGCTTGTTTACCTAAACAGAGAAATTCTCAAGCATTCTGTAATTTTCCTTAGTTCTGAACATGAGTTCTAAGCCTAATAAAAAGGAGAGTTTCTATCAGTGAAACTGGGAGCTCATCTGTGAGTAACGTATGAAGTGCACAGAAAACCATATTTCCTGGTCAAAAAAACTCCTGGCTTTTGCTGTGAACAGCCCCCCCCCCCCCCCCCAGCTGATGATAAGAGACTGGATGATATAATGAACAGCGATAGACATGTGTATATTATAGTGTATTATTGCTTCTTTTTCTGGTCTAGAAACTCCTAGCATTGCTTGGATGTAGAGATTAGGGATCAGTGACGTAAAGATTGTTTATAGGTATTGTTTCTTTTCAGTTATATAGCTAATCATTGTACATAGCTTAATCATTGTATATATATATATATATATATATATATATATATATATATATATATATATATATATATCATTGTATCTTAGATTTTAGAACCTCTAATAAAAGTCTCATTTACCTAATACGAATCCAAAAGAATCCACAGTAATTACTGAGTAGTCTGTGTCAGTAAAGCAGGCTGTAGAACCAGAGCAGAACATTGTATAAGTATGTTGCTATGTTATGGATATTAGGTTTCTTCTGCTTGCAATTAGAGCAATCATCATTCAAGATTTCTCAATTTCAATATTTTGAGTTTGTTATGGCTATTTTTTATGTGTGGTAGTGCATCTAAATCAGACTTTTGACGTTTTGTACTAAATGTACCAAATCTGAATAGGAAATACACCCATTTAAAAAAAAGAAAAGAAAAGTATCTTTTTCTTTTTTTTCTGAAAATACCATTTCAAACAAGGTTTTGTGCTTTGCATTTATCTTTTTAGGGCATTAAAAAAAAAAGTGCAAGTTAAAAATGCACAAAATCAAACCATTGGGATGTAGGAGGGGCTAACATTTTTTAGCAGACTGGTCCCCCAGACATCCCAGGAGAGCAGTGGGGCACCCTAGGGGGAACTGCTGTGGACTTCATATAAATTCTCCCATGTACACATCTCACCATTGATCCCTTATCTTGTTTGCTGACACATCCAAAATCTACACAAAACCCACTACCCCCAACTGTACTTCACTATATTAGCCCTTATGGGTGAAGTTTAATAGCGCTTATGGGTGGTGGCACCTATATGTGGGTACAGTGGGTTTCTGGTGAGTTTTGGAGGGCTCACAGTTTCCACCACAAGTGTAACAGGTAGGGGGAGGTATGGGCCTGGGCTCACCTGACTAAAGTGTACTGCACCTACCACCTCACTACTCCAGGGACCTGCTTGCTGCTGTAATGGACCTGGCAATAACATCTGAGGTTATCCGAGAGGCTGGTGAGTACTATTTTTATTCACATTTTGGGGTGGGAGGGGGTCAGTGACCACTGGGGAGCAAGGGGGGTCATCCCTGAATCCTTCCAGTGGTCTTCTGGTCATTTAGGGCACCTTGACATTTTGGGTTTGTTTCATTATGGCTGTAAAGCATCCAAGTGTTAGGCACACCCTAAACCCACTTTAATCCTGCCTTCAAAACATCCCCAACATGCTCCCTTGTGATTTGGATGCACACCAGACAAAAGTGGAGGAGTAGCCTAGTGGTTAGGGTGGTGGACTTTGGTCCTGAGTAACTGAGTTCAATTTCCCCCTCTGGCACACGCAGCTCCTTGTGACCCTGGGCAAGTCACTTAACCCTCCATTGCCCCATGTAAGCCACATTGAGCCTGCCATGAGTGGGAAAGCGTGGGGTACAAATGTAACTAAAATAAAATATCTGCAAAACAGGTTTTGAAAATACTAATTTGGACATTTAGGGAAGAAATCTGTCCAAATGGTGCTTTATGACACTTCTTGTATGTTTTTTTCTTTCGAAAATGAGCCCCATAGCATCTTTTTCTTTGTATAGTGCTTATAAATTTAACACTTATCAAGAAAAACCTCTAGTTGTTCAGATACAAGTTTCTCTACAACCTTGGATACAAAGGGAAGATTAGAGATGTGGTAGAAATTAGACAGAAGAAAGATCATCTTTAGGGTCCTTGCAATGAGGCCAAACTGCTTCCTATTTCCATATACAGTACTCCAATTAATATCTGATCAGAGTCTTATATATATTTTCCATCAGGTTGTTCCTCTCTGTATAGACCCAAGCATCCTTCTGGTTTTTGCTGTTGCCATTTGTACCTATTAGGAAATCTTAAGATCATCAAATGTGATCACCCCCTAGATCCTACTTGTCTTTCGTGTTTAGGGTTGCCAACTAGATCCACATTTGCCTGACAGGGTTGATCAAGTCCTGGTCTTATCCCATTTCATCCAGGGACTTGAGGCTCTGATTTCCCCATTGGATTCCCTAAGAAAAGCAAGCCTACAAGTCCCTACATGCATTGGGGTAGGCCCAGGACTGGATCAACCCTGTTGGGCGAATCTGGATCTAGTTGGCAACCCTATTTGTGTATTGCAGCATTTCATCTCTATATTGTACTTCTCCCTTGGGTTTGTGCAGCCCAAACCTGTATTTTTAGCATTACACTTTAACTGCCATGTTCTAAACCAGAGGGGGGCAACCTCAGTCCTTGAGGGCCACAACCCAGTCGGGTTTTTAGTATTTCCTCAATGAATATGCATGAGATCTATTTGCATACAATGGAAGCAGAGCATACAAATAGATCCCATGTATATTTATTGGGGAAATCCTGAAAACTCAACTGGGTTGTGGACCTCGAGGACTGAGGTTGCCAACCCCTGCTGTAGACCATTATTAAAGCTTTGCTAGATTCATCCTTGTTTTATTGACATCTTTCTGATAGCCCTTCCAGCACTTCCACAATATTGTTTATAAAAATGTTGAAAAATCCAAACTAAGAACCAATCCTTATGGCACACCATTGATATTGCCTTTATCCTCAGAGTGAATACCATTTGACATGCCTCCCACTCAGCCTGTTTCAGACTCAATCACGTTAAAGCCCAAAGAGAGGATCTCAGTTTATTTAAAAGTTGCTTTATGCAGAAACATGTCTAATACCTTGATGAAATCTAAATATACCACCCACCTTATAATTGAAAGAGAAAAACGCCTAGATTTCGACCCAAATCGGGAGATAGACGTTTATCTCACAAAAACGAATAAATCGGTATAATGGAAAGCTGATTTTGGACGTTTTCAACTGCACTCCATCGCAGAAGCGTACAAAGTTGACGGGGGCGTGTCGGAGGCGTGGTGAAGGTGGAACTGGGGCGTGGTTATCGGCCGAGGAGAGATGGGCGCCTTTCGCAGATAATGGAAAAAAAGTATGCGTTTGTAGCTAGAATTTAGGGCACTTTTCCTGGACCCTGTTTTTTCACGAATAAGGCCCCAAAAAGTGCCCAAAATGACCAGATTACCACCAGAGGGAATCGGGGATGACCTCCCCTGACTCCCCCAGTGGTCACTAACACCCTCCCACCACAAAAAATGATGTTTCACAACTTTTTATTTTCACCCTCAAATGTCATACCCACCTCCCTGGCAGCAGTATGCAGGTCCCTGGAGCAGTTGTTAGGGGGTGCAGTGGACTTCAGGCAGGTGGACCCAGGCCCCTACCTGTTACAATTGTGCTGCTTAATGCTTAGTCGTCCAACCCCCCCAAACCCACTGTACCCACATGTAGGTGCCCCCTTCACCCCTTAGGGCTATAGTAATGGTGTAGACTTGTGGGCAGTGGGTTTTGAGGGGGATTTGGGGGGCTCAACACACAAGGGAAGGGTGTTATGCACCTGGGAGCTCTTTTACCTTTTTTTTTGTTTTGTAAAAGTGCCCCCTAGGGTGCCCGGTTGGTGTCCTGGCATGTGAGGGGGACCAGTGCACTACGACTCCTGGCCCCTCCCACGAACAAATGCCTTGGATTTATTCGTTTTTGAGCTGGGCGCTTTCATTTTCCATTATCACTGAAAAACAAAAACGCCCAGCTCACAAATTGTCGAATAAAACATGGACGTCTATTTTTTTCGAAAATATGGTTCGGTCCACCCCTTCACGGACCCGTTCTCGGAGATAAACGCCCATGGAGATAGACGTTTTCGTTCAATTATGCCCCTCCACATCTACTGTTCTGGATGATCTTCCACTACAACATTAGAAATACTCCTTATTCATAAGCTCCAGGTCCATTATTGCTGCCTCCTGCTTGGATTTCATTACCAATTCTTGGAACATTTTTTTTGTTAAAACATATTAAGTATGATCTTGACATAACTGCCCTTCTGAAGTTCACTGGAGAAACTGTGCTGCTGGCACATCAAATTTACTACTCATTGTTGAGTGTTGAAATGGAATGTTTGGCAGCAGAGGTACAATCAACTTGCAAGGCAGCGTTTGTCAGCCTGTCACAGGAACCATTGTATTCAGAGCCAGGCAGCACGTGTGCAAACCATGTATGAGAATATTTCTTAGGAAAAGCCAGCAAGTGATCTTCCAGCCAGTTGTCCTACAGAAATACACTTATGAAGAAATTAAAGGAGAAACATATTCTGCACTTATTCTCCCCAATATTCAGCCTGCGATGTCTGAGCCGCTCACAGTTGCAAGCTGCACTGACCCCAGATATTCAATGTCAGGGCATAAGTGGCCTCTGGCATTGAATATTCAGGTCTCGGCAGTCACCCAGAAGTTAACCGATCACTGGCTGATATTCAGATGGACACCTGGTTAACTTCACCACATAAGGTTAGGGGATCCTTTTTGCTCTCCAACTGTGGGGTTCTTTTACTAAGCAGCAATGGGTAAAAGGTGGGAAAAGCAACGGTCATGCATTAAGTGAACCACTTACCACATGGCTATTTCGGTGGGGAGCCCTTACTGCCACCCATTGAGATGGTGATAAGGGGTCCTGCGCACACTGCCTGATTACCACCGGTTAAGTTCTGTTGTACAAAAATCTAAAAAATTACTGTAGTGCTAGAAATGGCACGTGATGGGGGTGGGAACTATGGCCAGGCTCCTGCGGTAGTTCTGGATTGGTGCGCGGCAAAAACCCTTTAGTAAAACTTCACCTTTATGTAGTTACTTAGCTGGTTAGTGAACTGAAAATCACCACTAACCAGCCAAGCTTGCGCTTCACCTATGTCCTGCTCCTGGCCTGCCCCTAACCTAGTCAGTTAGGGGATGGGTGGTTTGCGGGAATATCAGCAGCACTAACTACTTGCATTTAACTACGGATAGCCCTGGGAAGCCATTTAAATGGCCAGGAGTCTTGTTTGGCCATTTAAATGTCTTTAAATATTGAGGGGTCCTTTTACAAAAGTGCACTGAAAAATGGCTTGTGGGTTTTGGGCGTGCGCCGATCCATTTTTTAGTGCGCCTGTAAAAAAGGCCTCTTTTTTTTTGCCGAAAATGGACATGTGACAAAATCAAAATTGCCGCACATCCATTTTGGGTCTGAGACCTTACTGCCAGCCATAGACCAAGTGGTAAAGAATTTGGGCGGTAATGACCTATATGTGTCAAATGCCACTTGGCACGCGTCCATTATGCATGCCAGAAAATAAAAAATATTTTGCAGACGCATATAGCAGACGAGCGCCAAAATTGAAATTACCGCAAGGGCCACGAGGTAACTGGGCGGTAACTCCAATTTGGCATGTGTTCAGCATCCATAGGCGGCTTAGTAAAAGGGGCCCTGGGTGAATTAAGTTTAGTTTGAATATAAACACATTATTCATTCGTCTTACTGGAGGGAAAATGGTGTTGTACCTTATGAACCTATATGCTAACTCATGCATGGATAAAGGGGGTGAGAGACAGACAAACATGATTCAGAATAAAGACCTTGGGGTGATAGTGTCTGAGGATATGAAGGCAGTGAAACAATGTGACAAGGTGGTGGCCATAGCCAGAAGGATGCTGGGCTGCATAGAGAAAGGTATAACCAGCAGAAGTAAGAAAATGTTGAGACCCCTGTACCAGTCATTGGTGAGGCCTCACTTGGAGTACTATGTTCAGTTTTGGAAGCTATATCTTGCTAAGGACATAAAAAGAAAAGTGACAAAAAAATGGTATGGGGTTCGTGCCAAAAGCCATATGAGAAGAGACTTGAGGACCTTTTCTCTGGACTGCTTCAAATCTTTTTATGTCCTTAGCAAGATACAGCTTCCAAAACTGAACATAGTACTCCAAGTGAGGCCTCTTAAAGATTTGTTTAATAAATCCTTGGAGATGGGAGAGGTTCCGAGGGATTGGAGAACGGCGGATGTGATCCCTCTTCACAAAAGTGGTGATAGGGAAGAAGCTGGAAACTACAGGCCGGTAAGCCTCACTTCGGTTATTGGAAAAGTAATGGAAGCGATGCTAAAGGAAAGGATAGTGAATTTCCTGGAAGCCAATAAGTTGCAAGATCAGAGACAACATGGTTTTACCAAAGGGAAATCATGCCAAACGAACCTCATTGAATTCTTTGATTGGGTGACAGGAGAATTGAATCAGGGACGAGCTATGGATGTAATCTACTTAGATTTCAGCAAAGCTTTTGACACGGTTCTCCACAGGAGGCTCTTAAATAAACTGGATGGGCTAAAGATAGGACCCGAAGTGGTGAACTGGATTAGGAACTGGTTGACAGACAGATGCCAGAGGGTGGTAGTGAATGGAATTCGCTCGGAGGAGCGAAAGGTGAGTAGTGGAGTGCCTCAAGGATCGGTGCTGGGGCCGATTCTGTTCAATATATTTGTGAGTGACATTGCCGAAGAGTTAGAAGGTAAAGTTTGCCTATTTGCAGATGATACTAAGATCTGTAACAGAGTGGACACCCCGGAGGGAGTGGAAAACATGAAAAAGGACCTACTGAAGATAGAAGAATGGTCTAAGGTTTGGCAATTAAAATTCAATGCGAAGAAATGCAAAGTGATGCACTTAGGGAGTAGAAATCCACGGGAGATGTATGTGTTAGGCGGGGAGAGTCTGATCGGTACAGATGGGGAGAGGGATCTTGGGGTGATAGTATCTGAGGATTTGAAGGCGACGAAACAGTGTGACAAGGCGGTGGCCCTAGCTAGAAGGTTGTTAGGCTGTATAGAGAGAGGTGTGACCAGCAGAAGAAAGGGGGTGTTGATGCCCCTGTATAGGTCGTTGGTAAGGCCCCACCTGGAGTATTGTGTTCAGTTCTGGAGGCCGTATCTTGTTAAGGATGTAAAAAGAATTGAAGCGGTGCAAAGAAAAGCTACGAGAATGGTATGGGATTTGCGTTACAAGACGTATGAGGTGAGACTTGCGGACCTGAACATGTACACTCTGGAGGAAAGGAGAAACAGGGGTGATATGATACAGACGTTCAAATATTTGAAAGGTATTAATCTGCAAACGAACCTTTTCCGGAGATGCGAAGGCAGTAGAACGAGAGGACACAAAATGAGATTGAAGGGGGGCAGACTCAAGAAAAATGTCAGGAAGTATTTTTTCACGGAGAGAGTAGTGGATGCTTGGAATGTCTCCCGCGGGAGGTGGTGGAAATGAAAACGGTAACGGAATTCAAACATGCGTGGGATACACATAAAGGAATCCTGCTCAGAAGGAATGGATCCTAAGGAGCTTAGACGAGATTGGGTGGCAAAGCCGGTGGCGGGAGACGGAGATGGTGCTGGGCAGACTTATACGGTCTGTGCCAGAGCCGATGGTGGGAGGTGGGACTGGTGGTTTGGAGGCGGGGATAGTGCTGGGCAGACTTATACGGTCTGTGCCAGAACCGGTGGTGGGAGGCGGGGCTGGTGGTTGGGAGGCAGGGATAGTGCTGGGCAGACTTATACGGTTTGTGCCCGGAAAAGGACAGGTACAAAACAAGGTAAGGTATACACAAAAAGTAGCACATGTGAGTTTATCTTGTTGGGCTGACTGGATGGACCGCGCAGGTCTTTTTCTGCCGTCATCTACTATGTTACTATGTTACTATGTTACCTGAATATGAATACCTGAGAGGAGAGGGGGGATAGGGGAGACATGGTATAAATGTTTAGATACTTGAAAAGTATCAATATATATACAAATCTTTTCCAGAGATGGGGAAGTGCAAGAACTAGAGGACATGGATTGAGATTACAGGGTGATAGATATAGGAGTAATGTCAAAAAGTACTTTTTTTTTTCACAGAGAGAGTGGCAGATGCCTGGAATGTCATCCCGGGGAAGATAGTGGAGATGAAAATGGTGACATAATTCAAAACTGCATGGGATGAACATAAAGAATCCTTATTTGGAAAAAGGATGAACTCAAAACAAAAAACTTGTCAGTGCTTAGATAGCAATTCCAGTAGTAGGGAAGTAAGGCCAGTTCTCTGTGGACTTCTATGGTCTGTGTCCCAAATATAGAAAAACAGGGCAGACTTTTACAGTCTGTGTCCTGATTATGGATGAGCAGCAATGGGGCTTTGATGGCAACTCCTGCGATTGGGAACTAGGACCAGTGCTGAGCAGATTTCTACAGTCTGTGACCTGAGGATAGCAGGGACAGCTCAAGTTTTTTGTGTCACATTCACCTAAAGGTTGATAGCGAGCAAAATGTCAGTTTGCAACAATGTTAGATTACTGTTTATTCAAGCATTGGCAATCAATGTTACTATCCAAACTTATAAAACCACTCTTCCATGATTGTATGACTGCCCTATTTGTTATGCCAGTATTTAACCATGATGGAGTGTAACCTGCATGGAGTGGTAGGTGTGGCTCAGGCCACCTTTTTGGGTAGATTGGATGGATTATTTGGGCCGCTATCTGCCATCATATACTGTGTTACTATTGGGCTCATTTTCGAAAGAGAAGGGCGCCCATCTTTCGACACAAATCGGGAAATGAGCGTCCTTCTCCCAGGGTCGCCCAAATCGGCATAATGGAAAGCCGATTTTGGGCGCCCTCAACTGCTTTCCGTCACGGTGACGACCAAAGTTCCCGGGAGTGTGTCAGAAGCGTAGCGATGGCAGGACTGGGGCGTGCTTAACGCATGGGCATCCTCGGCCGATAATGGAAAAAAAGAAGGGCGTCCGTGACAAACTCTTGGCCAACTTTACTTGGTCCTTTTTTTTTCTGACCAAGCCACAACAATGTGCCCTAAATGACCAGATGACCACCGGAGGGAATCAGGGATGACCTCCCCTTACTCCCCCAGTGGTCACAAACCCCCTCTCACCCTCAAAAAATATTTTTTGCCAGCCTCTATGCCAGCCTCAAATATCATACCCAGCTCCATGACAGCAGTATGCAGGTCCCTGGAGCAGTTTTAGTGGGTACTACAGTGCACTTCAGGCAGGCAGACCCAGGCTCACCCCCCCTACCTGTTAAACTTGTGGTGGTAAATGTGATCCCTCCAAAACCCACCATAAACCCACTGTACCCACATCTAAGTGCCCCGCTTCATCCCTAAGGGCTATGGTAGTGGTGTACAGTTGTGGGGAATGGGTTTTGGGTGGGGTGGGGAGGCTCAGCACACAAGGTAAGGGAGCTATGCACCTGGGAGCTTTTTCTGAAGTCCATTGCAGTGCCCCCTAGGGTGCCAGGTTGGTGTCCTGGCATGTGAGGGGGACCAGTGCACTACGAATGCTGGCTCCTCCCATGACCAAAGGGCTTACATTTGGTAGTTTCTGCGATGGGCATCCTCAGTTTCCATTACCACCGAAAATCGGGGACGACCATCTCTAAGGTTGACCTAAATGTAGAGATTTGGGCGTCCCCGACTGTATTATCGAAACGAAAGATGGACGCCCATCTTGTTTTGATAATACGGGTTTCCCCGCCCCTTCGGAAAACTTGGGCGCCCGTTCAATTATGCCCCTCCACGTTAAAATGACAACTGAAGGAAAAAAAGGAAAAGTTATAAACTAGTCAGAGCTGTTGCACTTAAACAGCTGAGCTGAAGTGTAACAAAGGATATCTAGATATTAATATCATATGGAGAATGAAAACAAAGATATTCTATTAAAGCACCAGTTATTCTCTGAATTTTACAGAAAATATATCTGCTATGATGAATCTTGAATTAGCTGAGCTGAATCTTAAAAGGCAAATCTATAACTGTGCACCTGCAGTAACATGTTCTTTGTATACATGAACAGTGGCGTTCCTAGGGGGGGGGGGGGCGATGGGTGCGGTCCGCCCCGGGTGCACGCCGCCGGGGAGGTGCCGCACACACCTGTCCTCCATTGTTCCATGCTTCTTCTCTGCCCCGGAACAGGTTACTTCCTGTTCCGGGGCAGAGAAGAAGCATGGAACAACGGAGGACAGGCGCGCGCAGCACCCCCCCCAGTGGCGTGCACCCGGCGGGGGGGGGGTTCCTTCGCGGGGGTGTCCTTTCGCCGGGGGGGGGGGTGTCCGTGCTGCTTGGGGGGGGGGGGGGGCGCTGCACCCGGGGGGCGGGGCGCATCGGCGATCTGCCCCGGGTGCCAGTTCCCCTAGGAACGCCACTGTATATGAATGCTGCAAAACTGCCATTTACATTTATAAGTCCCCTAAATGCCATTCTATAAGTACATAGGTAAATGTAATAGTCCACAATTATAAGGGAGTGCACATGTGGGTGGAGCATGGGAAGGACATGGGCATGTCTCCCTCTTACGTGTACAATTTATAAAATGCTGTAAGTTGCATGTGCTGTTTGCATGCCAGAGACTTGGCATACATGAGAGCATTTCCTAGGCTGGCCCCTGAGAATCCCTGTCCTTCTTCCATTAATTATAATAAAAAAAAAGCCCTGCATAAACCAGAGGAGCTCAGATTGTAAGACAATCAAATCTATATAATATGAACAGGAAAGACAGAAACAGGAAGAGGAAGCAGCCTGAGGAACATCAATAAGAAAGATACAGTAAAAAATGGAAGATAGAGCCTGAAAGATCCTGCCAGAAGACTGAGGAAATCCAGATTCCAAACAACCCAAACTAAGCAAGCCTGAGAGGGGAAGAAAAATTAAGCCCTCACATAGCAATAATGTGACAGCTGAAGCTTCTGGCTGAGAGATCTCCACTTTACAATATTTCTTTTTGGGCAATATTGGGGCTAGAGTAGCTGTAAGGGAAACACAGAGACTAGTACCTAGAACTGTGGTCATATACTATTAGACATTGGATACCATGCACTAATTCTAAATTACATGGGAACACCTACACTTAGGCCCAAAGACGCAGGTTTATGCTAGTATTTTATATTAGAATCTGGGCAACCCAGATGCAGTTATAGAATAGACTCTCCCTGCTCTGTATCAGGGACCTACTTCTAAGCACACCTTTATTGAATTGGTACCTTATTAATAGACTTCCTCTTTTAAAAACAATAACCTGCAGGTCAGCGAGAATGGGTTTTTTTCCCCTTGACTTGCCAGTAATTTCAGAATCCAGATGATGTATATGTAGGGTTACCATATGTCTGGATTTACCCGGACATGTCCTCTTTTTGAGGACATATCCGGGCATCCGGACAGGTTTTGCCAGTCCGCCCGTTTGTCCGGATTTCTGGACAAGCGGGTGGGCGGCGGGCCTATCCTAGCCTCCCCTTCCCTTACTTACTATCTATTGCCCTGGTGGTCTAGTGACCTTTTCGGGGCAGGAAATAGCCCCCTCTTTCCTGCCTGGAGCACTGCCCTTGCCCTGCATCCTGTTGCTGTGACTGTCTCGGGATTCAAAATGGCCACCGAAAGTTGAAGCGGCCTCACGAGACGTCAACTCTGGCCATTTTGAATCCCAAGACCGTCACAGCAACAGGATGCAGGGCAAGGACAGAGCTCCAGGCAGGAAAGAGGGGGCTCCTTCCTGCCCCGAAGAGGTCACTAGACCACCAGGGCAGTAGATAGTAAGTAAGTGGAGGGGAGGGGAGGTGACGGGGGGCAGGGGAGGGGAATATGTGACCCGGGGGGAGCGGAGGGGAATATGTGACAGTGGGCGGGGTGAGGAAGCAAAAGGGGTGGGGAGTGGGTGGGGCAGGGGGGGTCTCTTTTTTGAGAGGACAAAATATGGTAACCCTCTTATTTGTTGAACCCAAGAAATTACAAGAGTTTGTGGAGTTAAAAGAACAGATGAAGAACCCTCTGTAGCAACTTCCTTTAGTTACCACTGTACCGGCTGCAATTACCGTTTAACCTTCCTCCCTCAGAAAATATGAATTTGTAAGATTAACCACTTGGTGTTTTTCTTATTTTCTTTGAGATTGTTTTCCTGATCTTGGATCCCCCAATTGTGGACATTATATATATTGTTGTGAGAAAATGTTTTTTCTTTTTCCTTATATTAATTTCTGTTTTTCCTTACATTTACGTGATAAATGTGAATGTAATTAAGTAAAATGATAAATTTAAAAAAAAATTAAAAAAAATATGGTAACCCTATGTGTATGCATAAAAACTCTAGGATTGATATTCAAAGGATTTAACCAGCTAGAAACGGCTCCTGGACAGTTAAGTCACCAGTTTGGGGCTAACTGGTCATTTTCAGCAGCGTTTCACTGGTTAGCGCCATTGAAAATGTCCGGTTAGTGCCTCTGTCAAAACCAGCTACTCTGGTGGCATTCCGGGGGTGCAATTGGCAATATTTATTTTGCTATATTCCTGGTACTTGCTGTTATTATATAACATATAAAACCCCCCAAAGGCAAGTAAGACTCTCTACGTAGTCCTAATTTAGGTATAGAGGAAAAGACTTCAGAGACTCGGTCACAGCTGATGTCTGATTGATTAGCACAGCTGACTGGTTCGCTCAGAGTGTGTTAAATCTTAATGCACACGCTGGCGAGTATCGTCATTAGTCTAAAAACCTCTGATGACTACCTTAAATACAGTTATTATTCTAGGAAGTGCAATAGTACAATACTAGTACTTAGCTGTGGTCTGTATAGAGACTATTGAGAACGCCCACGCCCAACAGCGAGCTCCTGTTTCGCTCAACGCTTCATAAGGAGCTGGACCTCACATCTTCTCACAGCAAACTTCCAGTACCACCGGTACTAGATCTTTTTCTTGGGTGCTGAGTCTCAAGGTGGATCCTAGCATCAGATAACTATGATTTGGATTATTCTTCCCAATGCAAATCACTTTGCATTTGTCCACATTAAATTTCAGCTGTCATCTACATACCCAGTCTTCCAATTTCCTAAGGTCTTCCTGCAATTTTTCACAGTCCGTATGTGTTTTAACAACTTGCCATTCCAATTTCCAGATCATATATAAATGTTAAATAGCACCGGGCCCAGTATAGATCCCTGTGGCACTCCACTATTCTTCCTCCTCTATTGAGAAAAATGGCTATTTAACCCTACCCTCTGTTTTTTGTCCAATAATCAATTTCTAATCCACAACTGAACATTGTCTCCTATCTCATGACTCGAATTTTCTCAGGAGTCTCTCATGCGGAACATTTTTAAAAGCTTTCTGAACATCTAGATACACTAATCCAACCGGCTCACCTTTGTTCACATGTTTATTCATGCCTTCAAAGAAATGAAGCAAATTGGTAAGGTAAGACTGAAAGGCTGAATCCATGCTGACACTGTCCCATTAAACTATGTTTGCCTATGAGTTTCATAATTTCATTCTTTATAATAGTTTCCATTATTTTGCCTGGTAATTAAGTCAGGCTTACTGGTCTATAATTTCCCGAATGTAGAAGAGTGCCAAGCATCCAACCTAAAACATGACTGAACAGCCTGTAATAGACGCAACACAAAAAAATCTTTGATGGACATCCCGAGAGATCTGCTAATCAAAATGCAGCAAGAGTCTAAAGTGACTCCTAAAACCAAAATGAGTCGGAAACCTGCACTTGTTTACCCAACAACTATGTAACTAACAAAGGCAGAGGCAAATGACCAACCAACCAGCAAGCCTTAGTCTTGTCTGCATTCAGGATCATGCAGTGCTGCTCAAGCCAGTGTGAGACAGTTAGTAAGGGGATAAGATCCATGTTTATGATCTTACCAATCAGATATCATTTAAGAAAAGAACTAAGACATACCTTCTCAAGAAACCCAATGACTATTCCATACGCACTAAAAGTTATCTTGCCAACCACTGAAAAACAAAGCATCATATAACCTTGTAAATATAATTGAATCAATGTAATTAACTGTTAAATGTAAGCCACATTGAACCAAAACTCATTTTTGTATAATTGTGGGATACAAGTATGAAGAAATAACATAAATAAAAATATACATAAATTTCCACATCATAGTGTTGAATCATTAGCACAGGAGCCAAATTTTCAAAATTACTGGGGATGCTAAACCAAATGGCAATCACCTCTCCCTAGACACAGACAAAGAGTTTGTTCTGTATTGGGGGTGCTCAAGTACCCACAGCACCCACAGAGCTGGCTCCTATGATCATTAATATCAATATCAAAATATATGAAACAACTGGTGTACATATAAAAAAGATGAAATAGTCAAATTAATTCTCAAACATACTCTTCTACATTTTTAGCTGAAGTTCTTTTCCAAGCTTCAAAACAACTTGTGAAGTACAAACAATCCCCAAAGGGAAAAAGCCTCAGTTCCCTCAGCTCCACCCATTGCAAAAAGCTTACAGGGTGAAAAGGATTTTAACGAGGGTAAACACTCATCATAGGCATTAAAAAAAAAACCTTTCAAAAGGATTATTTAAAACTCCACTTGTATGCAATTTCTGGATCAACAAACAAACATGACAAAAGGAAAAGAATCTAACAATGTAGCTTTCAAAGAACGGAGTGCTAGTCAACTTTAATCACATTGACTGTGGCCAAAGTTTTGCTGTAAAGCTGTCTCAAGGCAGGACTAAACTTCAGAATTTTTCAGGCATTCTAATACAGCAAACACTGGTAAGTCCAATGAGACTGTTAAAGTGGCCTGTCCCCCATCTATTTTGGCTCTGATATCATTTAATAATAAAGCTGTTGTTGTTACATTTGTACCCCGCGCCTTCCCATCCATCTTCCTCTCCATCTTCTTGCTTCCTTGTCTCTGCTGTTGCAAATTATCCCCCAACATAATGCTACCATCACCCTGCTGTAGTGTAGGGATAGTAGGATAGTGTTAGCAGATAAATGTTTTGTGTTTGTTGTTGTTTTTTTGTTTGTTTTTTGTTACATTTTGTACCCCGCGCTTTCCCACTCATGGCAGGCTCAATGCGGCTTACATGGGGCAATGGAGGGTTAAGTGACTTGCCCAGAAGTGGGAATCCAACTCAGTTCCTCAGGACCAAAGTCCACCACCCTAACCACTAGGCCACTCCTCCACTGTTGCTACTATTTGAGATTCTACATGGAATGTTGCTATTCCACTAGCAACATTCCATGTAGAAGTCGGCCCTTGCAGATCACCAATGTGGCCGCGCAGGCTTCTACATGGAATGTTGCTAGTGGAATAGCAACATTCCATATAGAATCTCCAATAGTATCTCTTTTATTTTTGTTACATTTGTACCCTGCGCTTTCCCACTCATGGCAGGCTCAATGCAGCTTACATGGGGCAATGGAGGGTTAAGTGACTTGCCCAGAGTCACAAGGAACTGCCTGTGTCTGAAGTGGGAATTGAACTCAGTTCCTCACTTCCCCAGGACCAGAGTCCACCACCCTAACCACTAGGCCACTGCAGGTTTCAGTACCATGAGCGGTCCTAAAACCTGATTTAGAAGGGCTAGGGCCCTCCATTGCCTTTGCATGGTCAACTAACCCAAGTGAGTCCCCAGTCTCAGCAATCCCCAAAATATCCTACTGGACCTCCCACCCCCAGCCCCATAAATGACCCTCCAGGGTCCTGAACCTGCACTCCCTCCCTTGAATGCCTTTAAGTTGGGAAGCAGAAGTGATGCCCACTTGTTCCTACCTACATGCTGCCATCATGAAAAACGGCAATATCTGACCCTGTGCTGTGCATCCAAGGATGCACCACTTAAGGCTAGTTTACCAGATAAGTCAATTATTAACTTATTTAGCAGACTGACCCTACATGGTACATTCAGGATATATTGTATGAGGTCAGGTGCCACCAGAGGCAGGAGTGATTGGGCATCACCTCTCTCCCAACTTGAAAATGTGAATCTGTGGGCCTATTTGATGAGGGGGGGTGGGGAGTCTGGGGGGGGGGGCAGTAGGGGACCCACTTGGATCATCAGGATCATTTATGGGGTTGGGGGTGAGAGGTTGGGGGGGACATAATTGGGCCACCAGAGATATTTTAGGGGTTGGGATTCAGGTGAAGGAATAGGAATCCTCTGTTTCCATGCTGCACCTTATACCAGCCATGAGCAATACAAAAAAAAATTACATTATATTTCAGTGCAGATTTTTATGAAAGCAATTTAATATGTAGTGATTTGCATGAATTTTGCATGCCCACTGCAATACCCTTTAGCAGAGGGATTTTACACTGATTTTCTCGCACTATTCTTCTTGTTTCGAGACTAAGATTAGTGCAGGGAAATCAAGCATTGGTCGTTTACTGACCCTTTCTAATGAAAAAGGAGGTCCTGATAATTCTTCTCTTGCTGATTTTCCTTTCGGTGAAGTACTGAATAAACAGCAGTTCTTTCTATGTAGCAGAAATTCCCTGGCTCTGGTTTGCTAGTATGCAAATGTGTCTGTGCTACACGATTTCCCATTAGTGTTTTAACAAAGCTTTTTGTGTTTTCTTTGTTAATTGGATCCAGCTTGATTTAAGAGGCAGTCACCTTGGTATCATGGAGTGGGAGGGGGGATGTGCTTCTCTTCAGAAATGCTTTGCATGCCTGTTGCATGGCTATGTGCCCAAAGTAGTAACAAAGAAACAGCCAGACAATAGGTCCTTAATGTACTGTTGTATAAAACCTTTCACGTTAAAAGATCCAGGAAAAAAAATATCAAATGCATTTCACAAAAAGTCGTTCCAAGGTGAGGATGTGAAAACATTGGGGTATATATCTGTCTTATGGTCACACGTGTTCTGAAACTGATACCAATCCATATAATGCTATTGTAGCTCATCAATAATTATGATTTTAGCACTCACAGGAAGATGCTGGTGAGCACAGTGGTGGGGGAATAGAGGACCAGATGATGGCCTGAGGGGAAGACTGAGTCAAGTAAAGTAGCAAGACAGAAAGAAATACATCATTAGGAAAAAGGAAGACAGATTATTGAAAAACCTAAAAGAAAGGGGTGGAATAAAAAGCAACTAATATAGCGGTATTTGAATAAAGGGATGTGAAGTCCCAATTTGCACAGAATTTTGAAGTAGACATTGGGACAACACGGTTGGGCTTTTCACAATTCCCCTGGTATTTTACAAAATGATCTGCCAAATGTGGAAATTTTATAAAACAGATGTAAGGATTCCATCTTAAGTACATAAGTGCATTAAGTGTTGCCATTCTGGGACAGACTGAAGGTCCATCAAGCCCAGCATCCTATTTCCAACAGTGGTCAATGCAAGTTACAATTACCTGGAAAGATCCAAAAACAATACAATACATTTTATGCTGCTTATCCTAGAAATAAACAATGGATTTTCCCCTAAGACCATCTTTATAATAGCTTATAGACTTTTCCATTAGGAAGCCAGCCAAACCTTTTTTAAAGCCTGCTAAGCTAACTGCTTTTACCACATTCTCGGCAATGAATTCCAGAGTTTAATTACACATTGAGTGAAGAAACATTTTCTTTGATTTGTTTTAAATTTACTACTTTGTAGCTTCATTGCGTGACCCCTAGTCCTAGTATTTTTGGAAAGAGTAAATAAGCGACTCATGTCTACTCATTCCACTCTACTCATTATTTTATAGACCTCTATCATATCTGCCCTCAGCCATCTTTTCTCCAAGCTGAAGCGCCCTAACTATTTCAGCCTTTCCTCAAAGGGAAGTTGCCCCATACCCTATATTATTTTTGTTGCCCTTCTCTGTACCTTTTCTAATTCTACTATATCTTTTTTGAGATGCAGTGACTAGAATTACACACAGTATTCAAGGTGAGGTCACACCATGGAGCGATACAAAGGCATTATAACATTCTTGTTTTTAATTTCCATTCCTTTCCTAATAATACCTAACATTCTGTTTGCTTTCTTTGCTGCAGCAGCACACTGAGCAGAGGGTTTCAAAGTATCATCAACGATGACTCCTAGATCCTTTTCCTGGTTGGTGACTTTTAATGTGGAACCTTGCATTACATAGCTATAGTTCAGGTTCCTCTTTCCCACATGCATCACTTTGTACTTGCTCACATTAAACATCATCTGCCATTTGGATGCCCAGTTTCCCAGTCTTGTAAGTTCCTCCTGCAATTTTTCACAATCCTCTTGTGATTTAAAACTTTGAATAACTTTGAGGGGCATAATCGAAAGGGGCGCCCAGGTTTTCCTGAGGACGTCCTCGCAGGATGTCCCGGCAAAGGGGCAGGGAAACCCATATTATCGAAACAAGATGGGCGTCCATCTTTCGTTTCGATAATACGGTTGGGGACGCCCAAATCGCAAAATTTAGGTCGACCTTAGAGATGGTCATCCTTAGAGATGGTTGTCCCCGATTTTTGTCGATAATGGAAACCGAGGATGCCCATCTCAGAAATGACCAAATCCAAGCCATTTGGTCGTGGGAGTAGCCAGCATTCGTAGTGCACTGGTCCCCCTGACATGCCAAGACAACCAGGCATTGCAGTAGGCTCAATGTGGCTTACAGGTTCCGGAGAGGAGAGTACCAACTCCGGAAATACATACAGAGTGGAAAATAGAGTAACAGTAGGTGCAAGGAAGCTGATAAGGTTCAGGAAAAAAGAATACAACTCTGGGACGAATATATAGTAGCATATAGAGAGAAGTAATCCCAAAGAAGCTGATAAGTCTCCGGGGATGTGACTACAGCTTCTGGTGAGCAATACAGAGTATGATTAGGGCAAAAGTACACTTAGTTATAATTGGAGTGGTAAAATTCGTACAGTTTGAAGTAATAGGATTATGTGGAAGGGGTATTGTTCATTTTTTAGTTCGATAGATGTGATGCATTGTTCATGAATTAGTTCGGGTCTGCTGGGTAGGCTTTCCAGAAGAGGTGAGTCCTGAGGTCTTTTCGGAATTTTAGATGGGTGTTCACAGTTCTAATGTTTCTAGGTAATGCATTCCAGAGCTGGGTGCAAATGTAGGAAAAGCTGGATGCATATGTTGATTTGTATTTTAGTCCTTTACAGTTTGGGTAATGCAGGTTTAGAAACGTTCTTGATGATTCAATGATGTTTCTAGTTGGTAGGTCGATAAGTTCGGTCATGTAGGTTGGGGCCAGACCATGGATTATTTTGTGGACCAGAGTGCAAATTTTTTTTTATTTTTTTTTATTTATTCATTTCAAAATATATTCAAGCATAATATCTTGATTACAGATAAAGACGATTTAGTATCTTGATAAATTCTTAAAGATACATCTAAAAGAAAGAAAGAAAAAACAAAATTTTTATAACAAGAAGATCATTACTCGTCTATAGTCCACTATATAGGGGAGAATATCACAATTTTCAGGTAAATATTCCAATTTTGAAGACAACTTCAAATTTTAACAAATGGAGGCTGATATAAGATTACCGAGCAATATACAATTTTTATGGAGTTGAAGTTATTATTGTTCCTGATAATGGAGGATGTAAGTCTCTCAACTTTGTCTCAAGAAAAGAGTTTAATTGATTAGCCTCAAAAAATACATATTTAATTGAATCAAGTTTTATCACGCACTTGCAGGGAAAGTTCAGCCAAAATAAGGCTCCAAGTTGTATTGCTTTTGGTCTCAGCTTCAGGAATTCCTGTCTTTTCTTCTGAGTGTTTCTAGAAACATCCGGGTAGATTCTTATCTTGCAATTTAGGAAATCAGGTCTCTTATTTAGAAAAAATTGTTTAAGAATCCAGTCTCTATCCGGTTGGAGTATGAAAATCACTTTAAGTGTTGCTGTTGTTAGACCCTCATTGTCTCCTTCAATAATCTGAGTCAAATTTAAATCCAATGATTGGATTTTAACTTCCTCCCTTTGTAAAGAATCTTTCTTGCGAAATGGTTCTATGTAGAAAATCTTTGAGATGGGTGGATGTGATTTTTCTGGAATTTTTAAAGCGTCTGTTAAATATTGCTTGAAGGTTATCAATGGGGAAATAGCAATTTGTTTTGGAAAATGTATCAATCTGAGGGCATTTGAACGCTGGTAGTTCTCTAGTACTTCAATCCTATTTTGAAGATACATATTCTCTTTTATTAAATTTATTTGTATTTGTTGAGAATTTTTAATTGCAGAGGAATTAGTTTCAACTTCCTTGCCCACAGATTTTAACATCATGTCCATTTCAGAAATCTTTTCATTGTCTAACGTGAATTTCTGATTTAACTGAGTAAATTGTTGGGTAAATGAGGCTTCTAAACCTACAAGCGCTTCCCATATATTATCCAAAGTTATTTGTTGGGGCTTTTCAGGTAGAAACGACTTACTTGATAAATCAATTGTTGAAATTGTAGGCAAAGTTGATTGACCTCCTACTGCTCCAAGCTCTTCCACAGGAACAATCTCTCCTCTCTTCACCTCTGTGTTCTCCACAGAAGGAATCCTCGGCTTCTCAGGCGCCGACTCAGGGCCCGTGCCAGGAAGCCCCGTCGCGACTTGCGCACCAAGGGGTCTCTGGTCCAAGTTCGACGTCGTAGCCGGCATAGGAGGAGGAAGCCTCGTCTCGGGGCTAAAAGATATCTCGTGTTCAAGCTGGGGGAACGGGAGACCTCTCCCTAATCCCTCCAGCAGCGAAACAGTCCCCGACGATGTGCCCGGTAGAAGGAAGTGCTCCATCGTTCCAGCTCTAGGTAAGGAGGGAGTAACGGGGCTTGCTCTCGCCCTACCTCTCCTTTTAGGCATATTTTTTTTTAAAAGGTTTCAAACTAGACTAGGCAAAAATGTTACAGGAGTAGAGCGGCAAACAGCGGAGCTATCTTCACGACGTCTTACTCAGCCGCCATCTTGGAGTTTCTCCTCCTCCAGAGTGCAAATTTTGAAGGTTATTCGTTCCTTGATTGGTAGCCAGTGCAGTATTTCACATAGAGGTTTAGCACTTTCGAATCTTGTCTTTCCGAAAATGAGTCTAGCTGCCGTGTTCTGTGCAGTCTGGAGTTTCCTTGAGATCTTTTCTTTGCATCCCGCATATACGGCGTTACAATAGTCAACATGTGATAGTACCATTGTTTGAATTATATTACGGAGAGTTTCCCTAGGGAAGAATTGTTTGATCCGTTTGAGTTTCCACATTGCATGGAACATTTTCTTCGTGGTGGCAGACGCTTGGCTCTCCAGGGTTAGGTTGGTGTCAATAGTAATTCCAAGGATCTTCAGTTTGTCCGTGTCACGTCTGTGGTTGTGACCCCTCTCAGACTGGGGGTCAGCTTCTGAGCTGGCTTCTGTCTGTCCTTTCTGAGTTAGTTCTGTCTCTGTGTGCTGGCTGCTTCCAGCATGGCTCTAATTACTCCACTATACTACACCTGTGTGTGTTGCCTGAGTTAGCTCTGCCTCTGTCTCTGTGTGCTGGCTGCTTCCAGCATGGCTCTAATTACTCCACTATACTGCACCTGGGTGTGTTGAGCCTCTCTATGCTTCAGTATGCTGTCTGCCTGCTTCTTGGTTTGTGCTCTCCTCACCCTCTGGTGACCAGAACCGGTGGCTGCCATAGACTGTCTTGCTGTCCCTACCTGTTCCAGGCTTCAGCCCAGTCCGGTCCGGATCTTCCAGGCTGCCAGACTTGTCTTTCTTGTTTGTGCCTGAACAGCACCCATAGTTGCCTTGAGATTGCTGCAGCTGAGCCTCAGGTGCTGATGGGCTTTATTAATCACCTAGAAACTTCTGTGTTTGCCTTTGCATTGCCTAAGGTCCCTGGTATGCTGGTGTGCTCTGTGCACTTCTGCCGAGCCCAGTTTATTATCTGAGATTCTTGCCTGATTCTAGTCTAGTCTTTGTGTAGTTTATCTTGTACTATATTGCTTATTTCCCAGTCTTGATTCTTGTTTGTATTTCTCTGTCTAGTTCTTGGTTGTCTGTGTTTCATGTTTAGTGGCTGCCTGGCAGCTTTCAGTTCTGTCTCTTACCTGTCTGTGTTTCCTTTCTTATTGGCTGCTTTGCAGTTTTCAGTCCTGACCCTTAAGCCTGTCCATTTCCTGCTTAGTGTAGTATTGTCTGTCTGTGAGTCCTAGCCCAGTCTCCTGCCTTGCAGCCCATGTATATTCCTTTCCCCTCTGACCCTTAGTCCTATCCTGTTCAGCCTAGTTGGTTTCCAGTTCCTGCCCTGTCCGGTAAGTCCTGCCGGCCACCTGCACCTGGGGGTTCAACCCCTGGGGAATGGTGGTCAAGTGCAGGTGAAGTCTAGCTGTCCCTGCCAGAGTTCTGCCTTGTCTCTTGTGTGGGGTGGTTTTGCCTGCCGCTGCCACTCCTCGGCAGTGGCCCAAGGGCTCACGAACCCAGGTTCTGCTTTGAAAGCCTGACAGTCCGATATTGGGAGAGTATGTTCCGGGGTTTTTATGGATGAAGGGATGTTTGTTTTGTGGTGAGAAGAGAAAATAAGGCCTTACCCTTATTTCTGACTGGTTACATTCTCAAAGACTGGTTTTGAACAAGGATAAAACAATAGCATACTGGTTCATAGATGGTTTGTCAACCCCTTCTTTACCTTTAAACCTATTTGGTCACACGCTTTCCCCAGTGAATTCTTTCCATTATCTTGGTGTAATTTGAGACTCTCAACTTAATGTTTCTTAACAATTTCTGATTATGTAATGCAGGTTTTTTTTATCATTTGCCAATTTCACTCTGTTTGTAGGTTCTTTGATTATGACACTTTTCACTCCTTGATTCTCTCTTTCTCCTCATCACCAGACTAGATTATTTTAACATTATCTGCCTTGGTTGGTCTTGTTCACTTCTTAAGAAACACCAGACCTTCTAGAATACTGCTCTCAAATTGCTTCATCATGCCCAAAAGTACGATCATGTCTTTCCTCTCTATCAAATGCCATTGGCTCCCAGTTGATCAACAGATTACCTTCAAGATTCTTACACTTATTTTCAAAGCCTACCAATCAGGTCACCCCCTCCCCCCCATATCTCTCTAATCTTACTATTCCTTACTCCCCAGCATGTCTCCTACATCCAATAAATGACCACTGAGTGTGCCTCCCTAGTCCCTGTTCTGCTCAGCTGGAATCCACCTGTCTTTAGGCTTTCTTCCTTGCTGCCCCTTTCTTTGGAGTTCTATGCCTCACTCAATCCATGCAGAATTGTAATTTAAAAAATTCAAAACAATCCTCAAAACATGACTGTTTCAGCAAGCATTCATACTCACATAACGCTTTACCGTTTCTTACCTGATTCATGCAATATTTTCTTTTCTTCCTCTTCCCTTTACTGTATGTTTGACCTCTTCTTGAGAGATTGGGTTCATTGAATCTGTCCTATCAATTATTGTAGTTCTTTTCTGTATTTCTCTTGCACACCACTTTGATCTGCAAGTTAGTTAATGGCGATATAACAAACCCAAATAAACTATAACTATAATTACATGGTCATTATTAATATTTTATGACATCTGCTATAGATGGAAATCAGAGAACCTATACAAAGTGGTTTTATGCAACTTAACTCATCAAGTCCAACAAGTGTCTATACTGACATAATGCACAGAACTGCTACAAGTATCTCAGTTACCACCAGAGTCACCTGCTTGGAAAAAGCAGTAGAAAAGCTTGTATCCAGTGTTGCAACTATTCAATCTTCTTGCATAATGTAGGTAAAATAGAAAACGTTCTTGGGTTCAAGTGGTGATCATATTGCAGATGAATGAAGGCAGATAAAGCCTATCCAGTCTACCCATCCATGCCATCTACTATCCCTTTCTTTCCCTTAGAAACCCTATGTACTTGTCCCAAGCTTTCTTGAATTCACATACTGTCTTTGTCTCCAGCACCTCCATTTTTAGGCCATTTCACAAATTCACACCCTTTTCATAAATAATTATTTCCCTAGATTACTCCTGATTCTATCTCCTTTCATCTTCATCCTATGCTCCCTGATTCCAGAGCTTCCATCCAATTGAAAGACTTGCCTCTTGTGCAATTATACAACGGAGATACTTAAACCTCTCTACCGTATCTCCCCTCCCCCGACTTTCTTCTAAAGTATGCATATTAAGATTTCAAGTCTGTTCCCATATGCTTTATGTCCAACACTACTGACCATTTTAGTAGCTGCCCAACTTCATCTTGTTTATATCTTTTTGAAGGTGTGATCTCCAGAATTGTACACAAACCTCGAAGGGCTTCTTTTATTAAGCCATGCTAGTGATTCCCACGTGGCAAATGAGAGGAAACCCTTAGGAATTCAATGGGCTTCCTCTCATTTGATGCTCTAGGAATCGCTAGCATGGTTTAGTAAAAGAGGCCCTAAATGAGATCTCACCAAAGACTAAGGGGGGTCTTTTACTAAAGTTTAACTCAAGTTATGTATAGCAGAGTCCATAGGAGTAAAATGGACCCTGCTGCAGATAACTCAAGCTAAGGTTTAGTAAAAGACTTCCTTAAAGATTTATATGCATTGCCAGCAATGCTGATTTTTAATTTGTACTGAAACCAGACAGATTGGGTTTTAAGGTTATTCTTTTGTGACCAGAGCCGGTGGTTGGGAGGCAGGGATAGTGCTGGGCAGACTTATACGGTCTGTGCCCTGAAAATGACAGATACAAATCAAGGTAAGGTATACACAAAAAGTAGCACATATGAGTTTATCTTGTTGGGCAGACTGGATGGACCATGCAGGTCTTTTTCTGCCGTCATTTACTATGTTACTATGTATATGTTATGCGTTGCCAGCAATGCTGATTTTTAATTTGTACTGAAACCAGACAGATTGGGTTTTAAGGTTATTCTTTTGTGACCATGAGGCAATTTTCCTTAATTGTAAAATCAGGGCTTTCCCAGAAATAGCTCAAGATATATAAATAAAGGAGGCAGCAGTTTTTGGCTACAAGCTCTCAGGTAGCCCAAATTGGGGTCTTTTTTAATTAAAATATCCCTATAAACATACAGTATGTTCAAATTTAAGTCTGTGAAATATATATTTTTTTATGAATCAACTCATTTGATTACTTGTTTTCATTTCCAAATCAGTGGGGAATGCTCCTTCAGTCTCAGAACCAGTGGTAACATCTACTCCGTGATTAGTTTAATATCACACTATTGGCTTCCGATAGCTTTTGTGTTTTCTTTGATAAAAAGGAAACCTTTTGTAAAAATCCACCATTTGTCTCTTCAGTGTTTTAGTGTTTTGAAGGGTATTACAAGAAGCATAACAGGATTGATTATCTTTGCCAGTTGAAGGGACTTAAAAATTATTTTGTATTTGAACCGAGTTAGTGGTTGTGCATATCCGAAGGACCCAATTCATTTAGAGATTCTCTAATAACTGATAAACAGCTTGCTCTTTTAAGACTCGAAGAGTCCAAAGCCTGAATCACCAGAGAGTCTGGAGTCTGAATCATCCTCTGAGTTCTTTTTTTTTCCACAGCATGCAAATTCAAAGTATGCACACAGATTGAAAAACCTTTCACGTGTTGTACCTCTTTTGGAAAAGGAGGAGTAAAGATTTAATGTCGACAGAGCTGAGCACTGTTTAAGAAACATATTCATTAGTCATTCTAATTCTCTTCATCTTCTAGAGCCCTGAGCTGTGCAAATTCATTCCGCACATTCCCTTTGCAATGAACATATTCATATATATAATTAAGCTGTTTTTTTTATTTTGCTTTGTTTTCCTTTTATATCAGATAAATCCTTCTTTTGAAGGTCTCTTTTCTCCATTAGAGGTTCTAATGAAAGGAATTTCTCAAAGAAATTGTATCACATTGAACTGAAATAGCAGCTGCTGTTTCTCAAGGAGGCCGTTTAGCACTTTTGAGGGTCCTGTTTACTAAGGTGTGCTAGTGCTTTTGGTGTGCACTAAAAGCTAGAGACACCCAACTATTCCATGGGTGTCTCTAGCATTAATGCACGCTAATTTGTAGCATGCACTAAAAACGCTAGTGCACCTATAGTATGGCTTAGAAAACAGGGTCATTGGAGGACAATTCAATAACATTGTACTTATTCCTAGGCATCTGGAGGGCACCTGATTGGTGTATATTCTAGAAAGAAAATTAGGTGCCTACTCTAGCTTAACACAGTATATATGCCAACCATAGACATGGTGCAAATCAGGGGCAGACTGACGATTCAGGCAACTGGGCAGTGCCCTAGGACCCAGACGCTCTGCCCAGATGCCTGGTGCATCACTGGTGATCTAGTGGCTTCTGCGGTGGGGAACATGTTCTTTCCTGCCCGGTCCACTGAGCTGCCACTATTCTCTCCCATCTGGCACCACCGTATTTTAAAAATGGCAGCCGAGACTCCCTGCAGAAGTCTCGTGAGACCGTCAAGACCCGCAAAACTACTGCGGGAAGTCTCGGCCGCCATTTTGAAAACATGGCAGCGCCATCAGGTAGGGGAATAGCGGCAGTGCAGCAGGCAGGAAAGAACATTCCCCCCCCCCCCCCCCGGGCAGAGGCCACCAAACCACCAGAACCCCTCAGGTAGGACCGGGGCAGTGGGAGCATCAGCTGCAGCAGCAGGTAGGGTGACGCGCAGCGGCAAGGGGCCAAGACCACCCTCAGTCCACCCCTGGTGTAAATGCTCATGCCTAAAATCTGGTGATATGTGTGTAATTCACAGCATAGGAGCCAATTTGTGAAAATAATTGGGGACAATAAACCCACAAGCTCAATATAAATATTTCCTCCATCCAACCAGCAAACAATGGAAACCTCCAAGTGTGAATCTAAATGACCAGTCAATATCTAAATGTCAAGAGCAGGAGAAGTAATGTGGACATGAGGAAGACTCATGTGGTCAAGTCAAAAGCTAAGGAAGTACTCAAATTCTTGTCAGTCCCTCCTTCCCCCTATCACCCCCTTGAAGCCAGTTCGCATCATACTTACCCTCTTCTCTTTAGCATGTACACAATCCTCCCCCCAGCTAGTCCTCACCACTTTTCCTCTTCTGCCCCCCCCCCCCCATACTCTCACATTCCCCTTCTTTGTGCTCCTCTCTCCTTAGTTTGAAATGTTTCCATCAGGATCTGGATCTGCTATGTATTTGGGATGGCTGATTTTATTGGCATATTTCAGCCTTATCTGCTTGCTTTCTGAATGACAGATTTTTTTTTTGTTACATTTGTACCCTGCGCTTTCCCACTCATGGCAGCCTCAATGCGGCGGGCAATGGAGGGTTAAGTGACTTGCCCCAGAGTCACAAGGAGCTGCCTGTGCCGGGAATCGAACTCAGTTCCTCAGGACCAAAGTCCACCACCCTAACCACTAGGCCACTCCTCCACTCCACTCCTATTTTCTCTATCTTATTTACATTATGGTGTTCTTTTCCTTTTTCTAATTATTTTTGGATTGTAAACCGCTTTGTTATGTATTCATGAAGAGTGGTATATCGAGTTTAACCATAAACCATATCCTTTTTCTCCCTTTATACTCCCTCTGCTCTTTCAAATTATTCCCTTCCTGCACAAATACAGTATAACTTCTTATATTTACATAAGTACATAAGTATTGCCATACTGGGAAAGAGTAGGGTTACCATATGGCTCCAGAAAAAGGAGGACGGATTGAGCCAGCCGGGTTTTACTTCCATTGCTTTCAAAGCAATGGAAGTAAAACCCGGCTGGCTCAATTACTTCCATTGATAGCAATGGAAGTAAAACCCGGCAGGCTCAATCCATCCTCCTTTTTCTGGAGCCATATGGTAACCCTAAGACCAAAGGTCCATCAAGCCCAGCATCCTTTTTCCAATAGTGGCCAATCCAGTTCACAAATACCTGGCAAGATCCCCCAAAAGTACAAAAGTGGGGCAGGAGATTCAATACGGTATCTCTCTTCCTGCTCCACTCCATAATTCCTCTTAATTTGTTTTGCTCTTCATCTCCTCTTGACTCAGCCTTTTGTGTCACTCCATTTCTCACCCCTTCCTTAGCCTGCTTCCCTTCTGTGCAGGTTTGCCTCTCCCATGAGGTGAGGTGGTGGGGGGAAGGAGAGACTGACAAGAATTTGAGAACTTCCTTAGCTTTTGACTTGTTTTTCCTTTCCCCACATCTCACTCTCGTTTGCAGGTGAGACTTCCTTTCATCGGCAGATGTAACTCTGTTTATAATTCTCCATCTCTCACAGGCTTGGATCATGTCCCTGCTCTGTTATCCTTGGCCCTAGGCACGTCTGATTTCTGAGGCTGTTCCTGCTTCCCCATTCCTGGTACAGATTCTAAAACATTGGCAACACATGCCTGTAGATTTCCATAACGATCCTTCATAACGATCTGACTCCTAAACTACACCAGACACAATTTTATATTGGAACTCTTTTATTTTGCCTATTTTATTTACACCCTAATTACTGATAATCATACCCTGTCCTGATATCATTATGTTATGTTGTTATCCATTTATCCTAATAACTGACAATTATACCTTGTCCTGATATCATTTTATTATGTTGTTACCCACTTACCCACTTCTTAATCAACATAATTTTCTTATGAACCCTAATAGCAATAATTCTAAAATTCTTCTCCGTTAATATGATTGCCATAATATTCCTATGCACCTTATCTGTTATATATACTCTGATTCTCTATTCCATCAATGTGATTGTAGTTGTATTATATTGTAAGCCACATTGAGCCTGCAAATGGGTGGGAAAATGTGGGATATAAATGCAGCAAAATACAATAAAAATATAAGATTTTTTACTTCATGCCTGCCCTGATCCCTGGAAGCAAAGCAATAGTCACCGCTTAAAACCTCAGATCACATGCTGGATGGAAGAATTTGTTCCAGAAGCCCCAGACATATTTGGTTTCAGCACCAAAATTAGTCCAGAATCAGCTGAAACTGAAACTTAGTTCTGTGTCCATTGCTCCCCCAAAAGACTGCAGCCCCACTCCCTTCCCGCCGAACAGAAGTGGCTCCCACTTCATCCTCCCACCCCCACCAAACAGACATAGGTCCCTGCCTGGCCCAGTTGCTTCTGCCCATGCTGCCTCTTCTATCAAAATGGCTGCTACAAATTTCAGTGGCAGTCTTAAGCGATGTCTGCTAGAGGTCTTGGCAGCCATTTTGAGATTGGAGCTGGCCTTGGCCGGAATGATTGGAGGTCACTCCTGTCCCAACTATGCCACTAGACCTGTAAGATAGACCTGAGGGGGGCCTACAAGTGGGTGGGGGAGAGGGAGGCACCTGTTGGAGAGTCCAGGAGGGGGGCTATTCCCATTCAGGGTGTAGGGCAAGGCATGCCATGATGTGCCATATCATAATGTAGTGCTGATTCAGGGCTGTAGCAACCAGTTTCAGACGAAACCAAGTGATAAATTTCAGTCACAGATTTGGTTTTGGCTGAAACTGAAAAAAGCGGTTTCGGTCACCCTCTAGATGAAGGATTCAACAATCAAGCAGGAAGGAAGCCAGAGGGAGCCAAACCAGGAAACACAGAGTTTGTGAGGCAATATACCCTTTACAACCATCACAGCCACAAAAATGCTTCCACCCATGATCTGTCACCTCTTGCTGCAGCTACTGCTGCTGCTGCAATGCTACTTTTTTGCACTCACTTCTACATCCTGTGGGAAATAATGGGGGAATTATTGGGTTGCTAGTCAGTAGAATTTAATCAGGTAGGAAGGCTCCTGGTTTTTGAGGTGTTGGGTAAATGCTTATACCTAACTACTATCAGTTAGGTGTGGAAATGGAAGTATTGTGTAACTCTGCTCCTAAATCCTGGGAATGCCCATGACTTGCCTACGCCCCTCCCTGCCATGCCCCATTTGGAGTTACACATGAGAGTTGCTCAGTTTACAGAATAGAGGCGTAAGTCAGTTACGCAAACAACTGCTAATTAGTGCCAATTAGTGTTTGCTTAGGCCAATTGGTACTTTTCTCCAATTAAGTGCCAATTAGCTAAGCTTTTACTAAGCCACGTAGGTGCCTACTCGCACCCAATCCATGTCAATTTGGATTTACCGCCCGGCTACTGTGTGGCCAGTGCGGTAATTTTATTTATGATGTGCATCCACTACACGCACCAGAAGATATATTTTATTTTCTGGCACGTGGCGAAAATCAGGCAGTAACTCTGACTTGACGCGCATAGGCAATTACTGCACAGTTAATGCAAGAGACCTTACCTCTAAGTCAATGGCTGGTGGTAAGGTCTCAGACCCAAAATGGATGCATTCCAATTTTTATTTTGCCGCACGTCCATTTTCGTCAAAACTTTAAAAAAGGCCTTTTCTACAGGCGCACTGAAAAATGGATCTATGCACACCCAAAACATGTGTCTAAACTAGCACAGCCCATTTTTCAGTGTACCTTAGTAAAAGGACCCCTAATTTTGTTATGCTTGTAACTGATGCTATTTTATAACTGGGTGCACATTTGTGCATCCAACTTTAGGTGTTATTTATATAATTTAGGGGTATGTGGGTTGCATGCTGAGCTTGTAGAATTCTGCTTAGTGCCCAACTGGAACTCACCCTTGTGAATGTTACCTTCACTCACATAAGAGCTAGTATTCTATAATCTTACTGTACAAACGGCGCTTACATTTAGACGCTTAGATTATGGAATTGGGAACTGGGAGACTGGGCGGCTAAATGGCAGATGACATTTAATGTGAGCAAGTGCAAGGTGATGCATGTGGGAAAAAAGAACCCAAATTATAGCTGCGTCATGCAAGGTTCCACATTAGGAGTTACGGACCAAGAAAGGGATCTGGGTGTCGTCGTCGATAATACACTGAAACCTTCTGCTCAGTGTGCTGCTGCGGCTCGGAAAGCAAATAGAATGTTGGGTATTATTAGGAAAGGTATGGAAAACAGGTTTGAGGATGTTATAATGCCATTATATTGCTCCATGGTGAGTATTGTGTTCAATTCTGGTCGCCGCATCTCAAGAAAGATATAGTGGAATTGGAAAAGGTGCAGCGAAGGGCGACTAAAATGATAGCGGGGATGGGACGACTTCCCTATGAAGAAAGACTAAGGAGGCTAGGGCTTTTCAGCTTGGAGAAGAGACGGATGAGGGGAGACATGATAGAGGTATATAAAATAATGAGTGGCATGGAACAGGTGGATGTGAAGCGTCTGTTCACGCTTTCCAAAAATACTAGGACTAGGGGGCATGCGATGAAACTACAGTGTAGTAAATTTAAAACAAATTGGAGAAAATATTTCTTCACCCAATGCGTAATTAAACTCTGGAATTTGTTGCCGGAGAACGTGGTGAAGGCGGTTAGCTTGGCAGAGTTTAAAAAGGGGTTAGACGGTTTCCTAAAGGACAAGTCCATAAACCGCTACTAAATGGACTTGGGAAAAATCCACAATTCCGGGAATAACATGTATAGAATATTTGTTCGTTTGGGAAGCTTGCCAGGTGCCCTTGGCCTGGATTGGCCAATGTCGTGGACAGGATGCTGGGCTCGATGGACCCTTGGTCTTTTCCCAGTGTGGCATTACTTATGTACTTATGTAGGAATGAGGGGGATATGGGGATAATTTTATAAGGAGCTGCCTAGCTTTAGGCAACAGGTATACCTATAAATGGCAGTATTACATAAGTGCATAAGTACATAAGTATTGCCATACTGGGAAAGACCAAAGGTCCATAAAGCCCAGCATCCTGTTTCCAACAGTGGCCAATCCAAGTCACAAATACCTGGCAAGATCCCAAAAAAGTACAAAACATTTTATACTGCTTATCCCAGAAATAGTGGATTTTCCCCAAGTCCATTTAATAATGGTCTATGGACTTTTCCGTCCAAATCTTTTTTAAACTCTGCTAAGCTAACCGCCTTTACCACATTCTCTGGCAACGAATTCCAGAGTTTAATTACACATTGAGTGAAGAAAAGGTTTCTCTGATTCGTTTTAAATTTACTGCATTGTACCTTCATCGCGTGCCCCCTAGTCCTAATATTTTTGGAAAGCATGACGCTTCACATCTACCCGTTCAACTTCACTCATTATTTTATAGACCTCTATCATATCTCTTCTCAGCTGCCTCTTCTCTAAGCTGAAGATCCCTAGCCGCTTTAGCCTTTCCTTATAGGGAAGTCGTCCCATCCCCTTTATCATTTTTGTCGCCCTTCTCTGTACCTTTTCTAATTCCACTATATCTTTTTTGAGATGTGGCGACCAGAATTGAACACAATATTCGAGGTGCAGTCGCACCATGAAGCAATACAAAGGCATTATAACATCCTCATTTTTGTTTTCCATGCCTTTCCTAATAGAACACCAACTAGAATTCCAACTTGCGGAACAGCACATGCCATTTTGATGGTACCTACTTTACTGGTGGGTGCGCACATGGGTGGAATTTGGGTAGGTCATGGGTGGAGCATGCAGATACATGTGTAATACTGTCATTACATATGTTCTGGCTAACATCTAGGCATGGGATACCAGCTATAGGACTGACATAAACGATTACATCTTGAATGTGTGATTTCTGGCACTTGTGCTAATATTCTAAAAAGAAAAAATAGATGCCTACTCATGTTTGGAGAATAATAGCGATGATCCAGATTAATCTTTAATCTGGATCATCGCTATTATTCTCCACTCCGTCATTTAGGTTTGTCTTCATATATATATATTTTTTGTTCAGTGCATTTTTCCAACAGATGCAAGCGTTTACTCACACCAATGTCCCTCCTTTTTAAACTTTTGATACACACATTTCAGGCTTTGTTAATTAAGCTAATTATTATGATTGTTTTAACCTTTTCAAATTAAGGTTATGTATGTACTATTAATGTTTTTTTTAGAAAATTGCTTTAATTTATCTCTCATATACATGTTTTAAACTTTTAGTGACCATTATAATGTGAATGTTTTTTGCTGTTTTGGTCTTCATTTTACATTCTAAACTATATATGTATTTTTTGTATTTTTTATTCTGTTTTATTTTTAAGTATTATTTCTTTATATACATTATGATTACATTATGTTCATATATTGTTTTTATTTTTAGACTCCTGATGTAGGCCTTTTGGCCGAAACACAACGTTGTGTCGAGTCAATATATTGATTAATAAAATTTGGTTCATTTCTACTCTGGGACTCCTGGTTCTTTACCTACTGCCTTGTTGTATTGTGATTATCCGTGGGACTTCATTGAGTTCTCCACTCTACTACCTTCTTATCCTAGGCACCATAAATAAATGCATAAAAATATAAACAAAACAAATTCTCCATTTTTTTGTATATATTTTTATGCATTTATTTATGTTGAGACTATAAACTGCCTATCATGTTAGGTGGTCAACGAATAACATAGGAAATAATTTTGAAAATAAAAAGCAACATACGACAACAAAAAATTAGGTACCAACATCAAATAAAACCATAAATCAGTGAAACAGATATTTCATTCTTAAATGAAATTGAAAAATTATTACCTATAACAAATTACAAAGCAGTATCCACTAGGTGTCCCCAGCTGTCTTTAAGAGAGGAAAGTCCAGGCCACCTTAACACAAGCTGAGAAGGGAATGGGTGGGTCTCAGGTGCAAACATTTAAAACCCCAAATCCAGAGGGAGGAGGGGAGGTCCAGACAAGAGGGAAGCCTAAGGAGAATCAGTATTCCACATATGTACAGCCAGCTGGTCTGTTTCTACAGTCTTAAGTAGAGAAGTGTGGTAGCCCTGTTAGTCCACTCTTAAGGTTATCAATAGAAATCAAACAAAAGAAAACATGGAAAAGAAAATAAGATGATACCTTTTTTATTGGACATAACTTAATACATTTCTTGATTAGCTTTCGAAGGTTGCCCTTCTTCCTCAGATCGGAAATAAGCAAATGTGCTAGCTGACCGTGTATATAAGTGAAAAAACATTCAAGCATTACTATGACAGTCTGACAGGGTGGGAGGAGGGGGGTGGGTAGGAAGTATGCATGGGGACATCAAAGCATATCATTGATATTCTAACAGGGTGGGTGTGGATAGGTGAGGGGAGGGTGATCAACAGAGACATACAGCTTTATGGTTTATAATGGGCTAGGAACCCCAGATCTACAGTCTGCAATTTGTATGCCAGACATCCCTTTTAAATTGTAAGAATTTAAATTGTAAGAACTGGGGGGGGGGGGGGGGGGGGGGTTAGCTTGAGCTCAACTGGCCATTTGTCTCATAAAGGGCCTTCCTACAGGCCCAGAACCTTATCATTTATTAAAATCCAAAATCAACTGCAAATAACATAAAAGGCTAATGCAAATAAGAAAGCCCTCAAAACTTTCACAAACTTCAATAAACCAATAACAACAATTGAAAAGTACAGCTCTTGGGACCATAGTCAGAGACCATCAGAGGAATCATCTGTAACTCAGAGTCACTCTCCTAGTAAAAAGGATGAACCAAGATGGGGATGAGGCAGAATGAGGCTCAGAGGAAGAAACCCACACAACAGGCAACAAAGTAAAGCCCTGGAGTAAGAAGGAAATTTAAAACTGTGCTGATTCTTAAGGGAATTAGAATTGTGATGATGGTTTGGAGTTAGGAAGCTTAGCTTGGCTTCACAAAGTGAGGGAATTGCCAATGTAAACCTAGTTAGTGCTCAGACAGAGGCAAGCTGTTTATGGTTTGGTTTGTTTGCTGTACATATTGTTTCCCTTGGAAGCAGGAATCCAAATGGGTTAGTTTTGCACATGGTGCATGCAAAACAAAGAGCACAGCTGAGCTCCCACTGTGACTATCAGTAAACAAGGCTAAGAGCTTTCCAATATCAATATATCCCCTCAACTTAGAAGAGGTGTTATATACATAAACTAGTCTAATCATTCAAATAATCAAATCCGTTAAGTTCATTTTTTAATTAAAAATATCAAAATAAGCTTAGAGGTTGGATGGGAGAAGTGAAGCGGCCCTGCTCTGAGATTCCACCAAAAGCCTTAGCATTGTTCTGCTGGACAAGATGTTTTCAGCAAGCTTTTATAACAGGTCTACTAGGGCGGGAGGGTAACTGGGCGCCTCTTTTGGGCCGTTTTTTATAAAGACACATAGGTGCCTATGGGCCCGATATTCAGACTGCGGGAAGTAGCTGGGCTGCCTCCCGTGGTCAGCACCAAGCCCAGATATTCAATGCCGGGCTGTTTCCGATGATCGGCATTGAATATCTGGTTTATTTTTGGCCTGTTTGAACTTAACCAGCCAAGTCATGGAGAGTTACCCATGATCTTCAGCAGGTGTAAGTGTTCACTCATAAAGGGGCCGATGCAGAAAGCCATAGGGTTACCAAGAGATGAACGCTGCCGAGGAATGCAGAGAGGACATGTGCACGGGTGTTAACTCATGGGAAAGAGAGTCACAAATTGTATTAAAATGATTTCAGATGAGGTAATTTTGGTATGCTGAGGTACGCTGTCCACTTTTAATGTGTGCACAAAGCAACAATTTATCACCAGGGTCCAGGGTAGCGTAGAAGGTTTTGCAGAGAGGATTTCTGGTCTATCTCTCACATTAAAGTGCTGGTTTTGTCTTGTTATGCAAGCAGAAGGAAGCCCGTGCAAGTTTTAAAGGCAGATGGTAAATAACAAACATGTGGCTTGCTCGAACAACACTGAAACTTCATCTTTCTTAATTTATATTCTAATTCACCAACTTAATACATAAATGTAAAAGTTAGTGCGCCCTCCTGGTGGTAATTTCAGATTTGGTGCACTCCCATAATGTGTGGATGAATTATTTATTTATTTCCTCCTACGTGCGCCGTTTCCGGCGGTAATCGTCACTTGGCGCATGCCAACCAGTCACCGCACATGTAGCACGTGAACCTTTACCATTAGTTCAATGGGTGGCGTTAAGGGCTTAGGCCAGTTTTGGGTGTGCACTGGTTTCATTTTTATCGCAGGCCCTTTTCCCGTCCCATTACAAAAAAAATATTTTTTGTAGATGCGGTAAAAATGGGCCTGGCGTGCGCCCAATACACATGCCTACACTACCGCAGGCCACTTTTTACCATGGCTTAGTAAAAGGACCCCTTACCTTAATCCTAAGCAGTAACAACAGCAACTGTAGCAGCTTTAAAGCTAGTTTCCAGCATTGGCATAGGGACTACTTTACCAACATGTTTCATCCTAAGCTTTCTCAAAGCTGGTCCCCTCAATATGCAGTCACCATTTCTCAAACAAAACAGGGGGCGTGGCTATGGGAGGGACATGGACGGATCAGGGGCATTCCCACAATTTATGTGTGCTGTTATAAAATAAGAGGGATCCGCGCATAATATAGGTGTGGGGATTTATGCCAAGGTTTTGTTGGTGTAAATGTTCATGCCTAAATATAGTCACAGTTCTGGTGCTTAGCTCTATTCTATAAAAAGTGCCTAATTTACCCCAAATAACTGTGCTTACAAACAGGCCCATATTCTATAGTGGACTGTACTTAAAAAAAAAAATGCTAGCATAACAGTCAGTGACGATCCTAGGTCGGCTGCCACCTGGGGCGGATCGCCGATGTGCACCCCCCACCGGGTGCAGCACGACACCCCCCCCCCCCCCCGCGCAATGACACCCCACCCCCCCCCCGGGTGCATTTTCTTGGCTGCTGGGAGCAGCCACACGGCTCTCGGCTCCGCTGGCTCCCTGCTCCCTCTGCCCCGGAACAGGAAGTAACCTTCGTGAAAAATTGCATTGGCTTCCCATCAAAGAACGCATTGCCTTCAAGGTTTGCACTCTGGTCTACAGGATTATTTACGGCGTAGTTCCTGGATACATCTTGAACCTAATAAATCTGCCACCCAGAAACAGTACCAGTCTATCCAGAACTTACTTAAATTTATATTATCCAGACTGCAATGGTCTTAGGTACAAATCAACTTATGCATCCAGCTTCTCTTACATAAGTACACAACTGTGGAACGCACTGCCTAAAACCGTGAAATCAATTCATAACCATCTTAACTTCAGGAAGTCACTGAAAACCACCTTGTTTAAGAAGGCCTACCCCTCAGATGCAACTTAATTTTCTACTTCCTGAGATACAGCAAAACTATAGACCGTATTGGACTTTTTATCATATCTTTGTTGCCTTATACTCATGTTATTTATAGGCTTACTACTCTTTTGTGTATTTGTATTTTACCAAACCGGAGCCTGCCTCTACGGTATTATGTAAGCCACATTGAGCCTGCAACTAAGTGGGAAAATGTGGGGTATAAATGTGTTAAATAAATATGAAGCTGTCAGAGACTAGTATGTACTGCTTCATTAACATCTCTGGTGGGGGGGGTGGGGGGTAAGAGGGTATCATTCCTTTATTCCTCCAGTGGTCACCTGGTCATTAGGGCACTTTGTGGCTTAGTTGTTATTAAAACAGGTCTAGGATCAAAACATCCAACTTTTAGCCCTGGATGTTTTTCTTTTGTTCCAATATGGCAGAAGTGTTAAGAATGCCCAAATCCCACCCTTAACACACCCCTAACATGCCCTCTTGTGATTTGGATGTAATGCAGACGAACATTATAGAAATATGTCTAAAAATGGGTTTTGAAAATTGCATTTTGGACATTTTTGTGAGAAAAACATCCATCTACTACTACTACTACTTGACATTTCTAAAGCTGCCAGTTTATGCCACCTTTTGCACATTTTTCTCTCTCTTGAAAATGAGCCCCATAGACACGTGTCTTTATAAAAAAAACTAATTTCAAAAAAAATCCCAATGCTATAAATATTCAATGGTTCATCAAAAAAATTCAATATCACAACTACACTCAATCGTATGTGTCCATTGATTCTCTAATAAATTCAAAAACGTCTTTTTGTATTATGATCTTCATATAAACAAACAACTTATTGTATGCAGGGGAGCCACATTCTCATATTGTGTACAGGAGAGCCACTGCCAAGACAGCTATGTTTCATAATCTGCTTCAGGGTAAATAGTTTCCTGGAATAAAAAAAACTTTATAAAAAAGTCAAACAAAGTTCTGACTTGCCTATTCAAACAAAAACAATAAAACCACGTACCTTCATCACACATTCAAGTTACAAAATGCAGCCCTAAAAAATGATGGCTGTGTCTTTTTTATAGCCCACTTTTGGCTCAATCCCTTGGTAATAACAACCAGTGAAAGAAGAGATTCTATTGAGCCAGAAGTGGTTTATAAAAAAAGATGTGTTCAGCATTTTTTTAAGGACTGCATTGTGTAACTAGAAAGATGTGTGATAAAGGTATGTGGTTTCATCATTTTTGTTTGAATAAGCAAGTCACAACTTTGTTTGCATTTTTAATAGTTTTTTTTTAATTATTATTCCAAGAGACTATTGTCCTGAAGCAGATGATGACATATGGCTGACTCTTTATTAGGTAGAATATTCCTTTATTGCTTGATCTTGGTATCAAATGGCTCTACATATTTCAAAGGCTGCTTGTATGTTTATACCAATGGGAAAACAAAACACTACTTGAACAACTGGGCAGGTTCTTATGGCAGAATAAAAGGCCAGAATACCAATATGGACCCTTTTGAAACCCTGAGCAAAGGGGGCGGGGTGCTGGGGCTCATACCATTTTATGTGTATCACAGAACTTAGCCTGACCAAGCCTTAACTGAAGGCCTGTGCCATCAAAATGGATTTTCTGTGACAAAGGAGTGCATCATAGGAACATAAGTGTTACCATACTGGGAAAGACCAAAGATCCATCAAGTCCAATATCCTGTTTCCAACAGTGGCCAATCCAGGTCACAAGTACCTGGCAAGAATCCAGAAAAGTAACACAGATTTTGTTTATGTTTGTTTATATTTATTAAAATTCTTGATATAACACAATTTCCAACAAAAGGATCACAGCAATTTACAATCAATTAAAAAATGGAACGCCAATCTAAAATAAAAGCAAAGGCAAAGCATGAATAAAAGAAAAAGCAATAACAACACTTTACAGGAAAACTTATCCAACCCACTTCTAACAAACCTTGGGCATTAAGCCAAATGCATGTTGAAAAAAAATGAGTTTAAGAAGGTTTTAAACTTAATAAAAGAGATCTCAGAATGAATATCAGGTGGAAGATTGTTACAAAGCTTTGGAGCCACAAATTAAAAAGATGACTTCTGAGTAATCTCATAATGTGTATATTTAGGAGGGGGCAATACCAAGCAATTAGAATCCAGGGAGTGAAAAGCTCAGGCAGGGGTGAATGGAATAACAAGCGAAGAAAGATTTGAGGGAACATCTAAGTGCTTTGTGGGCCAAGTAAAAAGCCTTGTAGAAGGGGCAAAACTCTATAGGCATTTAGGTAACCAAAGAAGACACATTAGAAGTGGGGAGACATGATCACGCTTCCTAGCCCTACAAAGAGAATGGGCACAAGCATTTTGTAGGGTTTGTAATCAACGTGCTTGAGGGTGATGGATACACAATATATTGAGTTACAATAATCAATCCGAGAAATTAAAAAGACTTGTATTAAATTATGAAGTGATTAAAAGTCAAACAAGTTGCAAATAGCATAAAGGCAGTGTAGAGAATAAAAACTTGAGAAATTTGATCCACAAAGGAAAGATGAGAATCAAGAATAATCCACAAATACTGAAAGGAATAAACTGTGGGGATAGGGAGTTAGGCACTTCGAAGAGTGTTGGGATAAATGATGGAGGAGATATCATTCCAGAGATCCAGGATGCAGTAGTTTTGGATGGATTCAGAACAAGTTTATTGTTAGACATTCATTGAGACAGAGCTGTAAGACACCATTGCAAAGGTTGAATATTAATAAAATCCGGTAAAGTAGGGTAAATTAACAAGATATCATCAGCATCAATTTAAAAAAAACATATTGAAATCTTGAATTAAAGAGGCCAAGGGACTTAGAAAGATATTTAAAAGTAGAGATGATAATAAAGATCCTTGAGGGACACCATGAGAAAGGGAATGAGCAGAGGAGGATGACGGATGAGTTTTCATAGAGAAGGTACGATCAGAGAGATAGGAAGAAAACCAAGCCATGACAGTACCAGAGAATGAAGATGAGATTTAATTTAATTTATTAGTTCTTATACTCCACATTATCCATACAAGGTTTGGGTCAATGTGGTTTACAGTGTAACAAGGTGAAAAATATTACATAGAACAATGAAATATGGGTTGCATGGGACAGTGATCAAACAGTTTAGCTAAAGTAGAATATATGAAGTAGTGTTTTTCGGTGTGATTGGTTAGGTCAGTAAAATAATAGATTTGTGGAATTTGACATTGTAATAGTATGACAAATTAGTAGTAACTCAATAAAATGATCAAAGGTAACAACATAAAATGATACAGAATTAAGAACTATTTAAACATCTCTTGGTAGATATTTTGTAATCGGTTCAGTGGTGGCATTATGTGAGTTAGTGTTATGCGAATAGTAGAAGTGAATGATTAATAAGATCAAAAGCCACAGACAAATCTAAAGAAACTTATCCTAGAAATAAGCAGTGGATTTTCCCAAATCCATCTTAATAATGGCTTATGGACTTTTCTTTTAGGAAATTATCCAAATCTATTTTAAACCCTGCTAAGCTAACTGCTTTACCACATTCTCTGGCAATGAATTCCAGAGTTTAATTATGTGCTGAGTGAAGAAATATTTTCTCCAGTTTGTTTTAAATGTACTGCTTAGTAGCTTGATTGCGTACCCCCTAGTCCTAGTATTTTTGGAAAGAGTAAACAAGCAATTAACCTCTACCTGTTCCACTCCCAAGGACACTGTGACTGGCTAGATCCAACTTGCACAGATGCTCAGGGCTCCCTACTTGCTGATTGTGATAACTTTGGTGTTAGCATCAGCTGGGAGAAAAAGGTATCGAGAGAAATCTTATGGAACAGTTTACCTTTGGAAGTCAGGAAAATTCAAGAAATCAAAAAGTTTAAACACGCATTGAAGACCTATCTTTTTATTCAGGTATATGGAGCAGAGCTGATGATAACATGATTTGAGTAGCTAGATGTCTCTTTGTATCAGGTGTTCAGCACTGCATGCGTCTGGTAGCGCTATACAAATGCTAATAATAATAATAATAATAGATGGATCAGATTGTATAAGAAGGCTGATATTTGGATTTTGTATTGTTTGAGTAATTGGTTACTGTTTTTGTTGATTTTATATATGTTTAATTTGTAAACTGCTGAGAACATTTGGATTGTGCGGTATATACGATTTTAAATAAAATAACAAAATAGGAATGCCAGTCACCATGGGATGGGGGGAGGAGGTGAGGGAGAGAAATGCTGGTAACCCTGGGGGGTTGAGAGGCAGAGAAATGACTGTCATGGAGGGGGGGGGATAGAAAGAGGGATAGAAATGCTGGTCACCGCAGAGCGAGAGGAGAGGGAGAGAAATTCCAGTCACCATGGTTGGGGGGAGGAGAGGGAGAAAAATAATGGTCACCACAGGGGGGAAGGAGAGGGAGAGAAATTCTGGTCACCATGGGGGAAGGGGGATGGAGAGGAAGAATAATGGCAATCACTGGGGTGGGGGGAGAAGGAGAGAGAGGGAGAAATTTCAGTCACCATTGTGGTGGGGGTGAGGGAGAGAAATGCTGGACACCACAGGGGAGGGAGAAAGGAGAGAAATGATGGAACATAAAACCTCAATTCTTATTCAAGTTAACATTTACCCTCCCCCCACCCACCCTATTTTAGGGGAAAAATATTACCTCAGCTTATATTCAAGTATATATGGTAGTGGTAGCTATTTGCCAGTGGAGCACCAAGAGACACTTTGCTTACTTTTATTAAACAGAAGGAACTATGTCATGTTGCTAGTTGTTTTAATCTAAGTTGTTATACTCATTTGCCAAAGAATGGGTGTTATTCTTCCCTAGACAGAGACAGCAATAGATATTTATTTTGTACATACCATCTGGCACCCCCAACAGGCTCACAGATGTAAGGAAGTATAAGAGCCTTTGGCAGGCACCAGTCACTCTACTCCCTTGGAATGGAGTATTCAGTCTTTGGGGGTCCCTCCATCAGTGGCGTAGCTAGGAGGGGCGCCGGGGGAGCAGCCGCTCCCCCAAACAGAGCTCTGCCGGCGCCTATCGTGTTGCATAGAAAATATGCGCCTGCACTGGCGGAAGTCCGCTCTCATGCCGCCTTCGTTCCCCCCACGCCATCAACCTGGCTCTACTTCTGCCCTCCATCTAAGGTTTGTTTTATACACCAACCCAGGTCAATTGCTTCTTCAAATTAGAGATATATTTTGGATAATCACACACTACCCATCTGCTAAAAAATAAACCGCCTGATATTTAGCACTGTTTAACAAATCAGAACGGATGCTGACAGATTAAATAGCATTTATTTGGCTATCCTCTGATATTCAGTGAGGGATAACTGGCTATCCTCCGCTGAATATCCACGGTTAGTGACTGCTAGATAGCTGGTTATATCACGCGATATAACCCGCTATCCGCTGATTTTTAAACCAGGTTTGGCAGGCTGGTATATCTTTGATTTGATTAAAGATAACCGGCTATGTCTGAATTTTGACATAGCCAGTTATCTTCAAACCGTCCGAAAAAACCCCAAAATGGATATTCAATGCCAGTCACAGGAAACAGTCCAGCATTGAATATTCGGGTTCAGTGCGGACTGCAGGAGACAGCCTGGATATCACCCACATTCTGAATATCGGGGCCAAAATTTATTTTTAGTGCTGGTAGCGGGTCTGGGGGCAGAGAGTGGGTGTGTGCTGCACTAACTGGTTAGTGCGTAGTGCGTAGGCATTGCTGCACACTAACTGATTAGTGAAGGTTTAGCGTCCGAGTCCTCACAACCAGCGGCGTAGCCAGACTTCGGCGGGAGGGGGGTCCAGAGCCCGAGGTGAGGGGGCACATTTTAGCCCACCCCCCCGGTGCTGCCGACCCCCCCCCCCCCCCCCCGCCGCCGCCAGCACCACCACAAACAACTTTGACCCCCCCCCCCCCGCCGACGGCCTGCCCGCGTCCACCATCCCCGCCATCGCCAACCTTTGCTGGCGGGGGACCCCAATCCCCGCCAGCCGAAGTCTTCTTCCTTTGTTTGGTTTCTGAGTCTGACGTCCTGCACATTGTAAGTGCAGGACATTAGACTCGGAAACCTAACAAAGGAAGAAGACTTCGGCTGGCGGGGGTTGGGGTCCCCCGCCAGCAAAGGTGGCAGATGGCGACGGCGGGTTGACGGCGGGAGGGGGGATTGAGAGGGTCGTCGGCAGGGGGGTCCAGGGCCAAATCTACAGGGGCCCAGGCTCCCGTGGCCCCATAGTAGCTATGCCCCTGCTCACAGCATGCAAAATAGGTAGCGGTAGGGGATCACACACTAATGGCAAAATTAGCACATGACCACTAATAAGGAAAATAGAAAAATCGGCCATTTTACCCCAGCTGTAAAAATGGCCTTAGCACAGGGGAATAACCCATGTACGGATGCGCTAAGGCCACTTCATACCACTGGTAAAAGGGCCGCTTAATATTTTATATAAGTACATAAGTACATAAGTAATGCCATACTGGGAAAAGACCAAGGGTCCATCGAGCCCAGCATCTTGTCCACGACAGCGGTCAATCCAGGCCAAGGGTACCTGGCAAGCTTCCCAAACGTCCTTCTTGTGGGTGAAATATATATTCTATTGTTTAAAATTGTATTCCAGTCTGTTGGGGGGTGTCTATTTTGTGGAAGATTTTACATTTTTCACATTTCTGATTTATTTAATATGCCACAAAAAACATATCTAAGCAGTTCACACTAAATAGCAATAATGATACTAATAAGAGTGGAGAGGAAAACAACATAAGGAGGCCTAGATTACAATATAAAATTATCATAAAAGTAAAAAGGGATTAGGGAACAAAATTACTCTCAAGCATACTAGGAAACGGGGTTGTGAGAAAGTAGACACAGACATAGGTGACATTTTCTTTTTGAATGCTCACGGCCAAAACGGCAGACCTAGCTGTGATCCATATCATTCAATCTGAGAGGGAAATGCCATAGACAAGAAATATGTTTTAAGAACAGCTTTGAACCTTTTAAAATGATGGTTCCAAGCATATTTCAAGTATTCCAAAGGGTTGGGATAATAACAGAAAAGCAGGATATTCTAGCCAAATGTGAAGGGACCTAAAGATGGGAAGGTACTTTTAGGCCGAGTTTCCTAATGCATTCTTCTAGTTCTGAGTGTAGTTGAATTTCATCTAGTGTACTAGAAGAGGAAAAAGAAAGTGCTTTAGACAGTACTGAGATCTCATACTGTGATAATTAGTAGTTAGAGAGCTTTGTTATCCCCAGTTGATTTATACTTCCATCAGCATGGTCAGTGGGAATTTGCCTGCAAGGGATCTGTTGATTCTATGGTCTCCTGGTGTGTATACCAAGCAAGATAATTCAGTCTAAGAGGTTTCTGACTAGCCTGAAATATTTCTGGAGGGAAGTTTCATCCATAACTATTAACAAGGCAGATATGGGGCTCACCACCTTTTATTTCTGCACAGGGAAGTTGCTAAATAAAACTATGCTACTACTACTACTATTTAACATTTCTAAAGTGCTACTAGGGTTACGCAGCGCTGTACAATTTAACATAGAAGGACAGTCCCTGCTCAAAGAGCTCCCATGGCTTGGCTCCCTGCCTACTCCTTGTGACAGCCTTGCTTCTGGGAATCAATAGCAAAGGGATCTTCCCATTTACTATCTTCCAGGTACCTTTTTTTTTTCATTTCTTTTATTGTGCACATGCACCGTCAAAAGAAAATATATAATAGTGATTCCATCCAGCACCACTTGCACTCTTGCAGAGAAAGCTGCATCCTCTCTACCTTAAACAACCTCTTATTGTGCTCATTTTAATTCAGTTTTGTGAAACAACCCAACCCCTCTGTCAACACACCTCCTGTAATATTTGCATACCCCCCTCACAGTTACACATACACCCAGTACCCACTCTCTATTCCTATTACTCTATGCTTCCTGCAGCATCCCCCCCCCCCCCCCCCCCCCCGGTGTCTTCATACTACTGAATATTACCCTCCATCAGCTACCCTTTGAGTTTTAGTGAGCAGGCCCTCTTAGAAGAGGCATTAGGCTGTTACATAACCCTTACAAACTCTGCAATGGATAATCAAAACTGTCATATAATCTAGCTCCCTAAGCTGTCTATGCACTCTGCTCAGTAGAAGTTTATTCCAGCAAATAGGTGCTGGCTTTCCTCTCCAAACTTTTTTTTAGGGTGGCCAACCAATGGGAAAGGAAAATGGGACTTGATATACTGCCTTTCTGTGGTATTTTGCAACTACATTCAAAGTGGTTTACATATATACAGGTACTTATTTTGTACCTGGGGCAATGAAGGATTAAGTGACTTGCCCACAGTCACAAGGAGCTGCAGTGGGAACTGAACCCAGTTCCCTAGGATCAAAGTCCACTGCACTAACCACTAGGCTACTCCTCCACCAAAGAACATTCAAGTCCTTTTTCCAGTAGTCATCTGTCTCACCCCTCATCTGTTTTCTGTGGTCTCCAGCAGCATTTTGTGCCTGAAGAATCTGTTCTACTTCCTGGATATCTGCACTTCCTTTATAGCCCTGCAAGAGGGTGCTGACTTCATGTCTAATGATATATAAGGAAGTTCCTGGCTCCCAACCAGTGCCTTTGCAACAAGTCTCCTAGCTTTTGCCTGGCATGAGTTGTTATGCCTGTCCCGGTTCGTGTCTCCAACCTACCTGCCTGCCCTTGTTCCAGTTTGCCTCTCCAGCCTTGCCTAGCCCTGTTCCAGTATTCCTGCTTTGCCTTACCTTGTTCCAATGTGCCTGCCTGGCCTAGTTCTGGTGTCCCTGCCTTGCCTTGTTCCAGTGTCCCGCCTGTCTGTCTCTGCCTTGTTCCAGTGGGTCATCCTGCTGGTTTCCTCTACCCAAGTGTTCTTTAAGAGCCATCTTCTGACCTCTGGCCTATTCCTGACTTTGTCTGCCTGCTGCTTGCCTTGACCTCTGGCCTGTTCCTGTCTTTGTCTGCCTACTGCCTGCCCTAACCTCTGGGATCATTTGGACTTTCTTGAGCCTCTTCAGTACCATTATTGATGTCTGAACCTTCTTGCCTGCTGTGGCTTCTGTTACAGTACTCCTACTCTCCTGGTGAACCTCTAGACTTCACTACACACTATAGTGAGGTGAGAACTGAAAAAAAGCTTGCTACTATCCAAATACAAAGTTCTCAAACAAACAAAAATCTGCACACACTGACTTAATATATAAATTGACAGGGAAGGAATTGAGTCAGTCTGGGTTTTACTTCCATTGCTTTCAATGGAAGCAAAACCCTGACTGGATCAATGTGTCCTCCTTTTTCTGGAGCTATATGGTAACCCTAGGTGGGAAGGGCAATTCTATCAATTGGCTCAGTCTAGGTGCCCCAATGTCGGGTGCTTAGCACCAAATCTATAACAGCATCTTGGTACCAAGCAGGGGCGTAGCCAGACTTCGGCGGGAGGGGGGTCCAGAGCCTGAGGTGAGGGAGCACATTTTAGCCCCCCCGCCCGGTGCCGCCGATCCCCCCTCTATTTCCGACACCCCCCTGCCACCGCCGCCACCACCAACTTTGACCCCCCCCCCACGACGACCCTCTCGACACCCCTCCCTCCGCCAACCCTCCCCCGCCGCCACCGCCACCACCTACCTTTGCTGGCGGGGGACCCCAACCCCCGCCAGCCGAAGTCCTCTTCTTCCTTTGGTCTGTGAGTCTGACGTCCTGCATGTACAACGTGCAGGACGTCAGACTCAGAAACAGAACAAAGGAAGAAGAGGACCTTGGCTGGCGGGGGTTGGGGTCCCCCGCCAGCAAAGGTAGGCTACGGAGATGAAGGGTTGGTGGTGGGAGGGGGGTTTAGAGGGTCGTCGGCAAGGGGGTCCAGGGCCAAATCTATGGGGGCCCAGGCCCCACGTGGCCCCACGTAACTATGCCACTGGTACCAAGATTCCATTATAGACTACTAGCATAAGGTTGGCATTAATGTATCCATCTGTAGGCACACCCTCTTGTGTCATGTCAATGGCAGGAATAAGTTTACGCGTGTAGTTTGTAGTAGTCCTATAAGTTATGCATGTAACTGGGAGATCCACCCATGTATACATCCCTCTTGTAGTTAGGTGCTATGGCGCTTAGGTGTTACCTTATAGAATAGCACCTAGTGCATACAGATGCCTACCTGTTAATTTAATAGCATCTTTGACACATGTGCGTGGCACCTACCTCTACGTGTAAGCTCTTTGAGCAGGGACTGTCTTTCTTCTATGTTTGTGCAGCGCTGCGTATGCCTTGTAGCGCTATAGAAATGCTAAATAGTAGTAGTAGTAGTAGTAGTACGTGAGACTTTATAAAATTGCCCCATAGCCTCCAGCTTATCAAAGTTTATTTTCAGACCCACATTCCTACTTTCTGAATCCACTTTCCACCATTTTCTGAATCCAAGATAGGAACATGATTTCTCCCATATTTGAACTTGGAATGGGTGTGTTAAATACAGTGGCGTAGCTACGTGGGGCCTGAGGGGGCCGGGGCCCCCGCAGATTCACCCCAGGACCCCCCTCCCGGCGAACCCGCCCCCGCCGCCGCCTACCTTTACTTTTGCTGGCGGGGGATCCCATTCCCCGCCAGCCGACGTCTTCTCAGTCCTTCCTGCACTTCAATTTGTTTGCTGACGTCCTGCACGTAATTATACGTGCAGGACGTCAGACTCAGAGAACAGTTCTGTTCTCTGAGTCTGACGTCCTGCACGTACAACGTGCAGGACGTCAGCAAACAAATTGAAGAGCGGGAAGCGACTAAGAAGAAGACGTCGGCTGGCGGGGAGTGGGATCCCCCGCCAGCAAAAGTAAAGGTAGGCTGCAGCGGCGGCGGGTTCGCGGCGGGAGGGGGGGCGGCAATGTCGGCGGTGGGGGGGGCAGCGCCGGGGGGAGGGCTAAAATGTGCCCCCTCCCCCCGGGCTCGGACCCCTCTCCCACGGAAGGCTGGCTACGCCCCTGGTTAAATATCAGCTGGTTCACATCCTTTCTGTCATGTTTGATCTCCTCCACTGACTCCTATCAGTCAAGCGAAAAGCAGACTCTTCATGTTCAGTATTTGACCTGTTCATTGTTTGTAGTCAAACAGATCTTTACCCCGCCCCTCAGTTTTTGTTTTGTGCACTGGAGGGCTTAGATTAAATCTACCCTGCCTCATTAATCTCTAGCCAACGCACATCATTATTTGTTTTTAAACAAACCACAAAGCACATTTGTTGCTGTACTCTGACTTATATAGATCTGCCAATGCATTGTATTTCCGCAAATAATGATGTGCTTTGACTAGAGATGATGAGGCAGCGTAGATGAATCTAAGCCCTCCATTGCACACACAAAAAAAGAAACTCTGAAAAATCATCATCCTTTGTGGCACTCCGATGAGATCATCTATCTGACTGTGAATATCATCAGAGCAGTGGCGTAGCCACAGGTGGGCCTGGGTGGGCCGGGGCCCATCCACTTAGGGCTCAGGCCCACCCAACAGCAGCACATATTTAGTGCTAGCTAGTGGGGATCCCAAGCTACGCCAGCTGAAGACCTCCCCCTGATGGTGCTGAAAACACTGCTCTCCATGTCAGCAGTCTAAGCTTCCTAAGCTGCTGATACTGGCCTCATCACATTGGGGGGGGGGGGGGGGGGGGGGGAGGAGAACACTTGGTGCCTACCCATTTCTTGACTAGGCCCACCCAAAATCTGCTGTCTGGCTACGCCCCTGTGATCAGAGCAAGACACTGACCAGTCAGCACCCACGTGGGCTGGGCAAGCAGCCAGGAGGAATGAAAGGGGAGGTGCTCTTTCTGGGGGATTTCAGTCTGCCAGATGTGGATTGGAATGTCCCATGTGCAGGATCAGAAAGAAGTAGAAAGATCATGGATACCTTTCAAATTGCTCTGCTCAGAGAAATGGAGATGGAACCCATGAAGGAAGGGGCAATGCTGGAACCTAATACCCACAGATGAGGAAAGGGTGCCCATCTGGGCAGTAGTGCTTTTTACATGGTATTGTTTGACATAAGAGCTAAAGTGGATTGTAGACACACAAAACCACAAGCCCTGGATTTCAAACATCGTCTGGACAATATTCAGCACCATTTAACCAGCCAGGAATGGCACCTGGCCAGTAAAATAGCACTTAACTGGCTATCCGTAAATATTTAGTGGGGGATATCCTGCTATCTCCTGAATATTTGTGCTCAGTGCATAGCAGCTAACCAGTTATATCACGAATATTCAGCACTTCGTTGGCTAAGTTTGGCAGACAAATTGGGCCGCCCATATAGCAGGCCTATTTTTGGCCACTATAAATTTAACTGGCCAGCACTGAATATTGGCTTGGCTGGTTAAGTTTAAACCGGCCAAAAATAAGCTGCATAAGCAATGCCAGTCACCGGAAACAGCCCAGCATTGAATATCCAGGCTCACCACAAACTGCAGAAGTTAGCCGGGCTGCCTCCCGTGGTCTGAACATCGGCCCTCTTGACTTTAATAAAATAGAGGTGTACCTCATAGGCGGTCAGTGGCCCAACTGTGGGCCACTGACTGTTTGGGGAGTCAAAAGGGGGCAGAGTCAGGGGTGGGTTTACATCCATAATTGTCTGACAACACGCAGAAAAAAAAGTAAAAGTCACAAGTAATACCTTTTATTAAATTTAGATATTAGATATGTATCACATATCAAAGAATAAAGTGGCAACAATATTAAACAGTGAAGACCTCAGTATGTGTATATCTATCTATCTATCTATCTATCTATCTATCTATCTATCTCTTAGACAACTTAAAGTGCATTGAAAGAAGTGTCTGTAGATGATGCCAGCCCCTTTCCAGTAGCATATGCTTGTCTCAAAGATTAAGCCATGCACGTGTAAGTATACATGGCTAGTACAGTGAAACAGCAAATGGCTCATTAAATCAGTTATGGTTTCTTTGATCGGGGCAGTGGACTTTTTTGATCAGCGCCGAGCCTGTTAATGCAGGATAAGTAGTTGCCATTTACATATTCTTTGATATGTTGTAAGTTTGTTATGAAATTTTTTTTCTATGTTTTATATGATTTTTCAGTTTCATTAATAAAGTATGGACAGTAGTTCTTTGGAGGTTTTGGTCCCGGTTGGCAAGTGATTGATGTTATGCAGTAAGCTCAATAGTTTGAAATAGCCGAGTGCTATAGGAGACCTAATAGCCTGACCACTGATATAAATCTGATGCCCCTGGTTCCTTTTTCCCTCCTTTTTCTTTATTTTTCTTTTCTCAACATCACAAGTTCTGTTATTCCCTTTTCATTCATGAAGGTCTAAAGAATAACCATTCTGATGAGTTGGAAAAAGAACTCACTGTGAGAGATTCAGATCTGTAAGTAAAGGACTAAAACATCTAGACCGAGAACTGATTGGGTTGTCAATATGCATATTAAAGTCCCCTAGAACGATGACCTCAGAATAGCGGACTGAAACCTCAGTAATTATCTGGCAGCAGGCCTCCCAGGAGGCCAATGCCAGAGATGGCGGACAGTAACAAAGTATAAGAACTAAGGGGTTCGGGCCAGAGACCCTACCCACTAGCACTTCGGAGTAAGAAAATTTGGGTGTAAGTTCTACACTTGGGAAATAGAAATCTAAAGAAGTTCTATGTGTTAGGGGTCAAGAGATTGATGTGTGCAAAGCCGAAGAGTGACTTTGGCATGATAGTGTCTGAGGATCTCAAGACAGCAAAAGAATGTGACATGGTGGTGGCCATATCCGGAAGAATGCCAGGCTACAAAGAAAGAGGCATAACCAGCAGAATGAAGACATTAATACCCCCATACAAGTCATTGGTAAGGCCCCACTTGGAGTATTATCTTCAGGTTTCAAGCCATATCTCACAAAGGACATAAATGTCTTGAAGCAGTTCAGAGGACTGGGTAAGGGTAATGGGATTTGATATACCACCTTTCTGTGGGACAATCAAAGTAGTTTTTATTTTTATTATATGGGCCTGGGTCCTCTTCTCTACAGTACACTGTACCAACCATCAGGCTACTCCAGGGACCTGCTTGCTGCTCTAATAGGCCTGGCCATAACATCTGACTCTGTCATAGAGGCTGATATGTATTGTTTCTTTATATATTTGGGGATGGGGGGTGAGAGGTGGTCATGCCTTAATCCCTCTAGTGTCATCCAGTTAATACAATATCGCTATTATCTTTCATAGAGGGGGTTTCTCATGTATAAATCACATATCATTACCCAACTCACATGCTATTTTAACATCCTCTATATATAACTTTAGTAGGTATTATTGTATATGATCCATCATATATCTCTGTCACCACCATTCAGGCTATAGTGTGAGCCAGGCACTTTTTATGGTGGGCAGATACTCCTCATTTGATCCAAGTTTTAATTTTAATTTTCTTAAACATAACCGTCTTTAATTTTTAATTTAGACTGTACTTAGCTTAAAATGTAGTATCACTATACTTTCTTCCTTCATTTCTATTACTTTATTTAAAACGATCACTCATCTTGGAGACCACTCAATCCGACATGAACTCATGTTTCGCAATTAATGCTGTATCAAGGCATGTCTCCTATAAGATGGAAAATAGACGATTACGCATTATTGTAATCAATGTATCTTCACTACCAGATAGACTTATACAATTAAATACCTCAATCAAGCCTCAAGACATTTCCATGCCTTTTCTCTGTGTATCAAAGATGGCCACGGCGTTCTGGCTACTTATATAATGAATTACGTAACAACCTGAATGTAACTCACCTTGAGCTACCACTGAAAAAGGTGTGTAGCCATTCTACTAAGAATGCTGGCTCCTCGTACATCCCAATGGCTTGATTTTGTGTGTTTTTCACTTGGATGAGGGTTTTGTTTTTGTTTTAAAAAATGAACTAAAAATATAAATGCACAGAGCACAAAAACATCTAGCAAATAGCCATTAAAAAAAAAAAAGAGATAGTCGTTTTTCTGTTTTGAAAATGTCTATATTCCTCACTTGAATTTTTGGATGTTTTTGGACTTAGATGTCATTTTGAAAATGCCACTCATTATCTGCTGCTTGTGGCTTTGCATCAGCAGAACGAGAAAGAAAGAGAGAGAGAGAGAGAGAGAGAGAGAGATACACACACACACACACACACACACACACACACACACACACACACACACACACACACACAGAGAGTTGTTTCATGAGGGAGGATTTTGACAAAAAAGGTTAAGAATGCTTGCCATAGGGGGAGGGGACATGAAAGACAAAACCACTACTAAGTGGTTCCACCTTCTAGGTTTTGAATGTGGTGACGTGTGCATAGGATTCAAGTGGCACTAGAAAGAAATTCAACAGCATAAATTCATTCACTCCTCATATGGAACACCAAGGACAAATCATCAAGCATAATGTCTCATTTGCAACCAAACAAGAACATTACAAATACGTACCTATAAAAAAAGAAAGAACATGACCATTAATGCAAATGGTACTTCATCTGTAATTACATAGGCCTCTTCATTAAAATGTGCTGCATGCTGGTGAAATATGATTTAATGATAGGTATTTACAAAGGAAATTCAAACACTGCTGCTAATTAACTGTGTTGGTAAGAAAAAAGTGTGTTCTACATGTGTATTTTCCTAGTCTATTACCCGGTGTGAAAAGGCCATAGTACGTGCATCAGAAGCACAAATAATTATTCACTCCTCCCTTTTGAATACTGAGCTATTGAAATGCTTTCTCAGCATTAACTTCTTGATTCCTAATTAATCCGTACTGATGAAAATGCATTGTAAAAATGTTAGAAAAAATATGCTAAAATGAATTTGCAAGGTTGCATAGTTGAGCTTTAACTGTTTAAATTTATAACACAAATGTAACCTTAAAAATAAAGTCCTATTAGTCCAATTTATGGAATGTAGAAACTTGTATAAAAAAAAAAAAGGCAAAACTATATTTTGCATGTACAGTTAGCTTTCAGTTGCCCTGGCTGTGTACTGAAGTATAAATCAATGATGCAAATAATGGACAATTCTATAATAAGGTGTCTGGTAGGAACTTATCTCTCTATATAAAACACACCTCCAACGTTCTAATGAAGCCTCACCTCCAAGCTGGAAACATCTCTCTTTGTGGTGGTGTAGATATCCGGTTTGCCCATGAGTGTCTGCCACACCTTCACGTCACAACGTGATGATGTCAAGGGCGGAGCACTGACACTCGCCGAAAGCTTCATTACAACGCAGGATGTGCGAGGAGGAGTGGCGAAATGGACAAGGCACAGGGGCATAGGCGGAACTACACACAAAAACAGAGCATCGTGACCAATAAAACAACACGGGTACAGGCACAGGGGTGGAGGCGTAGCTTCAAACAAAAATAAAGCGTCGCGAACAATAGAAGAACCCGGGTAACAGCTTTTCACTGAAACTCGGAGGAAGTGAGAGAGAAAAGCAGCCTGAACATGGGAGGGAGGCAGGCAGGCAGCCTGAACATCGGAGGGTGGGAGGGAGGGAGGGAGCCAGCCAGCCAGCCAGGCTGCCAGCCAGCCTGAACATGGGAGGGAGGGAGCCAGCCTGAACGTGGGTGCGAGGGAGGGAGGGAAGGAGGGAGCCTGACCGTGGGAGTGGGAGGGAGGGAACCTGAACATGGGTGTGTGGGTTTGAGGGAGGGAGGGAGGGAGGGGGCCACGACCCTGACAGGCGGAGGGAGGGGGCCACGACCCTGAAGCTGGGAGGGGGAGGGGGAGGGGAGGAAAAACGGGAGGGGGAGGGGAAAGGGGGAGGGAATACGGGGGAGGGGGAAGGAGGGTGGCAGACGGAGGGGGGGCCCATGCCACACACTCTCATTCTTTCTCACACACACACTCTCATTCTCACACACACACTCTCACACACACAGAGTACAGACCTGTGGTGAAGAGGTGCTGAAAGGAGAGCTGCTGTACCCTGTGGCTGCTGAACAATGCAGAGGGGAGGGGGCCCCCCTGCAGGAGGGCCCCAGGCTGAAAGGCCTAGCACACTTGGAGCTGAGAAACACTATGAAGGGGAGGCTTCCTCCACCCAAGCCCCAAGCATGCAACCAGGAGAACCAGGAGAGCCCAGGCCTGTGGACGGAGGAAGGACCAGAGCCCAGCAGCGCTTGCTGAGGAGCCAGCTCACCCTGACTGTAAGTCCTGGCCATAACATTCCTAAGCTGGGTGAAGAACAGGGGGCAAGAAGGCAGGGCCCGGGTTCCAGAGCAGGGTTCTCTGCATCCAGTATCAGAGGAGAGGTGGTGGAAGAGAATAGCGGAGAGTCTGAAGAGGACGTTAGTGAGGAAGAAGAGGAGGAGAAGGAATCCAGGCCTAGGGCCTGGCAGAAGAAAGAGGCCCAGCATATGACTCCTGAAGAGGTAATTAGATCAGTGAAGAAAATGAATCGAGTAGAAGGTGAAATAGAGGTACTGAGGAAGCGGCTGAAGCTAGCAAAAACTATGTGTAACCTGGCTTCCACTGGCCCACGAGACAAGTATGTTAAGGGAGTTGAAGCACTCCAGAAGCGGCTTACAGCAAAACAAGGCAGCTGCAAAAACTAAAGAACTGCAGAGATAATCCCCTTCGTGAGGTTTTCCTGAACAGGGAACGCATGCAGCAGACCCAGACGCAGTCCCAGATCCAGCAGGAAGCAGAACCCAGAGACACACAGGACTCCGTGGTTCCAGACACCCCAGAGGCTATGCTGGAAGGGACAGCAGGGGAAGAGAAACAGCAGCAGCCAGAAGGAGGGAAAGACAAGACTGACACAAATAATTCCCAGTTATCACCAGTATTTTATTTCCTACAGGATTCCCAAGAGCTAGGTGCTCCATCCACTTACCAGCCTTGTAGAACAGAGGCTCCTAGTCCAGTTGTGGCAGGTACTGTGGATAAGGAGGGGCTCCAGCACTGCATGCAGCAAGAGAGCCTGGCAAGTTTGGAACACAAAAGAGCTATGAAACTGAAAAAAATTCAAAAACGTCCCTTATACTTAGAGAGCTGGCAGGGCATAGCCGAACCCACAGAGAAGAGCTCAGGTTTGCTGGGAGAGACAGAGAAGAAAGACAGCCTGGAGAATCAGAACAGTTTGAATGCTGAGGAGAATCAGAACAGTTTGAATGCTGAGGTAGGAGAAGAATCACTACACACTGAGCAAGTACAGAAGTTACCAGGAACAACGGGAGGGAAAGTAGAGCAAAAACAAGGGGTTTTGCAGATGGAGACAGAGACTAAAGAGGATGGGAAAGTACAGGAATGGAGTAGTGGAGTACTACAAGAGATGGAAGAAGCTGAGAGCAAATATGGTGGACAGAGGGCGGGAACATCGTGGGAACACCACAGTCACTCATGGACAGAATTGATAGGGCAGACCTCTGAGCAGGGCTGTCCAAGAGCTGCCATCCAATCTCAATCAGAAGTGCTGATGACATCATGGGGGAAGCTCAGTGACAGGCAGGGGCTCCCAATAGATTCTGCCACTCAGAAACAAGAAGAAAGAGCAGAAGGGAGCTTCTCAGAAACTCATGCCCATCAAAGCAGGAGTCCCAGAAAGGAGAGAGAGAATTGTGGAGAGTGTCAGCTGCACCAGGAGGCGGAGCCAAGACCCAGATCGAGTGAGACAGGGCATGGAGGAGAGTGTCAGCTGCACCAGGAGGTGGAGCCAAGACCCAGACTGAGTAAGACATTGCCAGATACAGAGAGAGTACATGAAGGAGAGTGTCAGTTGCACCAGGGGGCGGAGCCAAGTCCCAGACCCAGTAAGACAGAGCATGGAGGAGAGTGTCAGCTGCACCAGGAGGCAGAGCCAAGACCCAGACTGAGTAAGACAGTGCCAGATACAGAGAGAGTACATGAAGGAGAGTGTCAGCTGCACCAGGAGGCGGAGCCAAGACTCAGACTGAGTATGACAGTGTCAGAAACAGAGAAAGTGCATGGAGGAGAGTGTCAGCTACAAGAGGAGACAGATCCCAGACCTGGTCTGAGTGGGGACAGTTGCAGAGCAAGGGAACGAGTGCTGGTTGGGAACAGCAGCAACTGGCAAAGGACTGGAAGTAGAATATTGCAGAGGGGGAAGAGACAGAAACAGCACAAGTGAACTGAACATAGTGGGGTTAGTGGACATGGGAGAGGAGGGAGGGGAAGAGAGGGGGAGGGGAGGAAGGCAGGAAGGGAGTGGGGAAGGGGGGAGCATACTGGTATCAGCCCCTTTATCCTTTGCAGCAGTAGTACGGGGAGGAGGGGCAGAGACAGGGAAGGAGGAGGGGAGGCAGGAGTCAGACATGGAGACAAGGGGAAATCCATTTTCTGGTCCGTTGCGGGGTCCCGGGAGCGGTGTTACCCCAAAACGTCGAAATGTTGTCCAGCTGCGTTGGGTGGGCACAGGGGTAGCACCACCTAGAGAGGTTGTTTTAAGAATGGTATTCTCCCTTGGCTTTATCCCTGAAGATTTGTATGCATGCATACACCCTGTGGGAATCCCTGAATATGATATTAGTTTCTTAACAGGGCGAGGTTGGACCTGTTTTGGGAAAAGTACACAGAGGTGCAGCATCAGGGTAGATGGGTGGATTTTAAGGCTGTCCCCATCAGTAGACAGGACGCAGTCCAGATTACCATTTTGGTACGTAATGAATCTCTTATGGCTGCAGACCTGTCATACTGGTTGGGACGGTATGCCGAAATTAGGACCCCATTAAGCAAAATACCAGACCAGAGTCGTGTGTGGGCGGGGGGGTGGAGTGCCCTTGTAAAATTAAAACAGGCAGGCTATGTCACCCAACATATACCTTCAGCCGCATACATTGGAAGGGATCGAATTCAATGCTTTTATGCAGGACAACCCAGACAGTGCTACAGGTGCGGATCTTTCCGTCACTTAAGCATGTCATGTACAGTGTTAAAGTGCTCGCGATGTGGTAGTACAGATCATGACACCAGCGACTGCACTACCATACGCTGTAACCTGTGTGGAGGCTTGGGGCACCCTTTTAGCAAGTGCCCACAAGCATCGCACAATCAGGTAGAGGAAGAGAGGAGGGGGGAGGAAGGGGCACAAGCAGAAACTACAAGGATACAAGGACAGAAGCGGGAAGCATTAAAGGGATTAATGGATAAATCAAATACCACTATTCATACAGAGGCAGGCACTAAGGGAAAGGGAAAGGGGGAGAAAAGGGCATCAGGTTTGGATCACATTCAAAGAAGGGGTATTTGTGAAAGGATGGAAGAAGGAGGTGGGGAGAAGGGGGGAGAAGAAGGGGAAGCATGGACCCTGGTAGGGAAACATGGAGGGAAGGGGGGTCGGAGGAAGGAGGGGAGGGGGCTAGCCCGAGCGGGGAGAACAGATATTCTGGAGAAGAGCCAGAGTAATCGATATGCAGTGTTTCAGGTTTCAGGTGAAGGAGAGGGTGATCTTGAGATGAATCCACCCCAAAGGGAGGTTTTGGAGGAGAAGAGGAGGGAGGGGAGGGGAGCAAGGAATGAATCATCTGAAAGACTTAACAGAGAGGAGCCAGCAGTGTTACCCCCAAGTCTAACATCACATCCTACTAGTTTAACGAAGGGCCTCATGCAGGAAATAGAGGAGGGTAAGGAAGGGATGAAAGGGAAAGGGCTGGTCCAGAGGAAACCAAGAAAAAAAAGGGTAGAAAGAAAGCCGGGGAAGATGACTCAGAGTGGGAGGATTTGGAATTAGAAGAAATTATAGAGGATCCTGAAGAAATGATGGGGGCAGGAATATCTGTGAAGAGGGATTGCGGTGAAGAGATGAGGAGGGGTAAGAAATTTAAGAAATAAACCATGGCTGCCTTGTCCTTAATCTTTGCAACTCTGAATGTAGCCAGCATAAAGGCAGAGAGAACTAGATTTGTCGCCTTTAGCGATTTGACCCAGTGCAAGGTAGACTGCATCCTGTTGCAGGAGACTCATTTGGATTCTTTGCAGCTCCTGCACCGGGCCAAGAGAGATTGGAAAGGGGGGGCCCTCATTCTGGTCTCTGGCCAAAGAAAGATGCGCAGGGGTGGCTATTCTTTTTGCCACCCGAGAAGTGGAGATTACGAGGGAAATAGAGGTGGAGATAGGGAGGTGTGTTGTCTTAGACGTTTTCATTAGAGGGGTAGCAGTGCGAATCATTAACTTTTATGGGCCCCAGATTAGTTGGGAACGCAAGCAGCTGTTGCTCCGGGTGAAACCGTATTTATATACAAGCAAATTGGTGGTATTTGGAGGAGACTTTAATATGGTCTTACAGCAAGCAGATAGAAAGGGGTCCAGGCGTCAAGTGGGTTATGACAGCCTCCAGCTGGCAGCAATTGTAAAACAGGCAAGACTGGAGGTGGCGGGAGGGAAGGGGTTCACTTTTAGAAGGGGAGACACGGAGAGCCGTATTGACTGGCTCTTTGTAGGCGGGTTGGCTAAGTTTCAGGGGCAGCCGAATAGATGGACGGAATATTCAGATCATGCCTTAGTTTCCACAGTCTTAACAATATGCGAAGGGGCGCAGAAAGGCCCAGGATTTTGGAAACTGAGTGCAAAGTTATTAGAAGTAGAGGAAAACAGACAAATATTGAGGGTTTTTTAGCAGACCAAGAAACACTATGGGAGGTGATGGATGATAAGGGAGCCTGGTGGGACATGGTAAAGGGGCGAGTCAAGGCCCTTTTCCGGTCCCTAGCCAGGAAGCAGAGTCTGGGGTTACAGGCACAGTGCTGTCGTCTTCGTAAGCAATTGGACCACGCGGTCTCCAACCATCTAGAGAAGGGAGAGATAGAAGCTTTGCAGGCCCAGTTGAGGCTGTTGCAATATGATCGATACGCTGCTTTGCTTCTGGAAAGGGAATATGGGCATCGGTATTCCCCGGATCCTTTCCAGAATTGCAAGGTAGCAGTAGGACACAAGGTCATTTATGCTATGAGAGATGAAGCAGGGCAGCGATTGACGAACCAACGTTCAATCGAGGCCAGGGTCATTCGGTTTTACACCCAATTGTGGGGGAAAGAGAGCTTGGTTTCTAACTTCATGCTATCATACGTGCAGAGTGCCCCAGGCTTGGAAAAGGTTTCGGAGGGGGAGATGGAACAACTGCTTAGGCCCATTACCACAGGAGAGGTAGATGATGCTATTGATACGCTATCAGCACGTACAACTCCGGGTCCCGATGGGCTGACCCCAGAGTTCTACAAAAAATTCCGTGTGGTCCTGATTCCAGTGTTAGCTGCAATTTTTAATAATTGTTTGCAGAACGGTGCGTTTGGCCCCTTCACAGCAGTGTTCTATTTGGTTCTCCTCGCAAAGAAGGGAAATCTGGAACTTATCGAGAACTGGAGACCCATAAGTCTTCTGAATGTAGATAGGAAAATAATGGCCAGGATTATTTACAACCGCCTGGCTGGGGCAGTGGGTGGTCTCTTGTCCTCAGCACAGTTTTGCTCGGTGAAGGGGAAAGGGGCAGTGGAAGCAGTTTGTACCATCCGTGAAATAGTGGAAAGGAGTCAAGGTGGGACAAAGGGAAAGTATTTGCTGACCCTTGATCAGTCTAAGGCTTTTGACAGGGTGTCCCAGGAGTACCTATGGCTAGTGCTTCGGTGCTATGGGATACCCGACCAGTTTATAGGGTGGATCCAGACTTTGTATCGCAATGCAAGGAGTAGCACTCTAATAAATGGTTGGGTGGGCAAGAGCTTTGCAGTGAGGTCAGGGGTACGGCAGGGGTGTCCCCTCAGCCCCTTGCTGTACGTCCTTTCCTTAGATCCTTTCCTCAGAAGGTTGAGTGGAGGGTTTAGCGGTCAACTAGAGGGCATCTCTTTGGGTTCACACACATGGCGATGTGTCGCCTACGCAGATGATGTCACAGTAGTAATCAGTAGCAAGGAGGAAGCCGAGCGAGTTCAGACCTGGATGGCAGAATACACACAGGCTGCGGGGGCCCAGATAAACCAGGAAAAGAGCTCCGCAATTTGGGTAGGACAGGGCAGACCAGCTTTCAAACTTCCCAGTCAGTACCCAGTAGCAAGGGATGAAGTACGGATCCTGGGTCTCTGGGTAGGCAGACAGGACTATGATACGATCAACTGGGAGAAGGGGCTGGGGAGAGTCGAGGAAAGGGTGGCCCAGTGGAAATCATATAAGTTGCGGTTTGTGGAAAAACTGCATGTCATTAAGACCTATCTGATACCCCTTCTCCTGTTCATATCCAAGGTCTGTTTACTGCCTATATCGTTACATGCCAGAGTATACAGCTTGTTTTTCCAACAGCTATGGGGGAACAGGATGAATATTATCCGGAGGGAGGTGACCTATTTGCCCAAAAGGGAGGGGGGGTTGGGAATGGTCAACCCTGTGGTACATTTTAGTTGTTTCTTTTTCCAACAAAATCTGGGAGGGGTCTTGCGGGAAGGGAGGCCGGCTTGGGCAGACTGCATGGCCTCCTGGCTTCAGCGGTACTTGAGGGATTGGGTGAGGGGAGGTCAGGCAATGCCCCTGCGAGGGAAGGCGGGATACTTGCCACAGTACATCTCACCTCTGTTGAGATTGGTGAAGAGATGGGGTATCACAGTACAGGAAATCCAGAAGGAGGACAGGAGGCAGCTACAACACCGCATTATTCAGACACACTTTTCAACACGTCTAGCCTTGAGGGACTGCCCAGGTCCACTACAGGAGGAAGGTCTGGCTTTCCTCAATTCATCACGCCTCCCCCGGAAGATTGCGGACATGGCCTGGCTGACTTTCCACAGCCGGCTTTATGTTCGAGCTAACATGAAAAATAGAAACAGCAATGATCGTAAGTGCCCGAGGGGGGAGTGCGTGACGGAGGATGAAACAATGGACCACTTCCTCCTCAAGTGCCCGTTCAATCAACAAGTCTGTCAGGCAGTAGCCCGCCAATTAGGGATTCCTTTCTTCCACCAGCTATCTTATGCAGAATGGGCCTATGGAGGGTTTCCAAAAGGAAAGGGGTGGTGTAGGGAGACACTGTATATCATCGCTGCAGCCCTTTGTTACTTCCTGTGGCAGGCACGCTGCCAGCTTCATTATATCGGAAGTGGCTGTCTGTACAGGAGGTGGCAGGGGATGTGGTACATTTTGTCCAGCAGCTGGCAGTGAGGGAGAAGGAGCATTGTTCTGGACTACAGTGGGCAAGGCATTGGAGGGGTTTTTCGTTTCAGCCTCCCTGAGTGGGAGGGTTTGTTGAGGGGCGGGGGTATTGGCCAGTAAGGTTTTATTTATGTATTAGTTAGCGGGTTTTATTGCTTGTTTTATCGCTTGTTTGTATGCTTGGTTTGTCTTGTTGCAAGTTTCAATAAAGACAATATGACACACACAGTCACACACACACACACTCGCACATTCACTCTGTCTCTCTCTCTCACACAGTCACTCTCACACACACTCTCTCTCAAACATACACACTCCAAGGCACACCTTGCTAGCGCCCGTTCTCACACAGACAGTCTAACTCTATGTCACACACATACACACTCGCACATTCACTCTGTCTCTCTCTCTCACACACAATCACTCTCACACACTCTCTCTCAAACATACACACTCTGATGAACACCTTGCTAGCGCCCGTTTCATTGGTCTCAGAAACGGGCCTTTTTTACTAGTTCTATATAAAAAAATATATGTGCCTACTTTCCTTTATAAAATTCTAGCCTAACCAGGTATGGAGTCGCCTAATGGTTAGTGCAGTGACCTGAGAACCAGGGGAACTAGGTTCAATTCCCATTGCATATCCTTGTGACTCTGGGCAAGTCACTTAGGGCCCCTTTTACTAAGCCGCATAGGCGCCTACGTGCACAGAATGCACGCCAAATTGGACTTACCACCCGGTTACCACGTGGCCCTTGCGGCCATTTCAATTTTGGCGCATGTCTGAAAATTATTTTTTTATTTTCAGGCGTGCGTAATGGATGCGCGCAGGTCATTATTGACCAGATTCTTTACCGCTAGGTCTATGGCTGGCAGTAAGGTCTCAGACCTAAAATGGACGTGCAGCAATTTTGATTTTGCCACATGTCCATTTTTGGCAAAAAAGGGGCCTTTTTTTACAGGCGCACTGAAAAATGGATCAGTGCAAGCACAAAACCCACGCCTACACTACCGTAAGCCATTATTCAGCACACCTTTGTAAAAGGACCCCTTAATTGTCCATTGCCCCAGGTACAAAATAAGTATCTGTATCTAAAATGTAAACCACTTTGATTGTAACCACAGAAAGGTGGTATATCAAACCCCATCCCCTTTCCCTTTTTTCGACATCTGGTAGGTATGAGCACCTTTGCCGGCCCTAGAGTTGGTGTAAATGCTGAAGATGCACCTGTACTTTATATTATTCTATAAGTCACATGCCTGTGATCTAATGAGAATGTTTTTATAAGTTTATTTCAATTAATGTTTTACAAAAATGTTTTTATAAGTTTATTTCAATTGCTTTTTGTTTGCATTATTCATGTTATATATTTGTTTTTATAGACTCCTGCAGAAGGCGCTACGACGCCGAAACACGGCTGTGTTGAGTTGAGTTGTTGTAATAAACATTTCTTTTTATTTACAATCATACGTCTTCTCCATTGTTTGAAAAGAGCCTATTTTCCCCACCCCCCTCTTTGTGATCTAATGAGAACAAAGTGGAACTCTTTGGTGTCATTGCTAAGTGATATGTGTGGCCTAAAAGAAACACAATCCGTCTAACATCATCTTACAATAGAACAAGGTGGTAGCAGTATAAGGGCGATTCCAGAAACTAGGCACTAACATTTACATACATGTTATATGCAAAAATATTTATAATAATTGCATGCATGTGCATATTTACACCTCTATGGGGTCCTTTTACTAAGGTGCGCTGAAAAATGGCCTGCGGTAGTATAGGTGTGGGTTTTGGGCATTTTCGGCAAAAATGTTAAAAATGGCCTCTTTTACAGGTGCGCTGAAAAATGATTCTGCGCGCACCCAAAACCCACACCTATACTACCGCAGGTAGCGCACCTGTAAAAGAGGCCATTTTTAACATTTTTTGCCGAAAATGGACCTGCGGCAAAATGAAATTTTCTGCGCATCCATTTTGGGTCTGAGACCTTACCACCAGCCGTTTACCTAGCAGTAAGGTCTCACGCGGTAACCGGGCAGTAAGGACCTAAGCATGCCAAATGTCACTTGGCGCACGTCCCATACGCATGGCAGAAATAATTTTTTTCGGCCACGTATATCGGACGCATGGCAAAAATGAAATTACCGCAAGATCCACGCAGTAGCCATGCGGTAACTCCATTTTGGCACACGTTTGGTGTGCATAGATGCTTACGCAGCTTAGTTAAAAGGGCCCCGATATGCCAGCATGCCTCCTAAGTGCTATTCTGCAAATACCCATTGAATTCTCAAAGGGGACATTGTACTACAGTGCATTAAGCTTTGGGCTTAAAACATGGATTATACAGTGATACCTTGGTTTTCATTGATAATTTGTCCGAAAACAATCAACGAAAACCGAGGCAATTATTTCCACATGAATCAATGTAAATCCAATTAATTTGTTCTAGACACTCCAAAATACATACCAAAACCACATTTTATAGAGAATATAGTCCCATGATGGAGCTAAAGGGAAAGGGTTAACTTATTAGCAAGGGAAACACTTAACAGGGAAAATGAGATTTGAGCACATGTGATTTTATCTTGCGTGCGTTGCGTTAGACGCACGGGGTGATGCTCACACAACGAGAAACAACGCCACAATGAGCAGGAGAACGCGTGGGTCACCCTTTGTTTTCGCAAAATTAGCAGCGAGGTCACGTGGGCACACCAACGAAATCCGAGGCAACCAATGAAATCCGAAACAAAGTTTTCACTGAAAAAATCAACGAAAACCGAAACCGACGATAACCGAAGTCAAAGAAAACCGAGGTTTCACTGTATAATATCATGTTTATTGAAAAATTGAGAAAGAACCTTAGAAACATATTGAAGTGATATCATAGTCAAACAGTATGTAATATACTGCCATTCAAATATTACAGTCCCCCCCCCCCCCCCCGTAATCGCACCTCCCTGCTCCTCAAAGGTACAACTTTCACCCTATCTAGCTCTCCCCTCAGTATTGAAATTGAGTATGTCAAGGATTATGGCAGGAGTACAAATTAAATAGCAGACCCCACAATGAGAGGGAAATGATGTAAAAGTACAGTAACTTAAGTCCTCAGACCATTTAGAAGGGCACTTCTCATACGAGAGGTTAAGGAATTCAAAAAAGGAGTCCATATATTAATAAAATACGTTACAATCTTCTCTCCCTGGTGAAAAGTTGACAGACATTCCATACGTAAGATTGCATGCATTTGACTTCTCCACAACATTATGGGGCCCTTTTACAAAGCCGCGGGAGGGCTAACATGTGGGTAGCATGGGCCAAATCGGCACTACCACCGGGGTAGCGCGTGCGGCTGGTGGTAATTCCGAGTTTGGCGCATGCCGAATCTATGGTAGAAAATATTTTTCTATTTTCTTCCAAAAGAGCGTTCCCGCAATCAACTCAAAATTGTATGGGGAAATGTGGGGTATAAATGTCATAAATAAATTAATTAAATATGACATGCACAAAAAGACAATTTTTTTTTATCAGACTCCAATTCTAAAACATTCTCCAAGACTAAAAGACATAGCTCTTTAGTTCTAGGAATAGATTAATGTAACATTTATTCCAAATGAGCCCATTATTTTCACTAGTAGTCCTTAATGATGGGACCCTCCCACCAACAATGTATATGAGTACCTTCAGAGGCATTGCATTTCGAACATATACTTGACACTCCTCTCCACACCTTGCTGATCCAAGTTGGGTGCATGATGTAACACTTTCTAGTGCATCTCATGTAACTATATATTCAGTTATGTCCTCACTATTTCAAACCCCTCCAAAATCTATTTATTTATTTATTTACATATTTATGACATTTATATCCCACATTAAACATGAATTAGGTTGAAACCTGGGAGCATTTAAAATCTGTTTTTTTCCTGTGCCTAGATCAAAAGAGAAAGATGGCTTGTGGGAACTTTCACCTTTTGTTTTGTGGAATGCAGTGGTATATTATTATTATTATTAGTATTTGTATAGTGCTAGCAGACGCACGCAGCGCTGAACACCTGACACAGAGAGACAGTCCCTGCTCGATAGAGCTTACAATCTAAAATATTATAAAAATGCACTTAGAATTGTTTATTACTACTATTTCAAAGGGAGTTATTAAAAAATGAGGGCAGAGCTACCTTCATGCAGAAGTCCAGAATCAGTCTAAATGTGCTAACATATTCCAGTTTTGTGATATATAGTTATTCATTTTTCATTAGCATTTTCTCAGTTATTACCCAAATGCGAACACAATTATAATGTTTGTTAATACGTTTTGAATGTTATTGAATTCTATTATTCTGTCTCACTGTATTTCCAGTTTTGGCACAGTAAAAGTCACCACAAGGGCAAAATATAAAAAAATAAAATAGACTGCATTAGAGGCTTATAGCCCATTTAGTTATGTTTAAACAAATGAGTGATCTGCATGAAAGAAAATATTTACTGTTTTGACTTATGAAAACCACTTGTCCCTGAAACATGTTCAAAACAGAATAATGCATTTGTACAAAATGGATAAGGTGAAGATGTGATTCCATGTGCCTTAATGAATGGAGAGCTTAATTTTACTTTCAATCTTTATGACATCAGGCTTCCCAAGGCATATTACAACAACAGTTAAGATGAACTCATCAGTACAGAGGATATCCTCACTAAAATTTGGCCATGTATTACTGTTTTGTATAGAACAGTATAGCACAAAATAAAGCCTTCATTAGTGCTGTTTCCAGAATCTACAATAATTTTTGAAGCTGTTTTAGTGATATTTAGTTTTAATTTCATGATGTTTATATCTTCATATGGGAAGTTTTCAAACAAATTAAAAAGTTGTCAAATAAGTTTAAAAAATAATCTTTTTTCCTCCACCTTTTAAAGCACTAGAACATCTTTTGACGTTTTACAGATGGACCATGCATAGGCAGTCCCTTATTTCTAATAATCTTTTACTATTGTTTTCAATAGCGTTTGCTTTTGTTTTGTATGGTGGCAATCTCCGCCTACTGCCAGTAAGCTCTGACTACTGGCTTCAACTCATATAGGGGGTGTTTTACTAAAGCTTAGCTCAAGTTATCTGCAGCAGGACCCATAGGAATAAAATGGGCCCTGCTGCAGATAACTACTACTACTTATCATTTCTATAGCGGTACTAGATGTACGCAGTGCTGTACTCTTGAACATTAAGAGACAGTCCCTGCTCAACAGAGCTTACAATCTAATTAGGACAGACAAACAGGACAAATAAAGAATAAGGACAAAGATTAGCAAGATTCATGGAAACAGTTTGTTAGCAAATTGCCCAGGTTATGTGCTTGTAAAAAATATGTGGGTAATGCAACAAACACTGTTATTCCTGGGGGCAGAGCAGAGCCTATAGCAGGCTGAGAACCAGGGAGACCAGGCTTAAAATTCCACTTCTTATGATTGTGGGCAATTGGCTCAAGTACAGATTTGGATTGTGAGCCCTCTGGAACAGGGAAATAATTGTATTTATTTATTTAGATTTTGCTCACACCTTTTTCAGTAGGAGCTCTGGATATGTCTCTGTCTCAGGAGAGCTCACAATCTAAGTTTGTACCTGAGACAATGGAGGGTTAAGTGACTTGCCCAACAACACAAGGAACAACAGTGGGATTTGAACTGGCCACCTCTGGATTGCAAGAGCAGTGCTCTAAACACTAGGCCACTCCTCCGTGCCACAGCTTGTATTCTTGTTAGTAACTTACCTTGAGCTCAGAATGGAAAAGTTGCGTAATTAAATCTAAAAATTCAAACAAATAAAATATTGCTTATGACATAGGTTAATACATTTTTTTGGGTTTTTATTTTTTTGGAGGTCTTCATAGTATCACTGACTGAAAAGATAGTATATAGTTTTATTTCCATCGTTGTTTTCATGCCATCATTATGAAGCACAAGTCACAGTGAAAGAAATGGAAATGAGGCAGAACAACCTTACCTGCTGGTTCAGTCAATATTAATGCTCCTCTGCTCCCATGAGGTGGTTTGATGAATTGTAAATATGTTATGCTTTTTTGACTGGGATTCCAAGCTAGTATTAAAGAATATGGGTCTGTTGACTCATTTCTATTTTTTGCACAGATATGCCCTGTTGAAAATCTCATATGAAATATATTAATACATCAATTCATGTTAGTAATTTTATTTTTATTCACAAAAAACAAACAAAATAAAAAAAAAAAACCAAGGAGAACCAAATATAGCAGGATGTCACCAAAGCTATTAAGGGGTTGATGAACAATATATTAGCGTGGCTTTAAACTGTTTTTACTGTGGGTTTTACTGACTGAGCAATGCTCAAATGGTTTCATCATGGGTATTAATTGGTGCTGAAACCATTACCATAGGCCACATTAGCATGCATTTAAATGAATATTAATGTGGTCATTAAGTACCTCGCAGCCATGCTTAATTTAAAAAGTTTCTCATGTGTGCATAATGCAGGAAACCTTTTACCTGGTTCAGGGCACCATAGAAGGGTTGGTTGAGAGGAGTGAGTGTCTAGAGGTACCCCTTCTCACACTCCACCCAAACTACCATACCCCAGATGACTTCTTGCATTGGTACCACTGCTACCCAAACACCCATCCTGACCTGACCTGGCACCCCCTCCCTCACCCCAATATATATTTTTAAAGGTTCTCTGGTGGTCTAATTTGTCCCAGAGCATCTCAGGATGAACTGTGCAGGTCATGTGCCACCATTTTGCAAATAACAGCACCCTGAAGCAGGAATAAGCGGGCATTACTCCTGCCTTATTTGAGGTATGGGGTCAGGGGGCCTTGGGCTTGGTGTTGTGGGGTGTATGGGTCATGGGGGCCCACCAGACTATGAGGTTGTTTTTTGTGGGGCTAGGAGGGAGCTGGAGGACCACTAGACTCCCAGGGAATTTGTGTGGGAGGGAAGGAAAGAGAGAGCCTGGGGGCCACTAGACCACCAGGGATATGTTTACGGGTGGCAGAAAGCGATGGTGGGTTGCGGGTAAGTAGCTGATGCATGCAGTGGCCTGAGCTTTTCTTTTAAATGCCAACTTTTCTGTCGGTGCCTGAGCCAATCACCACTTAGGCACTGAAAGGAAAGATGAAATTTAGCGCTGGCCCTCACATTACTGCCACAATTTTAACTCAGCAGTAATCTGCATGCTCATTATTTTGAGAGAGCCAAGGCAATTGTTTTCACTAATTTCACAGTAGAGTGAGAAGTCTACCACAAACCTTTGAGCAGTGTCCCCTAAGGTCCCAACACTTAGACGGGCAGACAAATAGATCAAATTAACTAATAGAAGGCTTAATATAATATCAATATATTCTTTAAAAAATGCTAAATGATAAAACCAACAAGCAGGAAACTTTAGAAAGGACCCAACATGGTCAAGCTTAATGTAGTTGCCTCCATCAGGGGTGACATAAACTCTGACAAAAGCATATTATGGAACTCATTTTAGAAGGCTTATTCAAGATTTCTTCATGGAAAATATGGCATTTATTTGTGTAAGCTGCATCCACATGGAAATCACAGTTTTAGAAAGAGGGAATTTATAAATGGACACAACAGGCATGATCATATTTCCACTTGTATAAATGAGGCACTTTGGAGGAGTGGTATGAGCCTGTGTAAACAAATGAGTCTTTAATGAATTTTTAAATAAATCAAAATTCTTAGTAGCCTGCAAATCAGGAGGTAAAGGACTCCAGAGCTGTTGCCGACCTATATACATCTAATCTAAAAGTATGAAATAAAGGAACATCTATTTAGCAGACAGTAAGGGATCATGTGCTACTCATGCGGTAATCTGATATCGCAAAAACACCAACAATAAAAAAAATAAAAGCAATGAAGTTTGTCCCACGTAGAATGTACACCCCTTATTATTTTCATGTTTCTGGTAATGGTTTAAGTGAGTTCTCCAGGCATTTAACTTTTCCAACACAGATTCTTTTTGCTCAGTTTTGTGCTCCAGGTTTTCTTTTGAATGTGTGTTTCTTTTGGATTATTTGACAGAAAACAACATTTCCAGGAATAAGAAGTGAAAAGAAATCTGACACCAGCTTCTATACTAATACCTGAATGAACCTTCCATTTTGATATAATAATGATGGGATGCAATTTAACCGCCACATATGGCTCCTGGCTAGTTAAATCGCCTGTTCTGGGCTAACCGGTCAGTTTCAGTGGCACTTAACTGGTTAGCACTGCTGAAAATAACTAGTTAGCACCTAGTTGAAAACCATCTATTTTGGGGGCATTCTGGGGCAGATTCAACACTTAAGGGTACTTTTACTAAGATGCGCTGAAAAATGGCCTGTGTAAGTGCAGGTGCATGTTGTGGCCATGCACAGAACCATTTTTCAGTGTGCCTGTAAAAAAGTCCTTTTTTTGTTGGCCAAAAATGGATGTGCGGCAAAATGAAAATTGGCGTGCGTCCATTTTGGGCCTGAGACTTTACCGCCACCCATTCATTTAGCGGTAAGGTGTCACATGTTAACTGGACAGTAATCATCAGGGTGGGAAACGAACAAAGCAGATCAGTATATGAAAAAAACAAGGTTTAATAGAAAATTGTTCAATAAAATTAGGAAGCCTGACATAGGCTGTGTTTCGCCCAACTGGGCTGCATCAGGGGCTACAAAACAAATAATTGTATAACAATTAAAAACAGTTAGAAAAACAAATTAAACATATAATAATAAAAAAACTATTAAAAGACAATCATAATTTAAAACATATGATCATGATCAAAGGCTAGGCTGATATCACAAAACACCATGATAATGTAATCCAACATAGAAATAGAACATCATAATAATAAAACATCATAATAATAAAACAATTATAAACATATGAATTGAATATTAAAATATAACCATACAGGCTGATAACGTAACACACCGAAAACAGGAATGTGACAGTATGCATATCATAAATATAAATATATAACGTACATATAAAATACATATTAAAATCCAAAATAATAATAATAAATATTGAGTAAACGAAGTATATGCTGCAATATGACCAAACATGTAACCCTAAGATAGAAAATGAAAATTGAAGTTACATACAGTGGTGGAAATAAGTATTTGATCCCTTGCTGATTTTGTAAGTTTGCCCACTGACAAAGACATGAGCAGCCCATAATTGAAGGGTAGGTTATTGGTAACAGTGAGAGATAGCACATCACAAATTAAATCCGGAAAATCACATTGTGGAAAGTATATGAATTTATTTGCATTCTGCAGAGGGAAATAAGTATTTGATCCCCCACCAACCAGTAAGAGATCTGGCCCCTACAGACCAGGTAGATGCTCCAAATCAACTCGTTACCTGCATGACAGACAGCTGTCGGCAATGGTCACCTGTATGAAAGACACCTGTCCACAGACTCAGTGAATCAGTCAGACTCTAACCTCTACAAAATGGCCAAGAGCAAGGAGCTGTCTAAGGATGTCAGGGACAAGATCATACACCTGCACAAGGCTGGAATGGGCTACAAAACCATCAGTAAGACGCTGGGCGAGAAGGAGACAACTGTTGGTGCCATAGTAAGAAAATGGAAGAAGTACAAAATGACTGTCAATCGACAAAGATCTGGGGCTCCACGCAAAATCTCACCTCGTGGGGTATCCTTGATCATGAGGAAGGTTAGAAATCAGCCTACAACTACAAGGGGGGAACTTGGTCAATGATCTCAAGGCAGCTGGGACCACTGTCACCACGAAAACCATTGGTAACACATTACGACATAACGGATTGCAATCCTGCAGTGCCCGCAAGGTCCCCCTGCTCCGGAAGGCACATGTGACGGCCCGTCTGAAGTTTGCCAGTGAACACCTGGATGATGCCGAGAGTGATTGGAGAAGGTGCTGTGGTCAGATGAGACAAAAATTGAGCTCTTTGGCATGAACTCAACTCGCCGTGTTTGGAGGAAGAGAAATGCTGCCTATGACCCAAAGAACACCGTCCCCACTGTCAAGCATGGAGGTGGAAATGTTATGTTTTGGGGGTGTTTCTCTGCTAAGGGCACAGGACTACTTCACCGCATCAATGGGAGAATGGATGGGGCCATGTACCGTACAATTCTGAGTGACAACCTCCTTCCCTCCGCCAGGGCCTTAAAAATGGGTCGTGGCTGGGTCTTCCAGCACGACAATGACCCAAACATACAGCCAAGGCAACAAAGGAGTGGCTCAGGAAGAAGCACATTAGGGTCATGGAGTGGCCTAGCCAGTCACCAGACCTTAATCCCATTGAAAACTTATGGAGGGAGCTGAAGCTGCGAGTTGCCAAGCGACAGCCCAGAACTCTTAATGATTTAGAGATGATCTGCAAAGAGGAGTGGACCAAAATTCCTCCTGACATGTGTGCAAACCTCATCATCAACTACAGAAGACGTCTGACCGCTGTGCTTGCCAACAAGGGTTTTGCCACCAAGTATTAGGTCTTGTTTGCCAGAGGGATTAATACTTATTTCCCTCTGCAGAATGCAAATAAATTCATATACTTTCCACAATGTGATTTTCCGGATTTAATTTGTGATGTGCTATCTCTCACTGTTACCAATAACCTACCCTTCAATTATGGGCTGCTCATGTCTTTGTCAGTGGGCAAACTTACAAAATCAGCAAGGGATCAAATACTTATTTCCACCACTGTATATTTATAATAAATTGGATACCTACCTAATGGATATCTGTGTAACCAAAGGATTTCCACTTAAAAATCTGTAAATCTAATTGAAACTCTTACAACAGTGATAGAATTAAAAAATAAAAATTAAAAAAATATATAAAAATAATAAATAATAACATAAAAATAAAAATAAAGAATAAAAAATTATTAATAAATAATAATAAAAATTATATCATTATAACATTCAAAATAAACTAAATAAATAATAAAATAAATTACCAATTTGCTGCTCACATATGTGAAGTGGAATTGAAAGGCAGCTTTACCAGAGGCAATTAAAAAAGAAGAGTCCTATAATAAACGTTTGACAATGTATTAGAGATACACCATTATGTTGCATTCAATATAAACATATGTGTACCATTTCAAAGCGGAGCACCATAGTACAATCAATTATACATAGTTAGTGCTCACGATTCAAAAAACGAACACATTAACTGAAGCCGCTCGATTTTACTCCAAAGATGGTGGAGAATTCCAAATACACAGCGATGGTTGGGCTAAATATAGAAATATGTCCCGTGAGATAAATGATCTATTGAAAAAGATACATGCTGTATCAGAGACACCCCATATAAATATGTGTGTGCCATTCAGCCCATGAACCCATTCATCCCAAACCGGAATACAATCTATGATATGTGGTGCTCCCGATTCAAAAAACAAACACATTGACTGGAGCCGCTTGATTCCACTCCGAAGGGGCAGAGAATTCCAAATATAAAACGATGGTGGGCTAAATATAGAAATATGTCCAGTGAGATACCTGGTCTAATGAAAGAGATACTTACTGTATCGGAGAAATACTATTATATTAAACTCAATATAAACATGTGTGTGCCATTAAGCTAAATGTGAGCACGAACGCATGACAACTGTCAAAATTTTGTTCCTCTTCTTTCTAAATTACATTGGTTACCAATGCTTTTTCGTATCCAATTTAAAGTTCTGTTGTTGACTCAAAAAGGTCTTCATGCTGGAGAGCATCTTATTTGTCCAACATTGTTATTCCATATTCCCCTTCTTGCAATCTTCGTTCTCTAGACTCTAATCATCTTACTCTGCCTTCACCTAGATATGCCTACCTGGAATTGACTATTAGTCATCTGTCTTTTTCATTCTATCTCCAAAACTTTGGAATGATCTCTCTCCGGATATTCGAACTGAACAATCGTTACTCAGTTTTAAAATCAAATTAAAAACTCATTTCTATCAATTGGCTTTTGTGTCACAATGCTGTAGAGGGCTCCTGTGATGGGTTTACAGAGTTTGGGTCTATTTATTTTTATTGTATTTAGTTAAATAGTATATGTTTCTTTAGTTTGAGTGTAACTTTTCTTTCCTATCAATTAATGGTGTGCCTTTACTTACTTACTTTAATTTAATGTTATTTTATTTTTATTCTATTTATTTTATTGTATTTTATTATTATACTACTGTAAACTGCTTTGATCTTGTCTGAAGTAATAGCAGTATAACAAAATTTAATTAACAAATATAAACTCATTCTGTAACTACCTGCTTCATCTATAGAGTGCATGCTTTCAAAGGGGGTATATATATGTGCAGAGCATGGGCAAAGCACAAACTTACTTGGATAACATACAGAATACTGTAAGTTAGGTGGGTATCTGTGAGTATGTGCAGCTCTTAGGGGTCCTTTTTCCAAGCTGTGGTAAGCACTAGCGCTAGTTTGTCCAACCTCTTTTTGAGGACATGTCCGGGCAACCAGGCGGGTTTTGCCAATCTGCCCATTTGTCCGGATTTCTGGACAAACGAGCAGGCTGGCGGGCGGGCCGTCCTATGCTAGCCTCCCAGCCCTCCCCTCCCCTTACTTAATACTCTACTGCCCTGTTGATCTAGTGACCTCTTCCGCCTTCGGGGCAGGAAAGAGCCCCCTCTTCCTGCCTGGAGCACTGCCCTGCATTCTGTTGCTGATCTCAGCGCTGATTCAAAATGGCTGCCGAGAGTTGAAGCGACTTCAACTCTCGGTGGCCATTTTGAATCGGCGCCGAGGTCAGCAACAGGATGCAGGGCAGTGTTCCAGGCAGCAAAGAGGGGGCCCTTTCCTGCCCCGAAGAGGTCACTAGACTACCAGGGAAGTAGAGTAAGAGGGGTGACTGGGTGTGTGATAGGGGAGAGGGGAATATGTGACAGGGGTGTGAAAGGGGGTGGAGCAGGGTAATTGTCCTCCTTTTTGGGGGACCAAATATGATAACCCTAACAAGGAGCAGCAGTGGGATTCAAACTGGCCACCTCTGGATTGCAAGACCAGTGCTCTAACCACTAGGCCACTCCTCCTGTGTATTCTTCCAGAGGTACTCCAGAGTCAAGAAATCAAATGTATGCATACAATTGCCCCCACATGCAAAGATGAAATAATACAGACTGACACTTTTCGGTCTATAAAGTGTTCCTAAAGCACTTACAATCCTACTTTCAAAGCTGTACTAAGTGCTTAGCAGGGCTATTAACACAGCCAGTAGTAGTGATAATGGTGCACTATTTGTTCCTTTGCAGAAATGATCATTAGGAGCATGAAATGAGCAGGGACTGTGCCATGCAGTTAACACAGAGGTTGTTACCAAATTAACTGCTTATGTCTCAGAAAACAGTTGAAATTGGTAACTGCATTCTGTGTTATCAGCCATGCCTTTAACCTGCGGTACTGAACTTTGCCCTACATCAACAGCATGGCTGTCCTCCCAAAAGCACAGAGAGCTCTTCCAACAGTTAGCATCGAGGTATTGTGCTTTAGGTGCATACCCTTAGTGCAGTTTGATAAATTGGCTTCTCAGTGTGAAGAACACCTGCAAATAATTCACAAAACAGAAATGCCAGTGATGGTCAGCACTTTTCAAATTCCTGGCTGTCAGGGGCTGAATTAGACCCAGATACCATCAGGGCTGGTCTTAGGCAGGGACAAAGGGGGCGGTCACACATGGCCTCACGCCTCCAGGGGCCCCGCAGTGCTCCCTTCCGCTCCCTGTTATTGCTGTCTCCTTTATGCACAGACCGTGATCTGACTACTTTGCCTCTCCAATTAGAAGATTCCCACTTTATTACAACTATCTATTTAAAAAAAGTTACAGATCAAAATACTTTATTACAATATTTCAGTTTTTATCCCAGACATTTAAGGGATAATCTTCCAATTGGGTAGTTTTTGGCTGTGTTCCAATGTTCATGATTTCAAAAGTAAGACTGAGGACATGACTGATCGATTTTTTGTTAAGAGGTTATACCAAAAAGGTTGTCAAAAAGGCTTACAAATGGGCTTTATATGCTCAGAAACCAAAAGAAAAAAAGCAACACTGGGCCTTCAAGAATGAGACAACAGGAGTACTTTATTAAGCCAAAGACCCGACACGGGCCGTGTTTCGGCGCCAAAAAAGCGCCTGCCTCAGGGGTCAAATTGTAGATATGGCAATCGTGCAATGTTTAAGTTGTAAGTGCCTTATAGACAGCCTGTGTAAACTTGCATTAATTTCGCTATAACGCGAAAAAAAGGGGCTCCGATGAAGGAGAGAAATCTTTTGTTGCTACCTTCTGGAAGTGTAATTGAATACGCTGAGCTGTTTTTCCTGCATCGGCAGTGGATTACAATTGTAGAAGAAGCCTTGCTTTCATTCTTTTTGAGCTTAATATTCGTATATCTATATATCACAAGACTCCTGAAGAAGGCGTCTGTAGCGCCGAAACATGGCTGTGTTGAGTCGAGTATATTTAAATAAAGAGATTGTTCCTAACCTACGTCGCCTACTAGTGTTGTTCAAGAGCCTACTCCTCCTACTCCCCCTTTCCTCAGATTCTACTTTTTGTAGGAATTTGTGTACCTCCACCCTCGTGGTGGTTTGGCTTGCTTGGTGTGTGTTTTACCATATTCTGATAGGGCATTTCAGATCAAGAGAATTATGAAATCATTCTGCCACTTCCTGCAACCACATAACATCTTCCAAGAAATTCTATGGTTTGCATTTATGCGGGGTAGAAATTTGAGGGATGTTTTGGTTTAATCTTGGTCCTAGTTTGAGTGACGCTTTGAAACAAGGAGGACATTCTTTATGTGGTCAATGCAGCATGTGCCAGTATGCTATGATTGCTCAATTAGCCATCCCAACGTGCCCAATAAACAGAATTTGAAATCTTTAACTAATTGTTCACCTGCAGAGGAGGTATATATGATCTGGTGCCCATTTCCCAAATTGTATGTAGGTCACACTGTAGAATCTTGGAACACCTTAGTTGGAGTCACACTGGTGTTGTTGATGCTCCCTTGGTGCAGCACTGGATCTCTCATGGCCATCTTCTGAAGGATTTACGGTCTGTGGTGGTGGAGGTTCCAGTGCTCCCGGGGGGGGGGGGGGGGGGGTGATTCAATACGCCATCTGTGGCACCGTGAACAGAAATAGATTTATAATTGGCGTACTTTTGAACCCTAGGGTTTAAATCATGAAGTAGAATGGTGGGTGTTTCTGTGATGGCATGTTGTATTTCAGGTTTGTCTGATTGGCCGGTCCTGTTTGGCGGTTCTTGTTTAAGGACTGTCTTCCAGTTCTGATCAGTCAGCATTCTCCACAGACTGCTTTAAAGCTGAAATGAGGTATGTTGCCATCCTTTTGTTGCTGTTGAATTGTATATTTGTATGTTTAATTATTATTTAACTGGGTTTAAATGAACAATATTGTTTATCTCTTTGTATGTTGTTTGCTCATAAGAGATCATGCTGCATTTATGTGAAATCATTTATTGGGTTCCTTGGAAAAGCACCTAGCAAAACATGGCCAGTGTGGGGACCCTGTTAGGATCCAGCAAATGGTTTGAATATTATATATTGAAGGTTGATTGCTGAAGACTGTTTAGAGTGGAATATATTATGGTTCAGATTATCAGAAGGATGAGTTTACACCATATGAAGATTTTTTTTGATTGGTTTTGAAGATGTTTTGCCTGTTAGGATAGAATAGAATGTTGGGTATTATTAGGAAAGGTATGGAAAACAGGTGTGAGGATGTTATAATGCTGTTATATTGCTCCATCGTGCGACCGCACCTTGAGTATTATGTTCAATTTTGGTCGCCGCATCTCAAAAAAGATATAGTAGAACTGGAAAAGTTGCAGCGAAGGGCGAGTAAAATGATAGCGGGGATGGGACGACTTCCCTATGAAGAAAGACTAAGGAGGTTAGGGCTTTTCAGCTTGGAGAAGAGATGGCTGAGGGGAGACATGATAGAGATATATAAAATAATGAGTGGAGTGGAACAGGTGGATGTGAAGCGTCTGTTCACGCTTTCCAAAAATACTAGGACTAGGGGGCATGTGATGAAACTACAGTGTAGTAAATTTAAAACAAATCAGAGAAAAATTTCTTCACCCAATGCGTAATTAAACTCTGGAATTTGTTGCCGGAGAACGTGGTGAAGGCGGTTAGCTTGGCAGAGTTTAAAAAGGGGTTAGACAGTTTCCTAAAGGACAAGTCCATAAACCGTTACTAAATGGACTTGGGAAAAATTCACAATTCCAGGAATAACATGTATAGAATGTTTCTACGTTTGGGAAGCTTGCCAGGTGCCCTTGGCCTGGATTGGCCACTGTTGTGGATAGGATGCTGGGCTCGATGGACCCTTGGTCTTTTCCCAGTGTGGCATTACTTATGTACTTATGACATATATTTTTTCCATTTGGTTGATTTTCCTATACAGGGTTCTTTCAGTTTTGTTTTTTGTTTTTATGCCTCTTCAATTTTTGATAAATTTCATAGCGTGCAACTCCAAAGAGGGTGTGACCATGAGCGGGCCAGGAACACTCCCAGAAATTAGACACAATGTTATAGAATACCTGCATTTGCACGTCTAACTGCCGTTAGTTAGAGACTTATGTTTACTAAGGTGCACTATAGGTGCGTTAGCAGTTTTAACACACATAAATGGTGGACACATGTTAAACGCTAATGTACCCATAGGAATGTATAGGCGCGTTAGTGTTTAATGCGCCTTAACTTTAAAGGCGTGTTAAAAATGCTAACGCGCCTTAGTAAACATACCCCTAGTAGGACTCTATTTATAATAGTGCGGGGAATAGATAAAGACTAACATGTGCACCAGACTTTGGCTGAAAGTAACATAGAAAAATGTAAGCAGATAAAGACCATATGGCTTATCCAGTCTGCCCATCCATACCATCTGCTCTCCCTATCACTTCCTTAGAGTACTTGTCCCAAGAACTCTTGATTTCAGATATTGTTTTCATCTCCACCATTTCCATCGAGAGGCTGTTTCATGAATTCCCACCCTTTCCGTGAAGAAGTTAGGTGTGAAATATGTGCTAGGCTAGTATTTTCTAAAGATGCTCTGTACAGAGCGCCCTCTACAGAACATTAGCTTGGTGCAAGTCACCCTTTTGGGTGCCACTTATTGAATCTAGCCCTATCTGGTTAAGTGCCAATGAAATGTATGTCCCAACTCAGTCAACGTTATTTAACCAGGCAGGAGTCTCTCCTGCCTGGCTAAATAACCCAGAATACAGTGCACGCCATTTAAGTGCACGTCGGATAAGCACATGCTCTGTTTAACTGCATGCCGTACTTCGGTCCCGTTTTTGGCGCCATCAATTTCTATGGGGACAAACCGGTTTAGCATACCCGTGATAAGTGCAAGATTCACTTATATGCATGGTTTAAGACCGCTCCTCTGCAGGAAAGACTCCACGTAAGCGCATGCATGGAATATGGAAGCCGATTGGCACGTGACAAAAGGGCGATAAATTTGAAATCTCATTGGTTACCTGCCACAGGCGGTAACCAATGAGAGTTAATTTGTTAGAATATGCGAAAGAAAGTTGTTAGAGTGTACAATTGAGTCGTTGTCGTCGCACAACTGTAAGACTTTAACACTGGCTGAACAAATAGAAGTTCTAAAAAAATTAGAAACAAACAAAGTCAAGCATCTATTGCTAAAGAATATGGGGTCAATTGCAACCAAATTTCATATATCTTGAAGCAGAAAGATCAGCTTCTGGAAGACTGGCAAAACAATACAAATCCACACAGGAAACGAAAATGGGCGGGAAAAGCTGAGGATGTAGAAGATGTTCTTCGGTAGTTTTCTCAAGTCAGGAGCAGGCAGTTTCCTGTCAGTGGTTCACTGCTTATGGAGAAAGCTAATTAGCTAGCTGAAAGTCTTGGACTAACTGAATTCAAAGCCACTGTTGGATGGTTGGAAAGATGGAAGGAGAGGAACAACATAAAATTCAAGAAACAGCATGGTGAAAAACAAGACACTGATGACTTTGGTGCTGAAAATTGGGTTGTTTCAGTTCTTCCTACCATCTTGACCGAGTTTGCACCTTGTGACATTTTCAATGCTGATGAAAATGGTCTCTACTGGCGAGCAATTCCTGATGGAACACTTGCATTCAAACAAGTTGAAACTACAGGAAATAAAACATTGAAGGACCGTCTGACGATCCTCCTTTGCTGCAATATGGATGGGAGTGAGAAGTTGGAACCACTCGTCATTGGAAAGAGCAAACAACCCCGTTGCTTCAAGACTGTTAAGCGACTTCCTGTGTCATGCGAGGCTAATGCAAAATCGTGGATGACTGGGGAAATTTGGAAGCAGTGGCTAAAGAAGTTAGACACTAGAAAGCGGGCACAAAAGTGTCAGATTTTGTTGCTTTGTGATAATTGTGTTGCACACAGTGATGATGTCAGGCTGTCTAACGTCAAGGTGGTCTTCCTGCCACCAAACACTACCTCTCTGATTCAACCTATGGATCAGGGCATAATAGCCAATTTCAAACAACATTATCGGGCTCTTGTGCTACGTCCTCTGATGAGCGTTATGGATGACCAGACTGACAAGGATAAACGTGCTGTTGAACTGGCTTGTAATCTATCACAGTTGGATTCCCTACATATGCAAAAAGAAGCCTGGAATCATGTTACACAGGCAACCATTGTGAACTGCTAGAAGCGGGCAAGCTTTGTTAAGGATGTGGAGAGGGACGAAACATGCAGCTGTTGCAAACGCATCAGATGAACAGGCTATAGACATCCCAGCTGGTGTTACTGAAAAGGAGTTTCATCACTACGTAGCTGTTGATTATGATCTACAGACACCTGCCGACAGCACTGATTTCGAGATATGCGCCGACACACAGGCAACAGCTGATGATAAAACAGATGATAAACTGAACAGCAAGGCAAATGCTGATGAAATTCAATAACCTCCTGTCACTTTTGCAAGAGCGCTAGAGAGTCTCAACACCGTGCGGGCCTATCTGGAGGCCACTGGATGTCAGTGCTATGACAGTTTTTACCGTCTGGCAGACGTAGTCTATGGAACTCACAGACACCACAGTGTACAAAGGACTATGACTGATTACTTCAAGTAAGCCTAACGTCAGTTAACGGAGACTGTATACTGTACGTATAATAAACAGTACATGTGTTTATCAGATTTCAAGCTTCTTTGGGTCACAATGGTTAAGTGCACGCTCCGGTTAACTGCATGTATTTCTTTGGTCCCAGACCCTTGCACTTAAGCAGATTGCACTGTACCTACACCAGTGTTTCTATTTTTGTTTTTCAATCCCACATGTACAATTGCTTTGCTAAATCCTTGCTATTCTCTTCAATGTGATGCTCTATATGGGTGATAAAGACGGTATGATACCTGGAGAGTTTGTTATGGTAAATTCCATATCTTTGTTGCCATTCTAGATTGTAAAATGCTTTATGCCATGGCACTGTCAACATTCATCTATTCAAGTGTCACTCAAACTGAGTTCAACGAAGACAAGCGTTTGAGCTGAAAATGCTCCTATGAATCATCATGAAGCTGATAAACAGAAAGCTTCCAGAAAAAACACTGAGCTTTTAATTCTCCTGTTTCACTAAAAAATGAGGCAGTCGAATGGTCTCTATAGAGAAGATAGTACATGGTACATATTGTTCTAGCTTTATGCTGATGCTGTGATTTTCAAGTTCCCTGATCCTTTCATAGCTCTAATCTGTAACAAGACAGATACTTTCATTGAAATTCCTTCATGGACCTCTACAGTCTCTATGGTAAATGATCATTTTCTAAATAAAAGAAAAACAATCGGAAAGGTAGCAGTAAAATAGGAAAGGAACAAACATATCTCGAATATGGAGAGTAGTTTAATAACAGGCCATCTAGGTTGGGAGGTCAAGCAGGTGTGTATCTTTTGCCTAATTTTTAAAGACACATATGGAATTGGAATTAGCATGTACCGGCTGTAGAGATATACTAGCCTTATCTGTTTCTCTTGTGTTAGATATATATTATAAGGGTTGTGGTTTTTAACTTATTCCTTTTTCTTTTCCTATTTTTTTCTTTTCGGTCTTTCTTTGCATTATGGACTAAAATTTTTGTGTTTTACTTTTGCTTGCATATATTGTTTATTGTAATTTACTGTTTTCTGATTTCAAGTGTTAATTGTTTGATATGTATCAGAAATTATTCATAAATAAAAATTAAAGACACATAGAGGGGCATAATCGAAAGGGGCACCCAAGTTTTCATGAAGACGTCCTCGCAGGATGTCCCGGCAAAGGGGCGGGGAAACCCGTATTATCGAAACAAGATGGGCGTCCATCTTTCGTTTCAATAATACGGTTGGGGATGCCCAAATTGCAAAATTTAGGTCGACCTTAGAGATGGTTGTCCTTAGAGATGATCATCTCCGATTTTCAACGATAATGGAAACCAAGGACGCCCATCTCAGAAACAACCAAAAACAAGCCTTTTGGTCGTGGGAGGAGCTAGCATTCGTAGTGCACTGGTCCCCCTCAAATGCCAAGACACCAACCAGGCACAGAAGGGGGCACTGCAGTGGATTTCAGAAATTGCTCCCAGGTGCATAGCTCCCTTACTTTGTGTGCTGAGCCCCCCAACCCCCCCCCCAAACCCACTCCCCACAACTGTACAACACTACCATAGCCCTTATGGGTGAAGGGGGGCAACTACATGTGGGTACAGTGGGTTTTGAAGGGCTCACATTTACTACCACAAGTGTAACAGGTAGGGGGGGATGGGTCTGGGTCCGCCTGCCTGAAGTGCACTGCACCAACTAAAACTGCTCCAGGGATCTATATGCTGCTGTCATGGAGCTGGGTATGATATTTGAGGCTGGCATAGAGGCTGGAAAAAATATGTTTTTTAATTTTAGTTTTGAGGGTGAAAGGGGGTTAGTGAGCACTGGGGGAGTAAGGGGAGGTCATCCCCGATTCCCTCTGGTGGTCATCTGGTCATTTAGAACACATTTTTGTGGCTTGGTTGTAAGAAAAAAAGGACCAGATAAAGTCGTCCAAGTGTTCGTCAGTGACGCCCTTCTTTTTTCCATTATCAGTCGAGGACACCCATGAGTTAGTGTTGCCCTCTTCCCTGCTCTGAAGGGATGTTTCTTTAGTAAATAAGTGATGACAACCCTCCTTTATCCGTAGTCATGCCAGGAGAGTGTTCATCAAGCTCCGGAGCAGGGGGAAGCAGGTCACAATAAACTAACCTCGTCCCGTCACTGAAACAGGGGTGGGAGGAAAAGAAACTAATTACAGGATTATGCTGATCAGGAAGAATCCAATCCAATCTTATAATACAAAGATTAGTTTATTTAAGAAATTAGAAATCAAGAAAAATATTATTATCAAGAATTTCAACAACATCTACTTTTACAGTTTGTAATGTCTGTTTTTTACCTTAAATGAACATTTAACTAAATTAACTCTAGTTCTATTGATTTTTTAACAGGTCGGACTTGCTTCAGTTAACACAGATAATTATCAGATAAGTATTTCATGTGATACTTAAAGATCAGACGTAAGAACTTAAATGCTTAATAATTGTCAAGTAAAAGAATTTGATGCTTTGTGTCTATTTCTTTCTCTTTCAGGTTACTGCTCCCTTCCCTCAAGATGTCAAGGTAAGTATATTGTTTTTCTCTTTTTTCTCTATTTCCCCAGAATTATTCCTTTAGGGATTTCTGTCACTTAGCTGTTGGTTTGATGTTGAAAGTTGCAACACTTTCTTGCGTTGGGGCCCGGATCATCGAGGTATTTTCTCTTCTTCTTCCGTTCTTCTCCCTACACCTCTCTCTTAAAACTAAAATAATTGGAAGCAAGACCCTCTCTCCCTGAAAATTGCCAGCAATCCTCAAGGGATATTAAACAATGTTGCAATACTGTGGCCAACTTCTCTAATCCAAATAAAATTAAGTAGATATTCCCTTCTAACACCTGCCTCCACCACCTTTTCTGTGAAATAATACTTCCTTAGGTTACTCCTAAGCCTATTCCCTCTTAACTTTGTCATATGCCCCCTCATTCCAGAGCTCTCCTTCATTTGGAAAAGGTTCTCTTCCTGTACATAAATGCCCTTGAGATATTTAAACATTTCTATCATGTTTCCTCTCTCCCTTCTCTCTTCTAGCGTATACATTTTGAGGTTCATAAGCCTGTCCCTATAATTTTTGCATTCAAGACCACTTACTAATCTCGTAGCCGCCCTCTGGACCGACTCCATCCTGTTTATATCTTTCTGTAGGTGCGGTCTCCAGAACTGCACACAGTACTCCAAATGAGGCCTCAGCAGAGACTTATACAACGGCACTATCACCTCCTTTTTCCTGCTGGTCATGCCTCTCTTTATGCACCCAAGCATCCTTCTGGCTTTGGCCGTTACTTTTTCTACCTGTTTGAAAGCTTTAAGTACGTCAGATACAATCACCCCCAAGTCCCGCTCTTTCTTCGCACACTGAAGCACTACACCCCCTATACTGTACCGTTCCCTCGGATGTTTGCGACCCAAGTGCATGACCCTGCATTTTTTGGGATTAAACCTTAGTTGCCAAATATCGGTCCATTCCTCTAGCTTTGCTAGGTCCTTCCTCATGTCATTCACTTAAGGAACGCATTGCTTTCAAGATCTGCATGATTGTGCACAAAATCATTCACGCAGATGCCCCAATGTACATGCTAAACCTCGTGGACCTACCTCCCAGAAACGCCATAAGATCATCCCGCAAATTTCTCAATCTACACTTCCCCAGCTGTAAAGGACTAAAATACAAACTGATGCATGCCACTACCTTCTCTTACAAGAGCACACAGTTGTGGAATGCACTACCTACAGACCTGAAAACAATAGACGAAACAACTAACTTTCGCAAATCTCTGAAGACATATCTCTTCAACAAGGCCTACAAAGAGAACCCATAGCCTTACTAAATTACCTCGCCAACCTACACAGTTATGGAAGTCCACCTTCTATACTTACCCGCCTAACACTGTCCTTTTTTCCTCACATACTTAAACTCTGTTCATTACTAATTGTATCTGATATTCTGGAATGACAATGTCATAACAAAACTCTGTAAGCCACATTGAGCCTGCAAAGAGGTGGGAAAATGTGGGATACAAATGCAATAAATAAATAATAAATTCACACCATCCAGGGTATCCACCCTGTTGCAGAGTTTAGTATGATCCGCAAAGAGACAAACCTTACCAGACAGCCCTTCCGCAATATCGCTCACAAAGACATTAAAAAGAGCCGGCCCTAGGACCAATCCCTGCGGTACTCCACTGATGACATCCTTTTCTTCAGAGCAAGCTCCATTTACCACCACCCTCTGTCTCCTACCATTCTACCAATTTTTTATCCAATCAGTTACTCTAGGTCCCACACCGAGGGCACTCAATTTATTTATCAGTTGAGTGTGCGGAACCGTGTCAAAAGCTTTGCTGAAATCCAAGTATACCACATCAAGTGCCCCTCCCACATCCAACTGCTTGGTCACCCAGTCGAAGAGGACAGTCAGATTCATCTGACACGACCTGCCACTAGTGAAGCCATGCTGCCTCGGGTCCCACATTCCATGTAGTTCAAGAAATGTCGCAATCCTCCTCTTTAGAAGCGTTTCCATTAGCTTACTCACCATCTATGTCAGACTTACAGGTCTGTAATTCCCAACCTCCTCCTTATTTCCACTCTTGTGCAAAGGAACCACATCTGCCCTTCTCCAGTCCACCGGGACCACTCCAGTTTCTGAGGAAGCATTGAAGAGGTCCGTCAGCGGAGCCGACAGAATTTCTCCGAGTTCCTTAAGCACACTCAGGTGTATCCCATCAGGCCCCATCGCTCTGTCTACTTTTAGTTTGGCAAGCTCCTCACGAACACAGACCTCATGTGCAACTCTCTTTAAATTAGTCACCTTACTTTCTAACTCTTCTTACTCTCTTACCTATCTATATGTTCCATCTTTGCTTTACCCTTTATTATCAATAATAGTGTTCTTTTACGTATTGTGTTTGACATTGTAACTAGTATACCATCCAGCTTATAATCGAACGAGAATAACGCCCAAGTTCCGACCTAAATCGGGAGATGGGCGTTCTTCTCACAAAAACAAATAAAGCGGTATAATCGAAAGCCGAACTTTGGACGCTTTCAACTGCACTCCGTCGCGGATGCGGACAAAGTTGACGGGGGCGTATCGAAGGCGTGTCGAAGGCGGAACTGGGGCGTGGTTATCGGGCGAACAGAGATGGGCGCCCTTCGCCGATAATGGAACAGTTTTGAGCTAGAATTTAGGACACTTTTCCTGGACCCTGTTTTTTGACGAATAAGGCCCCCAAAAGTGCCCTAAATGACCAGATGACCCCCAGAGGGAGTCGGGGATGACCTCCCCTGACTCCCCCAGTGGTCACTAACCCCCTCCCACCACAACAAATGATGTTTCACAACTTTTACTTTCACCCTCAAATGTCATACCCTCCTCCCAAGCAGCAGTATGCAGGTCCCTGGAGCAGTTGTTAGGGGGTGCAGTGGACGTCAGGCAGGTGGACCCAGGCCCATCCCCCCCCCTACCTGTTACAATTGTGCTGCTTAATGCTACTAGTCGTCCAACCCCCCCAAACCCACTGTACCCACATGTAGGTGCCCCCCTTCACCTCTTAGGGCTATAGTAATGATGTAGACTTGTGGGCAGTGGGTTTTGAGGGGGATTTGGGGGGCTCAACACCCAAGGGAAGGGTGCTATGCACCTGGGAGCTCTTTTACCTTTTATTTGGTTTTTGTAAAAGTGCCCCCTAGGGTGCCCGGTTGGTGTCCTGGCATGTGAGGGGGACCAGTGCACTATGAATCCTGGCCCCTCCCACGAACAAATGCCTTGGATTTATTCGTTTTTGAGCTGGGCGATTTCATATTCCATTATCGCTGAAAAGCAAAAACGCCCAGCTCACACCTTGACGAATAAAACATGGGCGTCTTTTTCTTTTAAAAAATACGATCCGCCCCGCCCCTTCACGGACCCGTTCTCGGAGATAAACGCCCATGGAGATAGGCGTTTCTGTTCCATTATGCCCCTCCATGCCATCCTTTGTATTGTTGTTCGAATATTTTTACTGCTCTAATTGCCTATTGCTCATGTTTGGTCTATTCTTATTGTACACCGCCTTGAGTGAATTCCTTCAAAAAGGCGGTAAATAAATCCTTATAACTAAATAAATAAAAAGGTACATATGTGGCTTCTTCAAATTGCCCCGAGAAGCTGCTGAATATTTCACAGTATTCCAGGCAACATGTAAACCATGTATCTTCTTTTAAAATGGTCATCATGCATTGCAAGATGATGTTGACAAGACTGCAATAAATATTTTCATATATAAACACATACACACCCACACGGTTTTGCAAACTTAAGGAGCTCCATTAAACCCAGAGGATTCCTACATAGCAAGAGGATGGAATTGAAATAAAGGAGAGTTCCAGTAGAAGCAAAACTAATGACTTTCACAATTTTAAATAAAAAGGCATGGGGGATGGGTGGAGTAACTTGCACAGAGCAGCAGGTACAAAACTAACCAAAGGCACAAAGGGCTGTATTCAAAGCTACAGGTACTGTACAACCCTACACAGGATAACCCAGTACCAGTGCTAGAGAGCACTTTGGAGGCAACTGAAAGCCTTTTTCCAAGCCCAACCTGAATCTGAGCCCTACAAAGATAGGAAATGAGCTGGGAGTCCTGGGGCGATTGAGAGAAGCCAAGAAATCTAAGGATCCAAAACCCAGCATCCCAGAGAATGGGGTTTGAGCAATGGAGCCTGGGGTGGTCAGTGAGATAGCTGATGCCCTTTTTTGTTTACAGTGGACTTTTTTCAGAGCACTGGCTCCATTAGCCAACTTTTCCAAGCTTATGGACCAGCTTTTGGGAGGCTGTCAAGAACTCCAGTCTGCCCATCCATACCATCTACTCTCCCTATCACTCCCTGAGTACTTGTCCCAAGCACTCTTATTTATTTATATTTTGCTCAAGGTGAATACACTGGATATTTCTCTGTCCCAGGAGGGCTCACAATCTAAGTTTATACCTGAGGTAATGGAGGGTTAAGTGACTTGCCCAAGATCACAAGGAGCATCAGTGGGATTTGAACCAGCCACCTCTGGATTGCAAGACCAGTGCTCTAACCACTAGGCCACTCCTCCACTTCACTCTTGAATTCAGATACTGCTTTCATCTCCACCACTTCCACCAGGAGGCCATTCCACAAATTCCCACCCTTTCTGTGAGAAAGTTAGGCATGAAATTTGTGCTAGGCTAGTATTTTCTAAAGATGCTCTGTGCACAGCGCCCTCTATAGAACATTAGTTTGGGTGTCATTTATTGAATCTAGCCCTGTTTGGTTAAGTGCCAATGAACTTTATGTCCCAACCCAGTCAATGCTATTTAACCAGGTAGGAGTCTCTCCCGCTTGGCTAAATAGCTCAGAATATTTACATGTATGTTTCTATTTTTGTTTTTCAATCCCACATGTTCAATGAAATTGTAAAATTGCTTTGCTAAGTTCTTTCTAGTCCCTTCAATGTGATACTCCATATGGGTGATAAAGATGGTACGATACCTGGAGAGTCTATTATGGTAAATTCCTTATCATTGTTGCCATTCTAGATTGTAAAATGCTTTATGCCATGGCACTGTCAACATTCATCTATTCAAGTGTCACTCAAACTGAGTTCAACGAAGACAAGCATTTGAGCTGAAGATGCTCCTTTGAATCATCATGAATCTGATACACAGAAGGCTTCCAGAAAAAACACTGAGCTTTTAATTCTCCTGTTTCACTAAAAAATGAGGCAGTCGAATGGTCTCTATAGAGAAGATGGTACATGGTACATATTGTTCCAGCTTTATGCTGATGCTGTGATTTTCGAGTTCCCTGATCCTTTCGTAGCTCTAATCTGTAACAAGACAGATACTTTCATTGAAATTCCTTCATGGACCTCTACAGTCTCTATGGTAAATGATCATTTTCTAAATACAAGGAAAACAATCAGAAAGGTAGCAGTAAAATAGGAAAGGAACAAACATATCTCGAATATGGAGAGTAGTTTAATAACAGGCCATCTAGGTTGGGAGGTCAAGCAGGTGCCTATTTTTTGCCTAATTTATAAAGACACATATGGAATTGGAATTAGCATGTGCCGGCTGTAGAGGTATACTAGCCTTATCGGTCTCTTTTGTGTTAGATATATATTATAAGGGATGTGGTTTTTGACTTATTACTGTTTCTTTTCCTATTTTTTTCTTTTCTTTTTGGTCTTTCTTTGCATTGTGGACTAAAATTTTTGTTTTTTACTTTCGCTTGAATATATTGCTTATTGTAATTTACTGTTTTCTGATTTCCAGTGTTAATTGCTTGATATGTTTGAGAAATTATTCATAAATAAAAATTAAAGACATATAGAGGGGCATAATTGAACGAAAACGCCTATCTCCTTGGGCGTTTATCTCCAAGAACGGGTCCGTGAAGGGGCGGACCGAACCGTATTTTGGGAAAAAATAGACGCCCATGTTTTATTCAACAATGTGTGAGCTGGGCATTTTTGTTTTTCAGCGATAATGGAAAATGAAAGCGCCCAGCTCAAAAACGAATAAATCCAAGGCATTTGTTCGTGGGAGGGGCCAGGATTCGTAGTGCACTGGTCCCCCTCACATGCCAGGACACCAACCGGGCACCCTAGGGGGCACTTTTACAAAAACAAAAAAAAAGGTAAAAGAGCTCCCAGGTGCATAGCACCCTTCCCTTGTGTGTTGAGCCCCCCAAATCCCCCTCAAAACCCACCGCCCACAAGTCTACACCATTACTATAGCCCTAAGGGGTGAAGGGGGGCACCTACATGTGGGTACAGTGGGTTTGGGGGGGTTGGACGACTAATAAGCATTAAGCAGCACAATTGTAACAGGTAGGGGGGATGGGCCTGGGTCCACCTGCCTGAAGTCCACTGCACCCCCTAACAACTCCTCCAGTGACCTGCATACTGCTGTCAGGGAGCTGGGTATGACATTTGAGGGTGAAAATAAAAAGTTGAGAAACTTAATTTTTTGTGGTGGGAGGGGGTTAGTGACCACTGGGGGAGTCAGGGGAGGTCATCCCCGATTCCCTCCAGTGGTCATCTGGTCATTTAGGGCACTTTTTGGGGCCTTATTCGTGAAAAAACAGGGTCCAGGAAAAGTGTCCTAAATTTTAGCTAAAAACGCATACTTTTTTCCCATTATCGGTGAAATGCGCCCATCTCTGTTCGGCAGATAACCACGCCCCAGTTCCGCCTTCGCCACACCTCTGACATGCCCCCATCAACTTTGTCCGCATCCGCGACGGATTGCAGTTGAAAACGTCCAAAAATCGGCTTTCGATTATACCGCTTTATTCGTTTTTGTGAGATAAACGTCCATCTCCCGATTTAGGTCGGAACTTGGGCGTTTTTTTCATTCGATTATAAGCAGGATAGGGACCCTGTTACTGAAGTGTGCTAATGAATTTGCAGAAACTCATACAGAAAGCATTAGCTCCAAACATTTGGAAGTCTTATAGCATTGCCCAATTTGCCAGCTTTCCTACTCTCTGTAAACATTTCTTTATTCGTCTGTTCATTCTGTCCCGGTGGACAGTAGTACAGCCCTACAAGAATATTCCTTCCCTTCACACATGAAATTTCTATCCATAATGATTCCACACTGCTATCTGTGTCAAGTGAAATGTTTATTTTATTTAACTCGATTCCCTCTTTAACATATAGCGCACCCCCCTCCAATTTGATCCTCTATCATTGTGATAAAATTTGTACCCTGTTAACACAATGTCCCATTGATTGTCCTCTTTCCACCAAGTCTCTGAGATGCCTATATCTACCTCGAGTATAACAAAGAGAGGGAACGAAGCACAAACAAAGTCTAAGTAAAAAAAGAAAACAGCACAAAGGGCCTTTAAAAACACGAGGGACACAGTGCTTATGTTAAAACCTTTAATAATCCAAATTTGATTGAAGGAAGACCCGACATGGGCCGTGTTTTGGTGCCACCGCTCCTGCGTCAGGGGTCACACAAATGATAAGGAGGCTTATACAGACAAATTCAATGCATCTGTTGACTTGTAAAGTTGTCTCTAAATAAATTCCTCCTTATGTAGTACAATATTAAGCTCGCGCTCACTTCAAGAGTGAATTTCAAAATTTTTTTTTGTCAATTTGAAATTCACTCTTGAAGTGAGCGCGAGCTTAATATTGTACTACATAAGGAGGAATTTATTTAGAGACAACTTTACAAGTCAACAGATGCATTGAATTTGTCTGTATAAGCCTCCTTATCATTCGTGTGACCCCTGATGCAGGTGCGGTGGCACCGAAACATTGCCCGTGTTGAGTTTTCCTTCAATCAAATTTGGATTATTAAAGGTTTTAACATAAGCACTGTGTCCCTCATGTTTTTAAAGGCCCTTTGTACTGTTTTTTTTTTCTTATTATATCTACCTCATCATTTAGTGCTATATATTCTAACTCTCTCATCTTATTTGTTAGGCTTCTAGCATTTGTATACAGGCACTTCAAATTGTGTTTTTTCCTTTGATCTACAAGCTGCATAGAAGTTGGAGATATTGTGCATCCTTTATCCTGCTCTTTCACTAAGCACACATGGCTTACTTTCAGCATTGTTGAAACGTCTCCACTGGGAATCCCTAAATGTCCTATATCAATAGCATCCTTCAAGGATACTCCACACCAAACCATGCACTGCAGGGTGACTGTCGGCTTTCCACTCATTCTAGTTTAAAAGCCGTTCTATCTCCTTTTTAAAAATTAGCACCAGCAGCCTGGTTCCATCCTGGTTAAGGTGGAGTCCATCCTTTTGGAAAAGTTTCCCCCTTTCCCAGAATGTCTCCCAGTTTCTAACAAATCTAAATTCCTCACCTCTGCACCATCATCTGAACCACGAATTGAGACTTCAGAGCCCTGCCTGCCTTTTGGGTCCTGCGAGTGAAATGGGGAGCATCTCTGAAAATGCTACTCTGGAGGATCTGGAATTCAGCTTTCTACCTAAGAACCTAAATTTGGCTTCCAGAACCTTCACCCCACATTTTCCTATGTCATTGGTACCTACATGTACCAAGACAACCGGCTCCTCCCCAGCACAATCGAAGATCCTGTCTAGGTGATGCGTGAGGTCCGCCACCTTCACACCAGGCATGCAAGTCATCAGGCGATCCTCATGTCCACCAGCCACCCAGCTATCTATATGCCTAATAATCCAATCACCAACTACAACAGCTGTCCTAACCATTCTTGGAGACATATCCTCGGTGTGAGAGGATAGTACATCCCCTTGTGGGAAGGTCCTGGCTACAGGAGTACTTCCTACTTCACCAGGGTGATGTTCTCCTCTAAAAGACCACAGGGGCTGCCAGACTGGAGGTGGGACTTTACAATGTCCCTGTAGGTCTCCTCTATGTACCTCTCTGTCTCCCTCAGCTCCACCAAGTCTGCTACTCTTGCCTCAAGAGAACAGACCTGTTCTCTGAGAGCTAGGAGCTCTTTGCATTGGACACACACATATAACTGCTCACCAACTGGGAGATAATTATACATGTGACGCTCGATGCAAAAGCCTGGATAGCACCCCTCTCACTGCTGGACTGCTGTCTCCAACTTAGCATTTTTGAGTTTTTTAATAATTTAAAATTCGCTAAGGTATTAAGGATGTTAGCCTAATATAAAAATGCCTTTAGCTTATACTTTTACTTATTTATTTATTAGGATTTATTTACTGCCTTTTTGAAGAAATTCATTCAAGGCGGTGTACAGTAAGAAAAGATCAAACATGAGCAACAGACAATTACAGCAGTAAAAATATTCAAAAACAATACAAAGTATGGCATGGTATACTATTTACAATGTCAACACAATACGTAATAGAACATTATAAGTGATAGCAAAGGGTAAAGCAATGATGTAACATACAGAAGGGTAAGAAAGTAGGAAGAGTTAGAAAGTATTGTGATTGATTTAAAAAAAGTTGCACATGAGGTCAGAGAAATGGTTAAATGTTATCTCAGCAAGGGTAGGAGTGGATAAACATGTCCTTCTGCAGTATATGCAGCCTGAGTACTCCTTGTGTGTGTAAGTGAGACTAACGAGTTAGTTACTTCTTCCAGTAAAGGCCTGGTTGAAGAGCCAAGCTTTCACCTGCTTCCTGAATTAGAGATAGTCTTGTCTTAAGCGCAGCCTTTCAGGCAGTGCATTCCAGAGTGTGGGGGCTACTCCTGAGGTGTCCATCCCCCATACACATAAGAAGTATCGATTAAGATCTTACACTGATTGTGACACTATGGGTTGTGTTTATGGAATAGTATGTCTGTGCGGATTATGGTACATAGGGCTGACCACTCGTAAGATCAAATGTAGGATAGCACAACACCTTAGTATTATCCACACGGAACGGATGGAAGCCCCTCTAGTTCCTCACTGGCTTGCCTTCAAACACACAATACAAGACCTGAGATATGTAGTTTTAAATCACATCAGATTAGAGAGAGGAGGTAATCTCCCCTTAATGTTTTAAGGAAAGAGCAGCGACTGATTTATCTATGGAATACGGTAGCCCCAGGTGGGCTTAATAAAGAGATTGACTGGCTGAGTATCTAGAATGGGTATTTAGTCCACTGCGAATCCCGAACAGCCAGTATGCATGCGTGAGCATTTTTGATGTTCCTTCTGGTTGTGAGTTCCTGACCGCAGATGGTAGCTGGTAAGTAATTTTAAGATTTAGTTTTGAGATATATGTTAGCTAAAGTTAGGAATGAAGTCCAGTGTTTGGTATGTGCACATTGCATCTCCATGTAGAGTGAAAGACCCTTGAAGATGCCTATAATAGCAAAACATGATCATGTCGGGTTCTTCGACTAACTATGTCAGTTTTTGAACTCTCATTGGGGAGTACAAGTTAAGAAGACTGTTTTATGGTTCATGCTGCACTGCTGCATATTCCCAGTAAATTCGTTGTTCAACGACCTGGTTACAGCTCATTAACGAAGCTTGGCATTTCTTTGGAAGTGCACAAATGACATAGGTTTATGTCTGGATGTTGAATGGACACTCTGATGAACCAAGCTCTCTTCAGTGGCTATATAGAAGACTCTATTTTTGAAATCATAGGGCTGGGAATAAGTTAACGTATTTACGAGGATTAAATTGGAGAATTTTTGCAACTAATATGTGTAGTAACTGTTATTGTGGAATGTAATTATATGTGGAATGATTTTATGGAGTGTAGATGTAGGATTGAATTGTTTAGAATGAGTGTGGATGGATGATGGATTGTGTAGTTACTGAAATATTTACTATTCTGTACTTTTTTGATATTTAATAAAGATTGAACATATTTGATTTATTGTAACGGCTGCTTAAGAATTGACATTATATATATATATATATATATATATATATATATATATATATATATATATATATATAAACACCAGATCTAAGTACAATAATTGGGGTTGTGTATATGCTTGGGATGGTTTGTGTTATTGCAGAAGTGGGGTCGGGGTCTTGGTAACTGTAATTGTAGTTTTGGACATCTTATTATTGCCTTTGTAACATCACAAAGTATTTAACACCTTGCACTATTTTTATTTAATACCATCAAACTTTAACAATTGGTACCAACCTTAAGGAACACCGTCTACTATTCCCAATAAATTCTTTCTTTCTTTTCTCTATTTTCTTCCCTTAATTAACCTCTGCACAACAATAATTGTACCTGACATCCAGGATTGACTGTGTTAACAAAAATATGTAAGCCACATTGACCCTGCAAATAGGTGGGATAATGTGGGATACAAATGCAATAAATAAATAAATAAAAGGAACATAACCAAGTGTTTCTATTTACTTTACCATTTAATAACATATTTAATATTTTTCTTGTCAAATCCCTTGGTTGCGTGGAGCTTATTTGGGAACCGTATGTGAAACTGTGACATTCCTATATATTTATTTCTTATTGTAATTACCTGCTCCACCACTAGGGGGTTTACAGTACACTCCATTCAAATTTCACTATAGGCTGCCTAATCTGTGTACAGGAATGCATATAAATCGCATCTTCTTTAAAAGCAAAAGTTATGCAGACACTTGCTATTTTATAATTTATTTGGGTTTTGCATATATCTTTCTCAGTTGTAGTTCAAGGTGAGTTACATTCAGATACATAGTAACATAGTAACATAGTAGATGACGGCAGATAAAGACCTGCATGGTCCATCCAGTCTGCCCATGACAAACTCATATGTGTATACCTTACCTTGAATTTGTACCTGTCCTTTTCAGGGCACAGACCATATAAGTCTGCCCAGCAGTATTTCCCGCCTCCCAGCCACCAGTCCCGCCTCCCATCACCGGCTCTGGTACAGACTGTATAAGTCTGCCCACCCCTATCCTCGCCTCCCAACCACCACCCCCTCTTCCCCTCAACTGCTCCGCCACCCAATTTCAGCTAAGCTTCTGAGGATATATTCCCTCTGCACAGGATTCCTCTATGCATATCCCACGCATGTTTGAACTCCGTTACCGTTTTCATCTCCACCACCTCCCGCGGGAGGGCATTCCAAGCGTCCACCACCCTCTCCGTGAAAAAATACTTCCTGACATCTTTCCTGAGTCTGCCCCCCTTCAATGTTGGAAACAGTTATATTGGGCTAGACGGACCTTTGGTCTGTCCTAGTATGGCTATTCTTATGTTCCTTGTCCCCTGAGGGTTTCCAATCTAAGTCTGCTCCTAAAGCAGGGGCGTAGCCAGACTTCGGCGGGAGGGGGGTCCAGAGCCTGAGGTGAGGGGGCACATTTTAGCCCTCCCCCGGGCGCCGCTGACCCCCCCCACCATTGCCGCCGCCGCCAACTTTGACGATCCCCGACGACGACCCTCTCGATCCCCCCTCCCGCCGATGACCCTCTTGCCCCCGTCCCGCCCCAACCCTCCCCCGCCGACGTCGTCGCCGTGGGCTGCCTTTGCTGGCGGGGACCCCAATCCCCACCAGCTGAGGTCCTCTTCTTCCCGCGAAGGCTTCGTTCTGTTTCTGACGTCCTGCAGGATGTCAGACTCACAGAAACAGAACAAAGCCATCAGGAGGGGGTCCAGGGCCAAATCTACGGGGGGCCCAGGCCTCCGTGGCCCCACGTAGTTACGCCACTGTCCTAAAGCAATGGAGGGTTAAATGATCCCTGATTTTAAACACAGAGTTCTAACCAATAGGCTACTCCTCCTCGGGAAAAACATATGCGCACAATGAAACCTGCTCTGAGTCATTTATAACAAATTTGCCCTTTTATTTTCTGCACTTACACATATATTTTATAGAATATACATATAAGTGGAAACCTTATCCTCTATGCCTGCCTCTGAGCAGGTAGGGAAAACATATGTATGTACAGGCTGCAGGTGGATACGTTTAGATGGCTGTACCTTGAGTAATTTTATCAATGCCTTATAAAATCACCTTTCCCCTTCTCTAGTAGTTCCATGGTCCTAATTACTGGGAGTTTCAAGTTCCAGACCCCCAGAAAGAGGGGCCAGAGCATGACTGGATGATGGGCCACTTTTGTGGAAGTTGGAGGGATACAAGGAGGCATATTTTCAAAGCACTTTGGGAGGCTAAGTTCCATAGGTTTCTATGGAACTTTGGGAGGCTAAGTGCTTTGAAAATGAGCCTAAAGATCCACATTACATTTACATTAAGGTAAGTCTGTCTCTTCCTGCTATTTTAGCATTAGAAACTTTGAGGGAGTCCTGGGAGGTAAGGGGGGAGATTATGGGGTGTAGTTATCTTTGTGGACTACCTTAAGATGTATTATTTTATCATGAACTTGTGCTATTTTAGCACAGGTTCCATTTTATGCAATAAGACCTTGTTACCATTAACCTGAGTTAACAGTAAAATAACACGTCTTAACGGTAGCCCACATTGATAAATTTTCCCCAAGACATGTTCGGTGGTTAGCGTGATTCTATAAACTACGCATAAAGTTAGGCATAGTTTATAGAATATGGCCACGTGCTGTTCTTGTGCCTAAAAAGTATGAGCACCCATTTAGGCCACCTAAAACCAGGCCTAAATACCTGCGCTTAAGTTAGGCGCACATCAGGTGTATTCCATAATAGTGTGCATAGGTTTTTGAAATGCCCAGAACCGCCCACTCCATGCCCCCTTTTCAAATGCATGCATTAGAATGTACATGCACCGTGTTACAGAATATGCCGAGAAAGTTGTTTGCGTAAATTGTAATTAGTGCCACTAATTGGCTAAATACAAATTATTGATACTGATTGGCTTGTTAATTAAGTTGTGTGCGCAGTTTGGCCGTGCGGCCAAATTAGTACACACAACTTAAGGCACCCTACATAGAATTTGGGGGTCAGCACTAACTGATTAGCCCAGGCATGCCCAGTCTCTACCCCCTGTCGTGTCTCTCCCAAAAAAAAACCCAAACAAAATATTATTAGCACCTGGATTAGCATCTACTAATTTTGCACTTACCACAGGACACATAAGCACATCCTGCAGTACGCCATGTTAAGCTGCAGGAAGTGTGTGGTAGCATTGACCGCAGCTTAGGAAAAGGGCTCTTTAGTTACTAATAACCCAGATTAACACTAAAATAACCCATTTTAACGGTAGCCCGCATCGATAACTTCCCTGTAAGATTTGTTATTTTACCTCTAACTCATGCTGTTTTAGCACAGGTTCCATTTTTATGCTATGAGACCTCGTTACTAATAACTGGGGTTAAGAGTAAAATAATACATGCTAGCACGGTAGCTCATGTTGATAATTTCCCCCCTATCTCCCGGATTCTATATAGTGTGCCTAGAGATCAGCGCCAAAATCTAGTCGTATTCTATAACAATGTGTATAACTTAATTGGTTTAACAAGCTAATTAGCATAGATAACAACACTTAATAATCAATAATGAGCACTAATTGGCAATAATTAGAATTTACGTGCACAACTCGCTAAGCGTATCCTGTAGCGTAGTGCGCCTAGCTTCTGTCACATGCAGGCAAAAAGGAGCATGGTTATGGGCGGGGAAATGGGAATTTTGTGGGTGTTCTGAAACTTACATGCGTAGTTAAAGAATATAGCCCAGTGCGCTTAAATCTATGCGCTGGGATTTATGCCACATTTTTGTTGGTGTAAATGGAAGTAAATAGTTTTAGGCGCTGGGATATCAACAAAGCATATTCTATACACCGCACCTAAATCTAGGTGCCACTTATAGAATACTTTTAGTCAGCAATGTTGTCTACGCAGATTTTTTTAGGCAACATATGTAGAATGTCCTCCTATATGTAGTTATAAGGAGGAGGGGGTTATATGTTTATCAGTTCTCAGTTGTGTGGGAAAGGTTCTGGGTTGGGGATCATTATTTTTTCTTGATGGGGGTGGAAGGGTGGATTGTAGTGTAGAAGTTTTGGCGTCACTATGCATATTTATGCTTGGAGGAATTTTCATAGATCTCATGTGCTGTGCACATCATTAGATTCCTATACAAGTTGTAAAACCTAGCGATTTATACGCAAGCCATACAATGTGTTCAGAATTTTAGTGTGGGCTTAGAACTTCAGCCCTTGAGATCTGATTCTGCTTGAAATGATGAGTTTGCTCAGGGTGACAAAAAAAAGTGCATGATTCACAGACTAATTTGATTTAAACACAAGAGTAATGCTAAATAACTCTAAAAAATGTGTATACATTTCAAGAGCTATGAGGTAATGATTTATAAAAGAATGTGCCTGACTGGCTTCATAAGTCTGTCAAGCATGAAGGCACAATGGCTCTCAGTCAGCCTGAAAAAATGTTCCAAATGTGATGTCTGCTTTTATCAGTTCAGTTCAATCACTTTTATTTATGTAACTACAAAAGGAACAGTGACAACCATGGCTCATTTTTACAGAAGTGGAAATAATCCTGACAAGCTGTGATTGCAATACATCCCTGTTCTTTAACTCTGTTAGAAACATGTGCAGCAGCATTTTAGATAACTCACGGAAGTGGGAATATAGACATTTTTACCAAAACATCTAGAGCCTGTGACATATTTTACAAATGCAGGAGCCTATTGTAAATGGACATATCTCCATCCCCTGCATTTTATACTTAGGTCTGGGATGATCCTGCATTGGGGAGGTCAGGGTTGGGCTGTGTTGTGAGGGATGTTGATTAAGTTGTCTTGTCTGTGCCTGTATGTTTGTTTGACTATTATGTCTTCTTCCGTGTTTTAGCCGTCTCTATATATGTGTCTTATGATGCTGTTATCTGTGTGATTGTGATTTCTGTTTGAATGATAACGGTACTTTGTTCTTTCCTATCTACAAATTGCGTTCCTTTCTGTTTTCTTGTTTTTATTGCTTCTATTGTAAACTGCTTTGATTTGCTTACAACGAAAGCAAAGTGGATCTTCCTCCACCCCCATCCCGCTATCTGTCGGTGTCCCCCAAGGATCTGTCCTTGGACCCCTTCTCTTCTCAATCTACACCTCCTCCCTGGGCTCCCTGATCTCATCTCATGGTTTCCAGTATCATCTCTATGCTGTATCTCTCCACACCAGACATCACCGCGGAGACCCAGGCAAAGGTATCAGCCTGCTTATCCGACATTGCTGCCTGGATGTCCAACCGCCACCTGAAACTGAACATGTCCAAGACCGAACTCATCGTCCTTCCACCAAAACTCACTTCTCCTCTTCCTCCACTTTCTGTCTCAGTTGATAACACCCTCATCCTCCCCATCTCATCTGCCCGCAACCTTGAAGTCATCTTTGACTCCTCCCTCTCCTCTGCGCATATCCAGCAGATAGCCAAGACCTGTCGCTTCTTCCTCTTTAACATCAGCAAAATTCGCCCTTTCCTCTCTGAACACACCACCCGAACTCTCGTCCACGCTCTCATTACCTCTCGCCTTGACTACTGCAACTTACTCCTCACCGGCCTCTCACTTAGCCATCTATCCCCCTTTCAATCTGTTCAGAACTCTGCTGCATGTCTTATATTCCGCCAGAACCGATATACTCATATCACCCCTCTCAGGTCACTTCACTGGCTTCCAATCAGATACCGCATTCAATTCAAGCTTCTCCTTCTTACCTACAAATGCACTCAGTCTGCTGCCCCTCACTACCTCTCTACCCTCATCTCCCCTTATGTTCTCACCCGTAACCTCCGTTCACAGGACAAATCCCTCCTCTCAGTACCCTTCTCCAGCACCGCCAACTCCAGGCTCCGCCCATTCTGCCTCGCCTCACCCTATGCTTGGAACAACCTTCCTGAGCCCTTTCACCAAGCCCTCTCCCTGCCCATCTTCAAGTCTTTGCTTAAAGCCCACCTCTTCAATGCTGCGTTCGGCACCTAACTCTTACTGTTCAGGAAATCCAGACTGCCCCAATTTGACTGCCCCTATCGGACTGACTGTTCACTTGTCTTTTAGATTGTAAGCTCTTTGAGCAGGGACTGTCTCTCTATGTTAAATTGTACAGCGCTGCGTAACCCTAGTAGCGCTTTAGAAATGTTAAATAGTAGTAGTAGTAGTAGTAGTATAACAAATGTAATAATAAATGATAAGATGTCTAAAAGGCCATCAATAGTGATGTCTCAGGATCATTTTCAGCTTCATGATGTGCCCATGAAGCTGAAAATATCTCTCAGGAACCTACACCAGCATATCATGCTCTCATAGGAAAAGTGCATAATGTTGGCAAATTGAGTACCTTGCCCTCCTAGACTTCCAACATGAGGACAAATTGTTCTGAGAAGGGAAGCATACGGTTTCATCTTGGGGTGCCCCCTGCAGCCAGTACCTCCCCACCCCAGCCAGTGGCCTCCCCTTCAGCTAGCATGGCAGCGTCAGATTTGCAGGTTCTGGGGTGCCCCTGCTGCCTGATGGCCCCCCCTCAGCCAAGTAGGTTCCCCCACTTATTTATTTATTGCATTTGTATCCCACATTTTCCCACCTATTTGCAGGCTCAATGTGGCTTACATTGTAACTGTGATGGCGATCGCCAATTCCAGTATAACAGATACATAGTGACATTGTAGAAGATTTATGAATGATAGACACAACAGGGAATAAGGAGGAAGGGTTGAGGTGTGACCAGATCGAGTATTAGTTTCGTTGTGTTTCAGGATCGAGGAATTTAGGTTAGGTTGTTAGGGTATGCCTTTTTGAATAATTTAGTTTTTAGTGATTTTCGAAAGTTTGATAGGTCATGGGTTGATTTCAAGGCGTTTGGTAGTGCATTCCATAGTTGCGTGCTTATAAAGGAAAAGCTGGATACATATGTTGATTTATATTTGAGTTCTTTGCAGCTTGGGTGATGGAGGTTTAGGTATGTGCGTGTAGATCTTGTAGTGTTTCTGGCTGGTAGGTCAATTAGGTCCATCATGTATCCTGGGGCCTCGCCATAGATGATTTTATGCACTAGTGTGCAGATTTTAAAGGCAATACGTTCTTTGATCGGGAGCCAATGTAGTTTTTCGCATAGAGGTTTGGCGCTTTCGTATCTCGTTTTTCCAAAAATAAGTCTGGCTGCGGTGTTTTGAGTGGTTTGGAGTTTCTTTATGATTTGTTCTTTGCATCCCGCATAGATTGCATTACTACTACTTAATAGTCTAGGTGGCTTAGAACCATTGAGTGTACCAGTTTGTGGAATGTTGCCGTCGGGAAGAAAGGTTTTATTCGTTTGAGTTTCCACATGGTGCTGAGCCTGGGGTCCGTGAGCCATAGTGGGTGGGTGAAATTTGTAAACAGTATGCTGACCTCTGAATTGATCTGTTAGGACCTTCACCCACCTCTACAGGACGATGAAACTCATGGTAACCACCATGGAGGGCTTGTGAGCCGAGATATATGCCTTAATGGAAACCCCCAGGTGCCTAGAGGTACATATCTTGGCTCCACCATCCCAGTTCCCCTCCCAGCTGTAATATATGTTGCACCACCACTGCAGCAGGAGCAGGCTACATGCCACCTTGTTCCTACTGTCACTATGCAACTATCCGTGAATTATTGTACAGCTATGCAATTCTATGCCATATTGGTGAACACCATATTGGTATAAATACCTTATATTTATTTATTTTATTTACAAATGCTTGATATACCACAAGGGACTAAAAGACTTCGATGAGATTTACAAAAGGCCTATAAAAGGGAAGGAGGGAAGGAGAAGAAAAAAACTGTTATGTTATATGCTAGGAGCCTGGATGGTGTGTAGATGGGAAAGTAAGCGTGAACAGAAGAGTTTTGATGGCAGTTTTGAACCTGGGGTGGGATGATTTGAGATGGACCTGAGGGGTGGGGGGAGAATTCCATTGCTTGGGGCCTGCATAATTGAGCACTGAGGCACAGGTGATGTCAAGATGAATGACAGAATGAGGAGGAAGTATAAGCTGACCAGTGTTAGCAGAATGGATCATGTGAGGCGGAGGAGGAGTGTATATGGAGTGAGACGGCAGTTGATATAGTCTGGAGCAGATGGGATGCAGCCCTTGAAAACTAACATGAGGAGATGAATTTAACACAGGTGGACATTGACAGCCAGTGCTCTGCCTGGAGAAGGGGGTGACATGATAAAATAGTCTGGAGTCTTTTAATAGTCGAACTGCGGTGGATTGAAAGAAATGTAGACATTTCAGAAAGTAAAAAGGAATGCTAGCATAAAGAGAATTATAGTAGTCACATTATTTTGTGTACAGATATATTTCTATTTTTGTACAAAATGAAGCATCATGTACCTTACTGAAACATTTTACATATGTAATCCCCCATTATATTGGGGATTACTAAAGATCGATGTATGGAACACTCTAGAGTTTCTGGGTGGAGGGAGTGATATGGAGGGTGGACAGAGGTCCAGTCCAGGGGATGTGTTTAAGGAATAAGTTGCAGAAAGAAACTGTTCTGAGTTGGTGAATGACATGTGGGAGGTACCAGGGAGATAGTAAATGTAAGTGATGTGCTGTGCACAGGGTCTTTGGTTAACTGTACCCTTGCCAGGACCCTTGAAGGAGAGGGGGTCCTGGAAAGGCAGAACAAACCAAGGCTGAATTAAGGAGTAGTTGTTGCCCCTAGAAGTGGCAAATGAGAAGGCATAAGGAGCTCTGGGTGGGTAAAGAGAACCCAGACAGGGAACTGGAGACAGGACAGGGGAAGTCTGTTCAAGGCAGTGGCGTAGCTACATGGGGCCTGAGGGGGCCTGGGCCCCCCGTAGATTTCAGCCTGGACCCCCTCCCAGCGAACCCGCCCCCGCTACCGCCTACCTTCGCTTTTGCTGGCAGGGGACCCCAATCCCCGCCAGCCGACGTCCTCTCCGTCCTGCTGCAGTCAAAAAAGTCTTCTTCCTTCTGTTGCATGCTGACGTCCTGCATGTTGTACGTGCAGGACGTCAGACTCAGAGAACAGACTTTTTTGACTGCAGCAGGACGGAGAGGACGTCGGCTGGCGGGGATTGGGGTCCCCCGCCAGCAAAAGCGAAGGTAGGCGGCGGCAGGGGAGGGTTCGCGGCGGGAGGGGGGTCGGCAAAGACGGGGGCAACAATGGCGGCGGGGAGACTCCGGGGGGGGGGGGCGGCGCCAGGGGGGGGCTAAAATGTGCCCCCTCCCCTCGGGCTCTGGATCCCCCTCCCACCGAAGTCTGGCTACGCCCCTGGTTCAAGGCCAGGGTGCAGCTCTGAGAAGGCATCGCTGGAAGAAGGACAGCCACAAGGGTCTGTACCTGAGGGAATTGGATTGCAATCAAAGTGATAGAGGAGCAGCCTTGGATTATTAACCACCTTTTGAAGGAATTCACTCAAGACGGTGTACAGTAAGAATAGATCAAACATGAGCAATAGGCAACTACAGCAGTAAAAATATTCAAATAACAATATAAAGTATGGCATACAATGTCAACACAATTTGCAATAGAACATTATAATTGATAGTGAAGGGTAAAGCAAAGATGGAACATATAGATAGGTAAGAGAGTAAGAAGAGTTAGAAAGTAAGGTGACTGATTTAAAGAAAGTTTCACATGAGGTCAGAGAGATGGTTAAATGGTTAAATATTATCTCAGGGTAGGAGTCGGTAAACATGTCTTGCTGCAGTATGTGCAGCCCGAGTCATTCCTTGTGTGTGTGAGTGAGACTAACACGTTAGTTACTTCTTCCATTAGAGGCCTGGTTGAAGAGCCAAGCTTTCACCTGCTTCCTGAAGCAGAGATAGTCTTGTGTTAAGTGGAGCCTTTCAGGCAGTGCATTCCAGAGCGTGGGGGCTACTCCGGAGAAGGCTCACTTGCGGCTATCACATCGTGTAATGTCTTAAATGATAAAGATAAGAAATCTTCTGTGAATTCATTTCAATGACACGTGATGTCCTCTGTTGAACCAACGCTGCTGTCAATGAAAAACTGAAATTTCAGTGACCCCTGATGCAGGCGCTTGGTCGCCAAAACACAGCCTATGTTAGCTCTTTCCAATAAAGAACTCTTCACAGGGTACTGAAGAGCCCAAGCTCACCTCCCACAGAAAACTAAACTGTAACAGTGGCAGTAGCAAAGGTGCTCCCTTATTTGGCAGCCTAACCCCTAGCAGTAGTACTATGAGGGCTGAGGAGCCATTTTGATTCAAGGATTCACCCCATCCCCCTCCACTAGAGGGACCTCTGACAGATACCAAGAGAGGGTGCCAGAGTGGATGGGGATTGGAAGGCTTATTTTAGAAAAGAGATCAGGGGTGTGAGATCAGGTGAGGTATTTTGGAACAGGGATGGGGGGGGGGATTGGTGATCTCAGGGTATGGTTGAGGTGATCGAGACATTACTTTTGAACGAGGATCAGTAGCTAGAAGTCTAGGGGTGAGGAATTTTGACAAGAGTTCATAGGTTGTAAGGACAAGTTTTTTGGAATTGTAGTTGGTCCCTTTAAAAGATTACTGTGACCAGGAACACAGAATATTCCCAGCTGCAGAAATGTTAACCCTAACAATTCACTATTTTATCTTGACTTAATAAATAGGGTTCTAGCTAGGTACATGAGGAAATGGGAAAAAAAATTGATTTGCACAAGGTCAGAAGGAGTGGCAGAAGTGGGAAGGTGTAACCCACCTTAGTATAAAAGTCGATGAAATTATGCATGTTGTGTTACTCAAGACCCTGCAAGTCTGCAGATTAAGAGATGTCTCTTTATGTGCTGTAAAGTTGATGGCTAGCACCCAGAATATGTAAGCAGACTGCTATATCCTGCTAAGCCAAGGCAAAAAGGAATTTGCTTTGGTGCAATACCTAAGTTATTGTTTGTAATTAAGGTGAGCTAAGCTGCCATCCATATCCTCTGTCACTAGAAAATGAGGGTGAATGTTTGTAACTCTTTCTGAGAAAATTGCAATGGAGTTATCCACCAATGTTTTATGTATGAATATTAGTGCAGGCTGCTAGGATTTGTAGATATAAAAACCAATTGTATTTAGATGCTTGAATGGAATGAATAAATGCAAGTAATGCATTTAATATTTCAACTGTAATTTTGTTTCAGGCAGTTTGCTGGACCCTACTAGTCCAAGATAGAAGGGAATTTACTATTCTTTAATGAGTAAAGTTCTTATTTGTTTATAATTCAGGCTTTTGATATTAGGTTTTATCCAAAAAAACAGTGCTAAAATACCTCAGTGCATAAAGGTTAAGGGGTCCTTTCACTAAGCTGTGGTAAAAAAAAAGTGGCCTACGGTAGTGTAGGCGTGTGTATTGAGTGCTTGTCATGCCAGTTTTTACCGCATCTACAAAAAATGTTTTGTTTTAATAGGACAGGAAAAGGGCATGCGGTAAAAATGAAACCAGCGTGCGCTCAAAACTGGCCAGAGCCCTTAACGCCACCCACTGATCTAGCGGCAAAGGTTCACGCGCAACACGTGCGGTGACCGGTTGGTGTGCACCAAGGGCCGATTACCGATGGAACCGGCGCATGTAGGAGGAAATAAAAAAATATTTCTTCCAGGCGTTATGGGCAAGCACCAAATCTGAAGTTATTGCCAGGAGGGCGCGCTGACCTGACGGTAGGTCTCATTTTGGCATGTCTAGAACACATATTGAGCCTACCATGGCTTAGTAAAAGGGCCCCTAAGCTTTGGTAAGCACTAATGCATGCCTACCACAGATTAAAATGCAGTACCATGGGGCATGCTCTTTTCATATGTGCACGCTACCCACACACTAAAAAATAGTTTTATAGTGCTGGGGGAGGAGGGTAGGTGTGTTCTGCGCTAATCAGTTAGAGCTATATTGCCACACACAAACCAATTAGTGTGTGGTTAACGTGTGAGCCCTTACTGCCTACAAAATAGATGCTGGTAAGTACTCACGCTATAATAGTCATGCTCTAATAGGGAAATTAGCGTATGGCCATTATTGAAGAAATAGAAAAATTGGCTATTTCCCAGCAGCACTAAAAGTGCTGGGGATAGCGCAGGCCACTTTTTAGCGCTGCTCAGTAAAAGGACCCCTAAAATAGATGTTTATTGGATAAACACCAGAAAACCAACACTTCCCTAGAATTGGCTTATGGTATCTGTCAGCAATCATTGTCTAGGGATGGTCTCGGGTCAGTTCACAGAGGCAATGGGTTCCCAAAGAATACACAATCCACACGGGTTTGGATATATATAGAAAGTATATTGTATGTACATATATAGGCTCACTTAGTACAGGTATTACAATGCTGTATCAGTGTGTGTGTTTAGATGGGAATCAATGAGAGAAAGATAGGATAGTGGTGTTCAGAGGAAGAGAGAAGCTTTGGGGTAGAGCTGGAGAAGAAGGGGGGAGCAGAGAAAGAAAATCAAGAGCAGAGCCATGTGCTTTGGGACTCAAGATGGTGGTGTGCAGACAAAGAAAGAAAGAAAAAGCTGAGCTGAGCCATGTGCTCCTGCTTTTTATACATCAGGAACAGAAAAGGGATCAAATAACCTCTTTCCTTCCCATCCAAACTCCAGTTTAATTTCCTTGATGCAAAGAAGGTGACCATTTTCACAGGTTTTACCTTTGAAGTCCCTAGTTATGGAGCCTCTCTGTCTGGCTTCCTTTGTTCTCACAGAGAGCCCTGCTCCCAGATGCCCAGAGAGGACAAAAGGTATGTTAATTGAGACAGGCAGCTGGGCAACATTTGGTCCATTTGCCATCCTCAGTGATTCCTGAGGGAGAGGGGAGTTATCCGGAGCTGGTTTCATAGAAATCCTGACCTCCAGCAGTCCTAGTTGGTTTCATAGCAATCCTGACCTCCAGAAATCCTGACAGTATCATGTTCTTTATTTCTTGAAATGCCACCTATCAAAGCATTATCTAGTCAGGGGTGGGCAACCTTGGTCCTCGATGGCTGCAATCCAATCGTTTTTCGGGTTTTCCCTCAATGAATATGCATGATCTAAGTGGTTTAGAATTAAAAACTATAATAATAATAATAAAAAAAAACAATATGGAAATAAAAGTTACAAAAGCAATAGGAGAAATAAAAAATTATAAACAGTGTAATCAGGTCCAAACCCAGTATCTTTCCACTTCTCCTATTGTAATAGAGAAATAATTAGGATCCATAAGTTGTTTTTTTTTTCAAACAGGTAGGTTTTTAAACCTACTTTAAATGTCAATAAGAAGATTCCAGATGTAGATATAAAGAGAACATTGTTCCACTGGGATGAACTAACACTAAAAACGGAGGAACAAACTGAGTCAAAAACGATTGGCTGAAATGATGGAATAACAAAGAGTTTTTGATGATAAGAATGTAAGGCTCTATAAGGTATGTATTGTATCAACAATTAAAAAAAAAAAACCAGTAGAAAACCAGTAGTTTGTATTTTATTTATATGTTAGTTTTTCTGCCTCTTCTGTGCTGCCATTACCTACTTGATTCCATTCTGTGTGCAGGCTGAATTAATCTCTCAGCTCACTACAAATGCTGTTCCTGCTATTTTCAGTGTCATCTTCAGTGGTAGGAGCAAGGAGTTTACATGAAAACAGGAGATGGGGGTGAGCCTATCTAACCCACTATATGGACTGAAGCCAGTAGGCAGAGATTGCTGCCATTTTCACTCACCCAAAACAATAGGAAATGCTATTGAAAACAATAGCCAAAGATTATTAGAAATAAAGGGCTGCCTATGTATGGTCCATTCTGTAAAAAGTCTAAAGCTGTTCCACTTGGATAGGCAGTGCCTTAAAAGGTGGAAGACAAAAGGTTTGGGGTTTTTTTATTACTTATTTGACAAGTTTTTAATTTATTTTAAAGCTTCCCATATATAGATATAATTATCATATCATGAAAATAATGAGTGGAGTGGAGTGGAACAGGTGGATGTGAAGCGTCTGTTCACGCTTTCCAAAAATACTAGGACTAGGGGGCATGCGATTAAACTACAGTGTAGTAAATTTAAAACAAATCGGAGAAAATTTTTCTTCACCCAATGTGTAATTAAACTCTGGAATTCATTGCCGGAAAATGTGGTGAAGGCGGTTAGCTTAGCAGAGTTTAAAAAGGGGTTGGACAGTTTCCTAAAGGACAAGGCCATAAACCGCTACTAAACGGACTTGGAAAAATCCCAAATCCCAGGAATAACATGTATAGAATGTTTGTACATTTGGGAAGCTTGCCAGGTGCCCTTGGCCTGGATTGGCCGCTGTCGTGGACAAGATGCTGGGCTCGATGGACCCTTGGTCTTTTCCCAGTATGGCATTACTTATGTACTTATGTACTTATAAATAAAAATGGAATATCACTAAAACAGCTTAAAAAATTATTGTAGCTTTTATAAAGTCTGTATTTTGTGCTTATTTTTCTACACTTTTCTATACAATATAGATGACCAAATTTCAATGAAGATATTCTGTTTCCTGATGGGTTCATCTTAATTTTTGTTGTAATCTGCCGTGGGAAGCCTGATGTTATAAAGATGGACTATATTGAAATTAAATGGAAGTAAAAGTAAACTCTACTTTCATTGGGGCACATGGAATCACATCTTCATCAGTTTTGAAGAAGTTCACATTTTAGATACACAAATGGATTATTCTACAAGATGCAAGGTTCCACATTAGGTGTCACCGACCAGAAAACCATCTAAGTGTCATCATTGATGATACATTGGAACCCTCTGCACAGTGTGCAGCAGTGGTGAAGAAAGCAAATAGAATGTTACGTATTATTAGGAAAGGAATGGAAAACAAAAATGAGGAAGTTATAATGCCTTTGAATCAATCAGTGGTGTGACCGCATCTCAAATACTGTGTGCAATCCTGGTCACTGCATCTCAAAAAAGATATAGTAGGATTAGGAAAAGTACAGAGAAGGGTAATGAAAATGATAAAGGGGATGGGAAACTTCCCTAAGAGGAAAGGCTAAAGCAGCTATGGCTTTTCAGCTTGGAGAAAAAACTGCTGAGAGGATATGATAGAGGTCTATAAAATAATGAGTGGAGTGGAACAGGTAGTCGTGAATCGCTTGTTTACTTTTTCCAAAAATACTAGGACTAGGGGGCATGCAATGAAACTACAAAGTAGTAAATTTAAAACAAATCAGAGAAAATATTTCTTCACTCAACATGTAATTAAACTCTGGAATTTGTTGCCAGATAATATGGTAAAAGCAGTTAGCTTAGAGGGTTTTTTTTTTTTTTTTAAGGAAAACCAACCTGGTTGATCTTTTTATTACTAAGACATGGTTACCTATGTTGAATGATCCTAGACTAAATGAGTTGTGACCCACCTGGGCATAATAAGCTGGGTGGGGAAGGATAGAAAATTTATACAAGAGGTTTTTTTTTTTTTTTTACAAAGTTTTAGGTTCTTGGAGTTCTTCAGTGTTAGAAATCTTAGCATGTAAAATAATTGATGAGTCTTTTAAAGGGCCTTTCTGTTTTACATGAAAATGGAATTCTGCTAAAGAAACTTTTTTATGATTTTATGATGAAAAATGTTAGGTATGATAATAATCTGTTAGTTAGAGAGATTAATTTACATTTAGATGATGGTGCTAATCCAGTTGTCATTGATTGTATTGACTTCTTAGAATCTTTAGATTTTACCTGTCCTAAGATTAGTCGTTCTTATGAGAAGGGTCACCTACTGGATTTTAGTTTAGTATATTAAACTTGATGTACGGCATTTGATATTATCAAAGCAGTTTACAATAACATTTTCAGAACAAAAAAATAATAAGAAAAGAACTCCAACTTTAAAAGAGTAAAGAGAAATAAGAGCCAGAAAATAGGGATAAGATAGAAAAAAGGATGAGGAGTCTGAAACTGCCAGCTAGCCAGCTAGTCTACCTGTCTCAAGGGTCAACAGAAAAAGCTTTGGTAAACAAGTGAGTCTTTAAAGTCACAATTATTCAGTGTGAAGAGCAAATTCAGAGAATTCCATAATGATGGGCTTAACAAGAAGAAAGCAGAGTGGTGAGTAGCCTGAAGCCTAGTATGTGTTGAAACAGGAATACATTTCTGATTACCAGAAGAAGAATGCAAGGAATGTGCTGGCCTATATTACTACTACTACTTATCATTTCTAAAGCGCTACTAGACATACACAGCGCTGTACACTTGAACATGAAGGGACAGCCCCTGCTCAGCAGAGCTTACAATCTAATTAGGACAAACAGGACAAACAAGAGATAAGGGAATATTAACGTGAGGACGATCAATTTAGAAGGACCAATATGTGCTGGCTGCGCATATTGTGCTGACCAATGTGCTGACCAATATGGTGGCTGCGCAAGTGGGGTTGCTTCAGCTCTTTGACATCATGCTGGCTCCTGCCATTAAACCTCCTTGTCTGGCACCAAAAGTTAAGCATGAGAATTAGCACTAAGCACAGTTCTCTAAAGGATGCACATCCTTTACAGAATGGTGCTCAGCACCGTTTGTTTCCGGCGCTGATTTTTGAGTGCTGTTTATAGAATTCCCCTCATTCTAGGCAGCATGATCTCCAATTCCGTTGAAAGCTGAAAGGACTTCATGCTTACTTTGGTCATTTAAACTATCTATACAGCGGAGCTTTCAACTAGTATTGTTGACCCCTTTCTATTCACAAATTCTTCTCCCTTTGCATGTTTAAGTTTTATTACAGTTTGTTTCCAGGTGCTACCATCACATTTTCGTTTTTTAGTAATTTGGTAGGATAATTTGACATTCTCAAAAACATCCTTTGCAGCGTTGATCAGCTAAGCTAGCCTGCACATGCTTTATAGAAAATTATCACTACAAATTAATTAAATTGACCTAAATTACCTCTTTAAAATTAATTATAGCCGTAGTTAGCAGATAAAAAATATTGTGTATGCAAAGGACCAGATTCTATATATGGCACCTGAAAAATCCATGTGGAATTTATGCCTAAGCATATTCTATAAGCGGCGCCTAGATTTAGGCACGGTATATAGAATATGTTTAGTTGGTATCTCAGTGCCTAAAACTACATGCCTCCATTTACACCAACAAAAGCATGGCATAAATCCCAGCAAGTAGATTTAGGACCGTGCTCTATAACAATGTGTGTAAATTTCAGAACACCCAATGAACACCCATTTCCCCCACCCATAGCATGCCCTTTCTTGTCTGTGCATGTTAGAAGTTAGACGCACTGCATTACAGAATATGCTTAGTGAGTTGTGTGTGTAAATTCTAATTATTGCCAATTAGTGCTCATTATTGCTTGTTACATTCTATCAATGCTAATTAGATTGCTGCCAATTTAAGTTACGCACATTGTTATAGAACATGCCTGGATTTCAGCATGGTTCTCTAGGCGCGCTACATAGAATCTGGGGGAAAGTAATTAATATATTAGAAAATTAGCCTTTTTTATTTCATTTCCTGTTGGACTACTTCTTGTGGACTTAACAGGATTTTGCACAAAGCCAAAGAGAAAATAACATTTTGCAATAACTAATATTTATTTATTTATTTATTACATTTGTATCCCACATTTTCCCACATAGCAGTAGACTCAATGTGGCTTACAGGTTCCGGAGAGGAGAGTACCAACTCCGGGAATATTTACAAAGTGCAAAATAGAGTAACCGTAGGTGCAAGTAAGCTGATAAGGTTCCGGAAAAGAGAATACAGTTCTGGGATGAATATATAGTAGCATATAGAGAGAAGTAATCCTAATGAAGCTGATAAGTCTCCGGGGATGCGACTACAGCTTCTAGTGAGCAATACAGAGTAGGATAAGGGTTGAAGTACTCTTATTTATAACTGGAGTGGTAAAATTCGTACAGTTTGAAGTAATAGGATTATGTGGAAGGGGTATTGTTCATTATTTAGTTCGATAGATGTGATGCATTGTTCATGAATTAGTTCAGGTCTGCTGGGTAGGCTTTCCAGAAGAGGTGAGTCCTGAGGTCTTTTCGGAATTTTAGATGGGTGTTCACAGGTCTAATAGTAACATAGTAACATAGTAGATGACGGCAGAAAAAGACCTGCATGGTCCATCCAGTCTGCCCAACAAGATAACTCATATGTGCTACTTTTTGTGTATACCTTACCTTGATTTGTATCTGTCTTTTTCAGGGCACAGACCGTATAAGTCTGCTCAGCACTAGCCCCGCCTCCCAACCACCAGCCCCTTGATTTGTATCTGTCTTTTTCAGGGCACAGACCGTATAAGTCTGCCCAGCACTAACCCCGCCTCCCAACCACCAGCCCCGCCTCTGCCATCCAATCTCCGCTAAGCTCCTGAGGATCCCTTCCTTCTGAACAGGATTCCTTTATGTTTATCCCACGCATGCTTGAATTCCATTACCGTTTTCATCTCCACCACCTCCCGCGGGAGGGCATTTCAAGCATCCACCACTCTCTCTGTGGAAAAAATACTTCCTGACATTTTTCTTGAGTCTGCCCCCCTCCAACGTCATTTCATGTCATCTAGTTCTACTGTCTTCCCATCTCCAGAAAAGGTTCATTTGCGGATTAATACCTTTCAAATATTTGAACATCTGTATCATATCACCCCTGTTTCATCTTTCCTCCAGGGTATACATGTTCAGGTCAGCAAGTCTCTCCTCATACGTCAATGTTTCTAGGTAATGCATTCCAGAGCTTGGTGCAAATGTAGGAAAAGCTGGATGCATATGTTGATTTGTATTTTAGTCCTTTACAATTTGGGTAATGCAGGTTTAGAAATGTTCTTGATGATACAATGATGTTTCTAGTTGGTAAGTCGATAAGTTCGGTCATGTAGGTTGGGGCCAGACCATGGATTATTTTGTGGACCAGAGTGCAAATTTTGAAGGCTATTCATTCCTTGATTGGTAGCCACTGCAGTATTTCGCGTAGAGGTTTAGCACTTTCGAATCTTGTCTTTCCGAAAATTAGTCTAGCTGCCGTGTTATGTGCGGTCTGGAGTTTCCTTAAGATCTGTTCTTTGCATCCCGCATATATGGCGTTACAGTAGTCAACATGTGATAGTCCCATTGTTTGAATTATGTTACGGAGAGTTTCCCTAAGGAAGAATTGCTTGATCCGTTTGAGTTTCCACATTGCATGGAACATTTTCTTCATGGTGGCAGAGGCTTAGCTCTCCAGGGTTAGGTTGCTGTCAATAGTAATTCCAAGGATTTTCAGTTTGTCCGATATTGGGAGAGTATGTTCCGGGGTTTTTATGGATGAAGGGAGGTTTGTTTTGTGGTGAGAAGAGAGAATAAGACAGTGAGTTTTTTCCTTGTTGAGTTTGAATGCCGATGCCTAGGCATCCATTAAGCTTAAACTAGTCTTTATTGCAACAGTGATTTCTGTTAGATTAGAGTTGAACGGTATGTAAATGGTGACATCATCTGCATACAGAAAAGGATTAAGATTTTGCTTGTATAGGGCATGAGTAAGGGGGATCATCATCAGATTAAATAATATGGGTGAGAGAGGTGAACCCTGGGGTACTCTGCAGTCAGTATTCCATGATGATGATATGTTTGAGTTTGCTTTTACTTGATAGGATCTCGTGGTTAGGAAACCCTTGATCCATTTGAGTATATTCCCTCCTATGCCTATCTTGTTGAGTATTCTTAATAGTATATAGTGGTCAACCATATCGAATGCGCTTGACAAGTCGAATTATAAGAGGAGTATGTTTTTACCTAATGCGATTTCCTTTTTGAACTTGGCTAGGAGAGTTACCAGGACGGTTTTCTTACTATGGAGAGATCTGAAGCCCGACTGTGACTCATGAAGGATTGAGAAATTGTCGATGTATTCAGTAAGTTGTTTAACTACAATGCTTTCCATCAGTTTGGTTGTAAGTGGGATGAATGCCAGTTGGTGATATCGTTAGTTTTCTTTTTGGTGTCTTTTGGTAATGGTGTGAGTAGTATATTATATTACCTTTGTCTTTGAGGAACATGCCATGCTGGAACAAGAAGTTGAGATGGGAGGTAAGTTCAGTGATGAATCGAGCGGGGGGGAGGGGGTTCATTAGATAATTGGGGCAGGTGTCCAATTGACAGTAGGCTGTAGATAGCTTATTGGTTGCTAGTGCTATTGTTTCTTGTGTGATCTGAGTGAAATTTGTCCAAGTTCGGTTGGCTGGGTATTCTTCTGAGCGTGGGTCTAGCTCATTAAGGAAGGTATCAAGGTTGGTGTAGTCCTGTGACATATTTTTGCGTAGATCGACAATTTTGCCTTTGAAGTAGTTAGCAAGTTCATCTGCTGTTGGGATGCCAGATTTTGTTGAGGACACTGGTTTTGTGTCTAGTAATTTATCCAGTAGCTTGTATAACTTTTTCATGTCTTTGTAGTCAGAAACTAGTTGTTCATTATAGTAGTTCCATTTGGATTTTTTGATTTCATATTTGTATTTTCTATGTGATTCATTCCAAGCATTTAGATTTTGATCGTTTTTGTTTCTTCAGGCTCGTTCAAGATGTCTGGTTCTAGATTTTAATTGTTTCACATTTTCGTTGAACTATGGGGTCCTGTTTGGTTTGTGAGTGTTTTTTGTTCATAAAAGAGCTAAGTCATTTAGAACGGTGATACATCTTGATTCCCAATCTGCAAGATAGTTGATGGAATCAGATGGAATAGACCAATTGTTGTCTTAAATAGATTGCCAAAATGCAGTTGTGTCCATTTTACCTTTTTTTTGGTAAGATTTTTTTTCATCAGCTTTGAGATGCTCATTCTTCTCCCAATGTAGGGTTAGATTTAATTTGAAGTGATCTGACCATGGAATTTCCATCCATTTGTGGTCAATGACTTTAATGATTTGGTCTGATGCGAATTTATGGGTTAGTAGGTCAAGGGTGTTGCCTTTTCTGTGGGTGGCATTCGGATGTGGCCATTTGAAATCCCATAGTTAGAAGAATTCCTTACAATCTTGGACATCAGTTGAGCTTGGGTCTTCTAAATGAAGGTTTATGTCCCCAGTGACTAGTATGTTTGAGTTAGATGTACAAGTGGCCGATATGAAATCCATTAGGGTTATATATGCTTTGCTCCAAGTGCCTGGCGGTCTGTAGAATAGGACGCAATTTAGATTGCCGGCTACACTTTTATGTTGCAATCCGAATGAGGCAATTTCTAGTTGAGGTGTGATTGATTCAGCAGTGGTTTCTAAAGTGAGATGGGATCTGTAGATTATGGCAATGCCTCCGCCTCTTTTACCTATTCTTATCCAGTGTGTAATGTTATATCCTGGAGGGCAAAGGTCCAGTATTATGGGACCTTTTTGGTCATGAATCCAGGTTTTAGTGATGAAGAGTAAATCTAAGGTTTCTGATGTGATCCAATCTTTTATAATTTCTGATTTGTTTACTGCTGATCTGGCATTGATGTAACCTATTCGAATTGTAAGGTATGGATCTTCCATAATGGTGAAAGTGGGAACCTTTATTAGTTGTCTTGTATGTTGATTTGGATTTATTAGAGCTTTTTTGTGTTGGTTGTGCAGTTTGTTTGTGGGATAATGTTTTGCTATTGTAAGTTCTGTTGCCGGTTTGGTTGAGGTTGGTGTGTCTGGTAATCCTGAATCGGCTGTGTAGTATTGGTATGGTGTTATAATCATCGAGAGGTATGGCTAACAGTATTTGGATCAATGTTAAAGAGTAGATTCCTAGGAGTAATTTCATTACGTTCTTTCTGGCTCCTTTGTATAATAGCGAGTGCTTTTGGTTTTGCACTTTTCTCTATGTGATCTGTTGCGTGTTAAATGATGTCTAAGAATGAACTCGTGGGGGAAGAGTGGAGTGTTGTTAGGGGTAATGTTTTTTATGATGTGAGGTTTATCTGGACTAAGTTCGTGAAGTAAAGGAGGAGTGTGCGTGTAAATGTATGAGAATGATGAAGGAAGAGGGTATATGAATTCATGAGTGTTTAAGATATGGTACCCAGTTATGCTCTGCTTCTTTTTCTCAAGGGTGTATCCAGTCGACTGGTAATTGTGCCGTTTAGTGTGTAGACAAATGGTTCTCAAACCTGTCCTGGGGAAACCCCTAGCCAGTTAGGTTTTCAGGATATCCATTATGAATATTCATGATGGATATTTGCAAAATCTCTCTCATGAATAATTATTGTGGATAACTTGAAAACGTGACTGGCTAGGGCTTCTCCTGGGGCAGATTTGGGAACCACTAAAGTAGATGGTGAATAGCCCTGTTAAAAAATATGTCAGTAAGAAAATCTCAGTTTGTTCCTAAAGTGGACTTCTCAAGTTTTTATATAATCCAGCTTATTTTCGAAGGGAAGGACACCCATCTTCCGACACAAATCAGGAGATGGGCATCCTTCTCCCGAGGTCGCCCAAATCGGCATAATCGAAAGCCGATTTTTTGCATCCTCAACTGCTTTCCGTCGCGGGGACAACCAAAGTTCACGGGAGCGTGTCGGCAGTGTACCGACGGCGGGACGGGGGCATGGTTAAGAGATGGGCATCCTCGGCCGATAATGGAAAAAAGAAGGGAGTCCCTCATGAGCATTTGGTCGACTTTACTTGGTCCATTTTTTTCATGACTAAGCCTCAAAAAGGTGCCTGAACTGACCAGATGACCACCGGAGGGAATTGGGGATGACCTCCCCTTATTCTACTATTACTACTATTTAGCATTTCTATAGCGCTACAAGGTGTACGCAGGGAGGGGTGGTGACCAACCCCCTCCCACCTTAAAAAAATTTTTAAAACATTTTCTTCCAGCCTCTATGCCAGTCTCAGATGTCATACCCAGCTCCATCACAGCAGTATGCAGGTCCCTGGAGCAGTTTTTAGTGGGTGCAGTGCACTTCAGGCAGGCGGATCCAGGCCTATTCTCTTCCCTCCTGTTACACTTGTGGTGGTAAATGTGAGCCCTCCAAAACCCACCCGAAACCCACTGTATCCACATGTAGGTACCATACCTAAGTCTATGGTAGTGGTGTACAGTTGTGGGGAGTGGGTTTTAGAGGGGATTGGGGGGCTCAGCACCCAAGGTAAGGGAGCTATGCACCTGGGAGCAATTTGTGAAGTCCACTGCAGTGCCCCCTGGCATGTGAGGAGGACCAGTGCACTACAAATGCTGGCTCCTCCCACGACCAAAGGGTTTGGATTTGGTCATTTTTGAGATGGTCGTTCTTGGTTTCCATTATGGTCGAAAACCGGGGATGACCATCTCTAAGGACGACCATCTCTAAGGTCAACCTAAATGTTGAGATTTGGGCGTCCCTGACCATATTATTGAAATGAAATATGGACGCCCATCTTGTTTCGAAAATACGGGTTTTCCCGCCCCTTCGCCGGAACGTCCTTAGAGATGGATGCCCTTAGAGATGGTCGTCCCTGTTCGATTATGCCCCTCAATAACTTTCAATTAGATTAGTGCGAAATGTTGCTACAGTGACCCCTTAGATTTTTGCTGCAATGGTAATTTCCAGCTTGTGTGCCAGCCAGTGACCCCTACTATCTTTGTAGCTATTTTTGCCTAACCTTTAATAGAGAAGGATCTGCTTTGTCACTCTATGCATTTTTCTTAGGTTCAGAAAAGGCAAAGATGTCTGGTTGTTTCCCAGTAGCTATTTTGCTGAGTTTCATAGATAGTAGGAGGATTACTCTGTGGAGTCGGCTCCTTTATAGATATCAAAGTTGGAGGAACAAACAGTAGTCTTGTGTGCTCAAATATTTATTTTTGCTTCAGAGTGGGAAAACACTAAAGGATATTTACTGCTTTGTGTTGCATCTTCTGTTTCAAATCTCTTTATTGGTTTTCAAGAATACAAAACAAAAAACCAATCAACCTATTAACAGAACTTACGTAAGCAGAATTGTACTGAAGACATAATGATCCCCTTTTTTCCAATATATTGTATTGAAAGTTTGCATAATAAGAGGAACAAAGATTATAAAAAGTAAATACCTAATAACAAGACAATGTCAAATACACTGCACTAAACGAAAAATCAGGGAGAACAGTAGGTAGGCATCATATTTAGGATACAGAAGCATCAACCTATTTATGTAAATATTGTTCTATAGGGGACCAAAGTCTCAGCTTATTGAGAATTGTTCCATATTTTTCTGCAATAACAAATTCAAACTTCTGATGTTGCAGTGCTGAGTTCTACCAGAAATGAAGCCTGGATCTTCAATATAGAGCTAGATTCTAAATATAGCGCCAAAAAATTGGCGCTGAAAAAGGTTCTATTCTATAAGCCATGCTTAAAGTTAGGCATGGTTTATACAATAGTGCTTACATCCAGGAATCACACCTAACTTTAGTCACGGCCATTTACACCCACTGAAATGTGCTTCAAATGTTTATGCCTATATTAAGCATGTGTCCCCGTTATTCTGTAATGCATGTCAGTTTTAGGAATGCCCTCGTTACACCCATGACTCTCCCATTTCCATGCCCCCCTTTTTTAAGATTGCGTGTAAATGCTAATTCGATCTAATTAGTGCCAATAATTGCTTGTTAAAAAGCCAATTATTGGCACTAATTAGCTTTGTGACCTGGATTGGCCACTGTTGGAAACAGGATGCTGGGCTTGATGGACCTTTGGTCTGTCTCAGTATGACAATACTTATGTACTTATTCAATTAAATTACACGTGTAAATTGGGCACATGACCAAATTTGAACACAATTTTTGGCAACTTTTATAGAATTAGGGGGATAATGTCTAAGTAGTTTATCCTAGTGTCTGGGGGCAGGGATTCAGCCTTTGTTTTGTTTCTCGTGTTGGCACTGATATGGTTACTTGTTGGTGTTCTTGTTTTTATTACAGTATGCAGAGCTAGTTCCAATAATTCTTTAATAATTTCATATTCAACAATGCTATTCATTACTTCCACCTTCACTATACTCATTTTTAGTTCTGATTTATTAATTTCCACGTGACTCGTCCACTTCAAATATATTCCTTAAATATTAAAGGGCTAAATAGCCCCTTCAAACATCAAAAATTATGGGATTAAAGTAATAATGTTTCCTCAGATATCATATTTACATAGGAAACTCATTTAAATTCCAAATCTTTTCTGCTTCAGCATCATGCCAAATATAAACTTAAGGCCTAATTCTATACACGTCGCCTAAAAAATAAGCTCCAAAGGAAAATACGCTTAGGCACAGTTTACAGAATATGCCTAAATCCACCCACGTGACTAGAATTCTTACTGTACACCACCTTGAGTGAATTCCTTCAAAAAGGTGGTAAATAAATCCTAATAAATAAATAATTATGCAAATGAAAACCTGGTGTAAATGCTCACGCCTAAATTTAGGCACTGACTCCTGGATTCTATATATGGCGCCTAGATTCTGTGCAGAGATACGCACGTACCTTAATTGGTGGAACAAGTTAATAAGCATTTTTAACAGCACTTAACAAGCACTAATTGGTAATAGTTACAATTTATGTGCGAGCTAAGCGTATTCTATATAGAACTGCGACTAAACTGCAAAGCGCGCAGTTCAAAATAAATGCATGTAGCTTAAAAGGGGTGTGTTTATGGGTGTATTTATGGGAGTTTCATGGGCATTCCAAAATTTCCACGTATAATTACAGAATACGGATCAGTGCGCCTAATTCTACGTGCACGGATTTACACCAGGATTTTATTGCTGCAAATGAACATGCATACATTTAGGCGCTATGTTATTGACTAAGCATATTCTACATACCATGCCTAAATTTTATAGAATACGCTTAGTTCTACGTGGATTTTTGTAGGTACCATATATAGAATCTTTCCCTCAGTGTGTTATTCTGTGTTACACTGCATGTAAATTTTTGGAATGCCCATGACCTGCCCAGCAATGGAAAAGGATGTGCAGGGTTGGGAGAGGATAAGAAACTGTCTGGTATACTGCTTGCTCATTGCTAATTCTGATTGATGTGGCAATAATGGCTAGTAAAATGTGCCTTAAAACTACAACTATTAATGCTAGAGGTATGAAACTGCCAGAAAAAAAGGTGATGATGGGATTGAATAAATAAGGGTCAGATATTTAACTCAAGAAACTCACCTGAGTGCAGCAGATGAAATGGGTACTAGAGGCTTCTTATTTCCATGGAAAAACCAATAGTGCAGGGGTTGCAATGCTGATCCAGAAAGACAGTTCAATTACGATAATAAACAAAGGGAAAGTCAATGAGGGAGTAACACTAGTGCTGTGAATAGTGTAAATGTTTATGTGCCCAATAGAGGGGAAAGTATAATTTCTGCAGAATATGCTGCAGGAGACCAATGCTTGGACTAATTTACCTTGTATAATAGCTGAGCATTTCAGTAGTGTTACGGAGGAAGGCCTGGGCAGATATAAGTTGGGGGATAGATTCAGAAGCGGAGCCAGGATGAGCGAGGTTGACGGCGCGGGGGGAGCGAAAGCGGACTTCCGCCGGCGCACATTTCCAGTGCAACAGGATAAAAAAAATAGGCGCTGGCAGACCTCTGTTTGGGGGAGTGGCTGCTCCCCCTAGCTATGCCACTGGATAGATTTTCAAGGACATTTACTTTTTATTTTTGTTACATTTGTACACCGCGCTTTCCCACTCATGGCAGGCTCAACGTGGCTTACATGGGGCAATGGAGGGTTAAGTGACTTGCCCAGAGTCACAAGGAGCTGCCTGTGCCTGAAGTGGGAATTGAACTCAGTTCCTCAGGACCAAAGTCCACCACCCTAACCACTAGGCCACTCCTTAGCAGATGCTAACTGGATAAGTGTCAAAAAGAGGGTTGTGTTTGGCTTATTCTTGCTCTATAGTGCCTTGGGGGAATTTCTTCAAAAAGTGGTAAATAAATCCTAATAAAATAAATATTCAGCAGCAGTAATCAGACAGTGTCACTAACTATTTCCTCTGACCACCTCAGTGCTATCCGGATAGTTCTGGGGTGGTCTGTGCCTGGAGTTTCAGCAGAATCATAAGTCAGACCACTAACCAGATAGTTAACGGGTAAGCGCCTGTGTTTACTAAGGTGCGCTATGGGCTTGTTAACGTGTCCATAGAAATGTATAGGCGCGTTAGCGTTTAACGCACTTTAAATTTAAAGGTGCGCTAGAAATGCTAATGCACCTTAGTAAACATATTGTAAAGTTAGGTCAGCCCACTCTGCCTATCTTCTTTTCGGCTTTGGCCATCAGCACTCCGTAGGATCTACGTGTTCTCCAATTTCAACAGCCCCATGTTGCCAGCAGGCAGATCTGGCAGAAGACAGGCATAGCAGCGGGAACAAACTCCTGCTACCCTGCAGCTACTTTAGAAAACAGGAATGTTTTCTTCAGACCACCAGCAGGCAGCTCCTACCAGTGAGCAATTTTGGGCCTTTTGCCAGATTCGCTCAGTGTATCCCATCTTTTATTTTTGCCTAAGTAGCTGTGGGTCAGTGGGCAGCAGCAGTTGGCAGGTTATACTCCCATGGGGATCCTATTAAAACCTGCAATGCCAATGTGTTTGTCTCTAATGGAAGTGAATTTTATTCAGGTACTTTTCCTGGGTTATGGTGATAGATCATTTCTGAGCCTCTGCTGCAAGTTCTGTCACTCAAGTACCATAGTACTCAACAGGGATCCTTTGGGGGTTGTTCTCAAGTATCTACAATAACGATTCCAGCGCTCACGGGCATTAAGCTCAGGGGCATTGTAGTGTCACTATCTCTACCTCTTCAATGCCTATGTATTTATTTACAGCATTCATAAGGCATCTTACCCAGAGCACCTATTAATACTAACAGAAAAGAGAACAACAGTGTGTAGCTCACTGAGTAATGGATGCATGGAAGAAAAACTGAGGCCAAGGCAAATAAGTACATTTTCCCTTCCTGAAAATTGCTAGAATGGGCCTTCTTTAATGTTAGATTGTAACTATGCCATAAACAAAATTCCGGTTTGTGAAGGAAATAAAGTACTACACATACATTAATAGCTCTTCTATCAAAACAATTCTTTAAAAATAGACAAAACATTTGAAAAACCTTTGTAGATCTAGAGTAGCCTCAAAACATTTGTTTTTTGTTTTATTTTGCTCTTAAGCGATTTTTAAATTCATCGCAGTCTACAGTCATTTTTTTGCTCCCACAAGCTTTAGTGTTTTTAACCCATCAGCTTTTCTGCGCTTTGTTTAATTTTGTCAGAGTAACATGACCTGCGTTTTTTTCAGGCAGCAGACGTGTTTTCAGCTTGGTGATATTTTTTTTAATTGAATATATAGATACAACATCCACAATAAACCAAGAAAATGTATAACAGTATAAATCATAATTGTCAAACAAGAAATATGATCATACATCAAGTCCACATCATGGGATTCACTAGAGTTAAAAAAGGAAAAAAAAAAAAATAGGAATGTCAAAAAGCATACATAATAATGGCTGTGTTGGCACAATAGCAAATAACATATCCCAACAAACCAAACCAGTTAAAGAATAATCTATTCTATATTAGTTACTTAGAAGACAGAAACACTTCCAAATGATTGGGTTCCAAGGAAATGTTTTGATTTCATATTTTACCAGGCATTTGCACGTACATTTCAAAAAGGTGCCACACACAGCAAAGACCTTTGTATTGAGCTGTAAGAAGGCTTTACAATGCAATTGCATTGGCCTGAAAACATCTGCAAACATTGAAATTGTTTGACCACAAAAGATATATCTTTGTTTTTAAAATATGATTTAAGAATTGCCATTTTTTTTTCTCAGCAGAAATAAAAAAAGACCAGTAAATTGTTTTTCAATTCTCAATTATATCCTTAGAAGACTCAAGAGATTTAGTAAGACCTAAACTATCAGGGGAATTTTGATTATCAAAATCACCCTCTTGATGAATTTGTCATACATCTTTAGGCAGATAATATAATAGACTTTATATCAGCTGGATCAAATGCTTGATGAATTACATCTTTCTTACGCATCTTGAAAAGTTCCACCAGGGAAAGAAAATGCATTATAGGAGAATTTAAAGCCCTCAAATTACAAGCCTATATGGAATTTTCAAAATTCTCCAACTGCATATGCATCACAAAACTACCCTTAATGAAAGACGCTATAGCTGTCTGCCAAGAGGCTGTGGCTTACATAGTACCGTAAAGGCATTCACCAATTCCGGTATGAACAAATACAGTAATGTTGTGGTAGAATAAGGTTTGTGTGTACAGACACATTAGGGAACCGTAGAGAGGAAGAGTTATTATATGTCCATTATGAGCTTTGGTTTTGTTGTATTGCAGGGTACAGGCATTTAAGTTGGGTCGGTAGGGTATGCCTTTTTGAACAGGTTAGTTTTTAATAATTTCTGGAAGTTTAGGTGATCATAAGTTGTTTTCATGGCTTTTGGTAATGCGTTCCATAGTTGTGTGCTTATGTAGGAGAAGCTGGAAACATAGGTTGATTTGTATTTGAGTCCTTTGCAGCTTGGGTAGTGGAGATTTAGGTATGTTCGTTTTGATCCTGTTGTATTTCTGGTTGGTAGGTCTATGAGGCCTGTCATGTATCCTGGGGCTTCGCCGTAGATAATTTTATGAACCAGGGTGCAGATTTTGAAAGCAATACATTCTTTGATTGGGAACCAATGTAGTTTTTTGCATAGAGGTTTGGCGCTTTTGTATCTCGTTTTTCCAAAAATAAGTCTGGCTGCAGTGTTTTGAGCGGTTTGGAGTTTCTTTATAATTTGTTCTTTGCATCCCGCATAAATTCCATTGCAGTAGTCTACATGGCTTAGTACCATTGATTGTATAAAGTTGCGAAATGTTTCCCTCGGGAAGAATGGTTTCAGGCATTTGAGTTTCCACATTGAGTGGAACATTTTATTTGTTGTAGATATCACTTGGTTCTCTAGTGTGAGGTTACGGTCGATTGTAACACCGAGAATTTTCAGGCTGTCTGAGATAGGGAGGCTATAATCTGGGGTGTTTATGTCTGTGGGTTTGTTCGTATTGTATTGGGATGAGAGGATGAGACAGTGTGTTTTTTCTGTGTTGAGTTTTAGTTGAAATGTGTTTGCTCATGAGTTCATGATATTCAAGCTGAGCTTGATTTCGTTGGTGATTTCTGTCAGATCACGTTTGTAAGGAATGTATATTGTGACATCGTCTGCATAGATGCAAGAGTTAGGGATTTGGCTAGTGGGGTCATCATTAGGTTGAAAAGGATCAGTTATAGTGGTGATCCTTGAGGTACTCCGCATTCTGCTTTCCACGGTGGTGATATGTTTGAGCTTGATTTCACTTGATATGTTCTAGTAGTTAGGAAACCCTTGATCCAACTAAATATGTGTCCGCCAATCCCGAAGTAGTCTAGGAGTCTTAGTAGTATTTTATGGTTTACCATGTCGAATGCACTGGATATGTCAAATTGGAGGAGAAGTGTGCTTTTGCCTGTTGCTGTTTCCTGCTTGAATTTGGTTAGTAGGGTAATGAGTACTGTTTCAGTGCTATGAAGGGGGCGAAATCCTGATTGTGATTCATTTAATATTGTGAATTTGTTTATATAATCAGTAAGTTGTTTGGTTACCATGCTTTCCATCAGTTTGACCACCAGTGGGATTGATGCTACAGGGCGGTAGTTAGTGACTTTGTTTGATTTTTTCCTGGGATCTTTTGATACTGGGGTGAGTAGGATGTTGCCATTTTCCTTAGGGAAGAGACCTGTTGAAGCATGTAGTTTAAGTGGGATATAAGGTCTGCTATGAAGCGGTGTGGGGGGCGGATTTTATTAGGTAGCTGGGTCAGGTATCCAATTTACAGTGAGAGTTGGAGAACCTATTAATCGCCTGGGTGACTGTTTCCGCAATGAGGAGAGAGAAGTTTGACCAGGTTCGGTCCGCTGGGTATTCACCAGGGGTTTGGTCCAAGCCAGTGATTAAATTTTCAATATTGGTGTTGTCCTGAGGTAGCATGTTACGTAGGTTTGCAACTTTTTCATTGAAGTATTTAGCAAGGTTGTCTGCAGATGGGATGTCTGTATTGGTTGTGGTGACCAAGGTGATGTCTTGTAGTTTGTTCACGAGTTGGTATAATTTCTTTGTGTCTTTGTAATCTGGCCCTATTTTACTTTTATAGTATGACCTTTTGGTCTGTCTTATTGCGTATTTGTATTTTCTTTGTATTTGTTTCCATGCGTTGAGTATGTGTTCGTCTTTTATTTTTTTCCAAGCTCGTTCGAGTTTCCTGGATTGTGTTTTTATATTTCAGTTCTTTGTTGAACTACGGTATTGAGATATGCCTACATGAGGTTCTTGTTTGTAAGGGTGCTATTTTGTCCAGTATGCTTCTGCATCTTTTATCCCATTCTGAGAGGTAGTATATAGCATCCGTTTGTGCTGTCCATTCGTTGCAATGTAACAATCCATTTATCAGTTTCCACAAACTTCTCAGCCATTTCAAAGGTGAAATTACTATAAAGTGATAAAGAGGGGCATAATCGGAAGGGGCGCCCAAGTTTTCCTGAGGACGTCCTCGCAGGACATCCCGGTGAAGGGGCCGAGAAACCTGTATTATCGAAACAGGATGGGTGTCCATCTTTCCAGTGGCATACCAAGGGTGGGGCGGTGGGGGCGGTTCGCCCCGGGTGTCAGCAGGTGGGGGGTGCTCTGCTGGTGCCGCAGTCCCCACCTGCCTACCACCAGCTCCGTTGACAGATGACCCTCTTCTCCTGCCACCCAGCCGGCACCCAGCCTTTAAAAAAACTCTGTGAAGCGCCTCGAGTCTGCTCTGTTGTAAAAGAAGCTAATCGCCTCGTCACGTCGGCCCTTCCCTCACTATGTCCCACCCTTGCGGAAATAGGAAGTTACATCAGAGGGCGGGACACAGTGAGGGAAACTGGTACGCAGGTGTAAACTGGGTCGGGGAGGAGGGAGACTCAGATGGGAGAAGGGGATTGTGTCTTGGGGGGCTCAGATGGGAGAAGGGGACTGTGTCTGGGAGGGGGCTCAGATGGGAGAAGGGGTCTGGGTGGGGTGGGGAGGGGCTCAGATGGGAGAAGGGACCTGGGTCTGGGGGGGGGGGCTCAGATGGGAGAAGGGGCCTAGAGCTAGAACTGGGGTCTGAGAAGGGGGCAGGAGAGAGAATGGGGCCATGTCTGTGGCAGGTGGGAGAATGGGTCTGGGGCTGAAAAGGAGGGCCCTAATGCAAGGCATGTGGATGAAGGGGACTGGAACTGGGGGCTGAAAAGGAGGGTAGGTGGGATAAGGGGGCTACTACTGGAACTGGGGGCTGAAAAGGGGCATGGGCTGAAACTGTGGGGACTGGGGGCTGAAAAGGGGACAGGGAGAATGGCTGGGGCTGAAGCTTGGGACTGGTGGGAGAAATGGGCTGGAGTTGAAACTGGGGACTGAAAAGGGGACAGGGAGAAGTGGCTGGGGGCTGAAGCTCGGGACTGGTGGGAGAAAAGGGCTGGGGCTGAAACTGGGGACTGGTGGGATAGTGGGGCTGAAAATAGGGGCAGGTGGAAGATGTGGGCTGGGGCTGGAACTAGAACTAGGGGCAGGTGGGATAATGGGGCTGGAACTGGGGGCCGAAAAGAGGGGGCAGACCCTGAATGGAAGGGGGAGCGAGAGGGAGGGCAGACCCTGGATGGAAGGGAGAGCGAGAGGGAGGGCAGACCCTGGATAGATGGGAGAGGGAGGGCAAATGGTGGATTGAAGGGGCAGAGAGAAAGGGTAGACAGTGGATGGAAGGGGCAGAGATAGAGGGCAGATTTGGATGGAAGGGAGGGAGAGGGCAGACAGTGGGGATGGAAGGGGCAGAGAGAGATAGGGCAGACATTGCATGGAGGGGACGGCAGAGAGGGCAGATACTGGATGGCAGAGAGAGAGCATAGACAGATGCTGGATGGAAGGAAGACAGTGAAAAGAAAATGAGGAAAGCAGAAACCAGAGACCACAAACTGTAAATAAAATATATATTTTAATTTTTTTTTTTAATGTTTCAACTTTTTTATTGATGGAACAATCTGGTACGTACAACCGAGTAACTTCAAAATCAATTATAAAATACAAGTACTATACATCAATACAAGGTGAATAATGTTTACCATCAAGATTTTGTTTCATTTTCTCCCCCCCCCCCTCCCTTTCCCCTCCCTCATGTCCCAAATGCAAGTTGGACTAGGCAATGTTTATTTTTATTTTGAAAAAAGTCATCATGGTATATATTTTTATTTTTTTGCTTTAGGATAAAGTAGTATTGTAGCTGTGTTAATAAATGTTTATAATAGAACATGGAAATAAGGTAATCTTTTTATTGGACTAATTTTAATACATTTTGACTAACTTTCAGAGAACAAAACCCCCTTCCTCCGGTCAGGATATGATACTGTAACAGCACTATACTGTATTGACTTGAGGAAGGAGGTTTTGGCCTCTGAAAGCTAAATGTATTAGTCCAATAAAATGGTATTATTTTATTTTCTATATTTGTTTTATTTCTATTTGTTAATTTGTAAAGTGGTGATTGGTTCTTGTTAGTTTTTTTCAAATTTACATCCGCTGTCTTTATATTTTGCGCAGTACTAGGGGACATTTTCTGTTTCTGTGGTGTTGCATTGTATGCAGAGTCTGGCATCTTGGGGGTTCAGTTTAATTTTTGTCTAAATAGAAAGTTTATGATTACTTATTCTATAGTGGATTGGGGTGTATCTGTGTTTGTGAAAAAGGCTTTCAGTTGGCATTGACTGTGCAGGATCGACGATCTGTTCTATTCTGTCTAGTTTTGTTTTACAATAGGTGAATTGATGTTCTAGTGCTCACTGTAGTGTTTAAGATGCTTTTCTTTTCCTTGTGTGACTTGTAGAAATTACTACTTATGGTATTCTAGAATTGCTCTATGTGTCCTGAGTGTTTTGTATTCTCGGTATGCCTAGTACTGGATTTTGGAGGGGGGGGGGGGGGTGTTAAAAAATGACCAGCCCTAAGTGTCAACTACCCTAGGTACATAGTAACATAGTAGATGACGGCAGAAAAAGACCTGCACAGTCCATCCAGTCTGCCCAACAAGGTAAACTCATATGTGCTACTTTTTGTGTATACCCTACCTTGATTTGTACCTGTCCTCTTCAGGGCACAGACCGTATAAGTCTGCCCAGCACTATCCCCACCTCCCAACCACCAGCCCCGCCTCCCACCACCGGTTCTGGCACAGACCGTATAATTCTGCCCAGCACTATCCCTGCCTCCCAACCACCAGTCCCGCCTCCCACCACCGGCTCTGGCACAGACCGTATAAGTCTGCCCAGCACTATCCCTGCCTCCCAACCACCAGCCCCGCCTCCCACCACCGGCTCTGGCACAGACCGTATAAGTCTGCCCAGCACTATCCTCGCCTCCTAACCACCAGTCTCGCCTCCCACCACCGCCACTGCATCTTTCGTTTCGATAATACGGTTGGGGACGCCCAAATCACGAGATAGTTGTCCTTAGAGATGGTCATCCCTGATTTTCGGCGATAATGGAAACCGAGGACGCCCATCTCAGAAACGACCAAATCCAAGCCATTTGGTTGTGGGAGGAGCCAGCATTCGTAGTGCACTGGTCCCCCTGACATGCCAAGACACCAACTGGGCACCCTAGGGGACACTACAGTAGACTTCAGAAATTGCTCCTAGGTGCATAACTCCCTTACCTTGTGTGCTGAGCCCCCCAACCCCCCCCAAAAAAATCCACTCCCCACAACTGTACACCACTACCATAGCGCTAAGGGGTGAAGGGGGACACCTACATGTGGGTACAGTGAGTTTCTGGTGGGTTTTGAAGGGCTCATATTTACCACCACAAATGTAACAGGTGGGGGGGATGGGCTTGCGTCCGCCTGGCTGAAGGTCACTGCACCCACTAAAACTGACCAGGGACCTGCATACTGCTGTCATGGAGCTGGGTATGACATATGAGGCTGGCAAAAAATATTTAAAAAGCTTTTTTTAGGGTGGGAGAGGGTTGGTGACCACTGGAGGAGTAAGGGAACTTCATCCCGGATTCCCTCCGGTGGTCATCTGCTCAGTTCGGGCACCTTTTGAGGCTTGGTCGTAACAAAAAAATGGACCAAGTAAAGTCACCTAAGTGCTCGTCAGGGACGCCCTTCTTTTTTCCATTATCGATCGAAGACGCCTATGTGTTAAGCACGCCCCAGTGCTGCCTTCACTACGCTTCCGACATGCCCCCGTGAACTTTGGTCGTCCCCGCGACAGAAAGCAGTTGAGGACACTACTACTACTACTACTTAGCATTTCTAAAGTGCTGCCAGGGTTACGCAGCGCTGTACAAGTTTAACATGGGGAAGGACCGTCCCTGCTCAAAAGAGCTTACAATCTAAAGGTTACAAACTATGTAGTCAGTGTATTTATTTATTTATTTATTGCATTTGTATCCCACATTTTCCCACCTTTTTGCGGGCTCAGTGTAGGTATCATGAGTGGGGAAGGTAGTTATGCGCCAAAAGCAAGGGAGAAAAGATGGGTTTTGAGTAAGGACTTGAAGATGGGCAGGGAGGGCGCATGACGTATGGGCTCGGGAAGGCTGTTCCAGGCATATGGTGATGCGAGGCAGAATGGGCGGAGTCTGGAGTTAGCGGTGGTGGAGAAGGGTACAGATAAGAGTGATTTGTCCTGCGAGCGGAGGTTACGGGTGGGAACGTACGGGGAGAGGAGGGTAGAGAGGTAATGGGGGGGCTGCAGATTGAGTGCATTTGAAGATTAAAAGGAGAAGCTTGAACTGTATACGGTAGCGGATCGGGAGCCAGTGAAGTGACTTGAGGAGAGGGGTGATATGAGAGTATCGGTTCACGCAGTAGATAAGACGTGCAGCAGAATTTTGGACAGATTGAAGGGGGGATAGATGGTTAAGCGGGAGGCCAGTGAGAAGAAGGTTGCAATAGTCAAGACGAGAGGTGACGAGCGAGTGGACGAGGGTTTGGGTGGTCTGTTCAGAGAGGAATGGGCGAATTTTGCTAATATTATAGAGGAAGAAGCGACAGGTCGCCCAAATCGGCTTTCGATTAAGCCGATTTGGGCGACCCTGGGAGAAGGATGCCCATCTCCCGATTTGTGTTGAAAGATGAGCACCCTTCTCTTTTGAAAATAAGCCTGAAAGTCTCTTGGAAGTTTGTATCCATTTTAAACAAAACATCATAAATAATCCTGCAAGGAAATTTCCTGTTTAGAAGCAGCTGATACCGAATCAGATAGTAAATGGGGCAAAAAGGAACAGGAGGCAATCCTTTAAATTGATTGGAACCCGAAGGCTCTGCAACATCATTTGTAAAACCCATAATTGTAGAGGAATCAGAATGAGCTATGGTACCTTCTTGCTTCTCAACGATAGGGAAGTTTCAGATATAGAAAGAGTACTTACATGTGTCGCGATAGTGACGGTTGAAGATACCAGTAATCCATTGGTCCCTTAACCACCTAAGGTCCTGAAATCTTCTTCTTCCCAATAACTTTTCTCTTCCTCATGAGAGTGGAGCTTGATATCACATTCAACGCTTTTCACTGGCTTCGAAGGGGCTTCAAAGGGGCAGGACCTGCCTCTTTGGTTACATGCCAATGGCCATGCACCCACATTCGTGTACCGCAGTAGGACTGCTTCTTTGTAGCTGGTAAGACCCCCTCTTGGTGTCACCTGGGCCCAAAGATGGCCAATTCAGTGCCTGCACAGAACGCCTCGGCTCCTTTGCAAACCCAAAGGCTCCAGTCAGAACTGCCACTTTGTAGTTGGTAAGGTCCCCTCTCATGTCACCTGGGCCCAAAGACTGCCAATCCAGCGCCTGCACAGAATGCCTCAGTTCCTTCATAAATCCTCTTAGTGATATTTGTTTGGATAGGATTAATAGAGTTTATATTTTCATAGCATAAATCATTTGGAAGCCCAGCACCAGAGTAATCAAAACGCTGGCTGGTCACAGTGGTGGGTTTCTGGGTGGGGAGTGGGCTTTTCACTGCCTAGGGCAAAAAAAGGTATATTTTAACCATTAAATATACATGATCATGTTAAAAAAAAATTACATGATGATGTTTAAAAAAAATACGTATTTAAAATTTTATAACCTGGTCCTGCAGTGTTGGGCAGCTGCTTGCTGATCTGTATCTCCAACCTTTCCTCGCACTAGTCAACCCCTGGCAGCAGTAAGCGTGGTGCATGCGTGCAGCTATTTTGACCTGCAACGACGAGCGAGAACGAGGCTGAGCACACCACACGGGTGGGGATATATAACAAAGCTTGACTCAACAGCAGCAACAGCATGCAGCAAAGGAAGGACGCACGGGTCACCAGAGGTCAAGCTGCGGCCTGCAGTGTGACTGCATTTGTGCGTGCCTGTCGTGCCGAGTCTGCCTCTGCTCTGCCTAAAAGATAGGTGGGTGGGTGGGTGAGACTGGAGATCAGCTGAGCGGGCGGCCACCGCCGGCGTGACGACACGGTACGAAAGTGATGTGTGCAACCGCGCTTGGGTGCTAAAGTGATGTGTGCAATCATGCTTGGGTGGGCGGGCCTGAGCCGAGATTGGATGGGCCTGGGGCCCGCCCAGGCCTGCCCATAGCTATGCCCCTGCATTTTACCATAGCAATAAAAATGACCTTAGCGTGCATGAATGACCCATGTATGGACGTGCTAAGACAACTTAATACCACTGTTTGCTAAAAGGGCTCCTAAGGTTGCTAACCAACTTCATTTGTGCTAATCAGGCTGATTCGCTCCTGGGTTTACCTGACTGCATGCCAGGACTTGTGGTTCTGGTTTCCCAAAAGTTCATGCAGAAGTGGGCCAGCTGGAAGTACCTATAAGAGAAAGTGAGAGGCAGAGCTGAGGGTGCATCTTTGAGTGAGATTCAGCAGTTTGATTGCTGCACAATGCTATATTAAACATCACTGCAGTACATAAAACATAGGCTGTCTGGTCCTGGTATAGCTTCCAGATGGATTAGGAGTGATTATAATCACCATCGTCATTATCCTTGCTAACATGATCACTAGCTTTAGGTTCCAAAGGAAAAGCTTCATTTGTCTTTGTTAAATTCACTTCCTCCAATCTTTTTCTCCTAATTGTCTTTCCTCAACTGCACCTGCTGCTCTAACAGGATTTTGCTACCTTAGGTTTCTGCATGTGATACTTGCATTGCAGAGCTGTGGTTGACCAGTATGTGAGGGGGAGGGGAAGGTAGTGTTTTAGGATCTGGATAAGATAGCCATCATGCTAAGTTGAGATTCCTTGGGGCTCTAGCTTTCTATATGCTTTATGTTTTCTTCTGTAAGATCTCCGATCTGGCCTATGTTATCCTGAAGGGACTGATGCTTTCTTTGTATATGTTTTTGTTTTCATGTATAGTTTTATATTCTCTGGTGATTATATTATTTTGAAATGTAAATGTCAAACACTTTTCAATAAAAAAGGGAAAAAAAACAAATGCTTTCTGAGGCAGGTGGAGGAAAAGCCTGCAGATACTGCAGAACACAGGCATTTACTTACTGCAGAGGGCATCCCACTTTGACTATATTTCCCCTTACCTGTCAGCAGTACGCTAGCTTCCAGTGCTATGGATGGTAAAATTTAAGGGTTTGATATTCAAAGATAACTAGTGCTCACTAGTTATGTACTGCTACTGGATAACTTCTCATGGAGGCCAAATTCCTGGATATTCAGCACTGGTAAACCCGTGATGGCCAATGTGTAAAAAAAGCTCAGACAACTGCAGGTTAAATATTAACCTTTAAAATTTTAACCTTAATTCATCAAGCACTAAATGGTGATACCCCCAAAACACAGTTTTGTGTATTTACAGACTGACACATTTGTTATGATACTACTACAAATCGTTTCTGTAGTACTACTAGACATCTGCAGCACTGTACACATTATATACATGTACTTTCTTTGTTCTTAGCAGGGGCGTAGCCAGACTTCGGCAGGAGGGGGGGTCCAGAGCCCGAGGAGAGGGGGCACATTTTAGCCCCCCCCCCCCCGCCATTGCCGACCCTCCCCCCCCCCGCCGCCCTCCTGCCGATGACCCTCTCGACCCCCCTCCTGCTGCCAACCCTCCCCCGCCGCCACCGTCGCCTACCTTTGCTGGCGGGGGACCCCAACCCCCGCCAGCTGAGGTCCTCTTCTTCTGGCGCAAGGCTTTGTTCTGTTTCTGAGTCTGAAATCCTGCATGTACAACATGCAGGACGTCAGACTCAGAAACAGAACGAAGTCTTGCACCGGAAGAAGAGGACATCGGTTGGCGGAGGTTGGGGTCCCCCGCCAGCAAAGGTAGCCCGTGGCGACGACGAAGGCGGTGGAGGGTTGGCGGCGGGAGGGGGGTCGAGAGGGTCATTGGCAGGGGGGTCCAGGGCCAAATCTACGGGCGTCCAGGCCCCCGTGGCCCCACGTAGCTACGCCACTGGTTCCTAGAAGGCTCACAATCTAAGATTTTTGTGCCTGGGACAATGGAGGGTTGAGGGGCCCATTTACCAAGCCACGTAGGCGTCTATGTGCTCCCAATGCGTGCCAGTTAGGAGTTACTGCCCAGCTACCACGTGGCCCTTGTGTTAATTTCATTTTTGATGTGCAGCTGCTGCACGCGTCTGAAAAATAATTTTTACTTTCTGATGCACGTCAGCTACGTGTGTAGGTCACTATTGCCCGGTTAACGCATGAGACCTTACCGCTAAGTCGAATGGCTGGCAGTAAGGTCTCAGACCCAAAATGGGCGTGCACCAATTTTTATTTTGCCACACATTTTCGGCACTAATTTTAAAAAGGAATTTTTTTACAGGCATGCTGAAAAATTGATCTGTGTGTGCCCAAAACCCACGCCTACACTACCACAGGCCATTTTTCAGTGCACCTTAGTAAAAGGACCCCTAAATGACTTACCCAAGGTCACAAGGAGCTGCAGTGGGAATTAAACCCAGCTTGCCTGGATCAAAGCCCCCTGCACTAACCATTAGGCTACTCCTCCACTGCATGAGCTGAGGGATCTCATCAGTTACATATTCCTGTTGAACAGTGTCATCTGGCTGACATACAGGCCTGTGTCTTTTGGTGGAATAGACCGCCATAGGAACTGAGAAAAATTGAGAATGTCTTTCACTTTAGGAAATAGTTGAAATTGTGAAATAGTTGAAATTGTGATTGTTTTAACAGGCATTTCTTTATGATTACAAAGAGGAGATTGTTCCCGGTCCCTGAACAGATAATGTGTTATCTTCAGTATATTAAATTGTGCTGTATGTTTTTTTATAATGTATGTGAACTTTATTCCCCACCCAGCATTGTGATAGGAGCGTGCTATGAATTTTTAAACAAACGCATAAATATTCCTTTAGAATTCACAGTCATTGAGCCCATCAGTTAATGAGATTTTTACTGCTATAATTGTCTATTGCTTATGTTTGACTTATTCTTGCTGTTCAACACCTTGAGGAGCCCTTTTACTAAGCCGCATGAGGGCCTAAGCACACCCAACGCACATCAATTCTGAGTTACTGGCCAGCTACCGTGTGGCCTGGGCGGTAATTTCATTTTTTACGCGCGTCCACTCCGCGCGCCGGAAGAGGCAGGGTATTGATGAGGGATTAGTTATTAGGGACAGGCTGCCCAAAATATTTTGTTTTGTGTCATTTCCCACGTTGTTTGCAGCATTGGTCATTCTGTTTTGGTTTGTTTTTAGTCTTCATTTACATTTTGGGGGCAATGTTATTAAAGGGGAAATTCTAGAATGTTGCACACGGGGGGGGGGGGGGGGTCCTTTTACAAAGCCGTGGGAAAACAATGGCCTGCGGTAGTGTGGGCGCAAATTTTGGATGCATGCTGGGCCACTTTTTACCACAGCTGGGAAAAAGGCCATTTTTTAATGGGCCGGGAAATGGGCGTGCGCAAAAATTAAAGCTAGCATGCGTTTATTTATGGCCTGAGCATTTACCGCCAGCAATTGACTTAGCAGTAAGGGCTCACGCACTGCCTGTGTGGTAACTATGCAGCACACACCAACGTGGCTGCGCTGCTGATTACCGCTGGGAACGCCCCCCCCCCCCCCCCCCCCGAGGTAGAAAATAGAAAAAATATTTTCTACCATGGGATTCAGCACATGCCAGACTCAGAATTACCACCATGTGCACACGCTTCCCTGACAGTAGTGCTAATTTGGTGCACGCCAGGGGCGTAGCCAGACAGCAGATTTTGGGTGGGCCTAGGCAAGAAGTGGGTGGGCACCAAATGTTCTCTCCCACACCCCCACACCAAAAAAATATCTCAGCTGGTGAGAATATGCTTCTCTCCAGTCTCCATCTTGGCAGTCTGCAGCAGGCATGTGCTGAAAACTGAGCATGCGAAGGTGCCAGTATTGAGGAAAGCAGCATTTTCATTACCATGTGCTACTGTTGGATGTGCCTGAGCCCTAAGTGGGTGGGCCCTGGCCCCCCCAGGCCCACCTGTGGCTACGCCACTGGTGCACACTACCCGTGCATTAGCCCTCCCACGGCTTTTTAAAAAGGCCCCTGATTTTGGCGTTCCAATGACCCATGCTGAGTGTCAATTTTATAACGGAACATTGTGCAAAGATTCCATTATAGAAGACTAGTGAAAGCTACCATTGCAATGTCAAAAATATAATGCACCATTAAGCTTTGCACACTCTGTTGATAGTGTATACATGCATGCATGCACTCATTTTCCATGTGCACAATATTGAGAGAGTGAGCACTCTTTCCAAAACAGTGCATTCTCTTTAAGAATAGTGTACACTATTATTAGTAAATGAGAAAAACCATAAACCCTAGGATTCTATATAGCGCAACTTAAGTCGCGTGAGCAAATCCGGTCTGGATTTGTGTGCACAACTTAGGGGCCCTTTTACTAAGCTACGTAGACGCCTATGCACACCCAATGCACGTCAATTTGGAATTACTATCTGGCTACCGTGTGCCTAGGCGGTAATTTCATTTTTTACGTGCATCCACTATGCACGCCAGAAAATAATTTTTAGGGGACCTTTTACTAAGCCATGTAGGCACCTATGCGCGCCCAACATGTCTCTATTTGGAATTACTGCCCGGCTACCGCTTGGCCTGGGTGGTAATTTCATTTTTTTACGTACGTCCACTACACATGCCAGAAAATAATCTTTATTTTCTGGCACGTGGCGCTAACCAGATGGTAAAGGGCATTCTATGCGCATAGACCATTACTGCCCGGTTAACGCATGAGACCTTACCACTAAGTCAATGGGTGGTGGTAAAGTCTCAGACCCAAAATGGACGCACGCCAATTTTCATTTTGCCAAAATTTTAAAAAAGACATTTTTACAGATGCGCTGAAAAATGGATCTGCGCACATCCAAAACATGTGCTAACACTAGCGCAGCCCATTTTTTCAGCACACCTGAGTAAAAGGACCCCTTAATTATTTAACATGCAGATCAGCACCGATAATTGCCAATTAGCAAGCAATTATTGACAATTGGCATTAATTAGAATTTACGCATACAACTGTATTCTAAATTCTAAGTCACATAGTTGAAAAGGGGTGTGGCCATGGGCATGAAATGGGTGGGTCATGGGCATTTCTAAAATCTATGTGTATTGTTATAGAATATAACTGATCTTCGGGCAGACGCTCAGCATATTCTATAAACTTAGGCATACTTTATAGAATGCACCTAAATGTATTTTTTTTTCAGCACTGATTTTTTAGGCGTGATATATAGAATCTAGTCCAAAATGTATTGTTTCTGCACATTTTAGTTTGTTAATAACGTGAAACAACATGGCATATATCATTGACATATGCTATGTTGCTGCAAACAACAGCCCGCCCCCGCTGATTATACTTCCTTGGACTTTGCGACGCAGTTGGAAAATTCTATTGAAGTAACCAGTAATAGGACCATCATAGTGGCATCACTTTTGCTAGCCTCAGATAGAGGTAATATATTGGATTGATTTTCTATACAGATCACAAGTTTTTTTCATGGATATAAAACTTATGTCTTCCCTGATGTATCTGTGAAATCACACAAGATCGAGAAGGGATTTCTTAAGCTTTGCAGTATAGCTTTAGTCATGGGGATGAGTTTCTGTTTGGCATTTCCTTGAAAACGTTTTGTCAAATACCAGGGTCAAGATTGTGTATTTTTGGACCTAGACCATCTAGAGTTGTTGATATTAATTCAGAGAAGAGCTAGCACTAGCAACCAAAGGGGAATATCATTGAGAGCTTGTAAGATGACTTAGAGATAATCAGAGGTTTATAATGTTTGATAGCTGCATTTTAACCTGAAATTGGCTCCCCCTCATATTATAAATTTATCAGTGGTATTTTCTTTTATTATTATTATTATTTTAATCTTTACTACACTAGGGATATTAATTACCTTTTCATAATATAACCTAATATTGACACTTCTATACCACCTTTTCTCAAGAAGTTGGACCCAAAGTGGTTTGCAGTAATTATCAACAGAACATTAATTAATTAATTAAATAAACAAATTAAGGGGTCCTTTTATCAATGGGTAGTAGGGCTACCACTGGGTAGCAGCAGCGAATTGCTTAAATGCCAGAGATATGCAAGTAACTTACAGTATTCTATAAGTTACGTGCATACAAATGAGTCTCCTGTGCTCCCCCCCCCCAGACTCCACCCATACGTGAGCCTACCTGTAAAATATGCACATATTTACAGAATAGTGCTTAAGTGGATTTTTTTCAGCATTTATGCATGTGTGTGCACATATATGCAAGTATTCTAATTATTTATGCATGTATTTGACACATAAATGGTAGCACGTTATTTAAAGATAAGAACAAAAGCACAAGGAGCCTTCAGGAATAGGGACATCAATTCAGAATTTATTGGACAGACCTAACATGGTCCATGTTTCAGCAAAGCCTTACCTGCATCAGCGGTCTTGCAAAAATTCACAATTTCCAATAAATTCAAAAGACAGTAAAGATTACCGAATCTCAGGATGCTGTAAGATGCCAGACTAACGAGGGTGCAACCAGAGGCTAAATGTGCAACAAATCTGCATCAGAAAAACCACCGGGAACTGGCTAAAGGTATGTTTGGGAATGGAGTGGATATTGCTCCATTCATGGAAGAAAGTGTTTAAAAACAACTTGAAAATCTGAAACTGAACATTACTCTGCTGGTTCCCAGCGTTTTTTTCTGATATGGGTTTGTTGCACATTTAGCCACTGGTTGTACCCGCGGTTAGTCTGGCGTCTTACAGCATCCCGAGATTTGGTCATCTTTTCTGCCTTTTGCATTCTTGGAAATTGTGACTTTTTGCAAGACCCCTGACACAGGCGGCTTTGCCGAAACACGGACCGTGTCGGGTCTGTCCGATAAATTCTGAGTTGATGAACCTGTTCCTGAAGGCTCCTTGTGCTTTTGTTTTTTGCTCCTACGTGAGTGTACTTTGATTCCCCTCTCTTGCGTTGCCAGCACCTTAGAAAAGAAGTTCCCTCATGGTGCCAACATTTAGGACCCCTTTTACAAAGCTGCGGTAAAAGGGGCCTTGCGGTAGCATCGGCACATGGATTTGCCACGCACCAAGGCCCCCTTTTACTGCAATGGGTAAAGAACGTTTAACAAAATGGAAATGGCAGTGCAGTAAGTTGTAAGATTTATGTGTGCCAACCTGGCAGTAACCTTGCAGTGTGTGGGGCTGCACAATTACCACTGGATAAACACCCGGCACTAAAGAAAACCTATTTTTTCAGCACCTTAAATAGCGTGTGTTGGGGGTGGGCACTACTACCGGGCTCCTGTGGACAACCCAACAGTAGTGCCGGATTGGCGTGCGGCAAAATGGTGGGACGTGTACCGCCACTTTGTAAAAGGGGCCCTTGATGAATAGAAAATCAGACAGGTATTGTTGGTTATAAAACTGCCAATATAATTTACTGTCATTTTGTAGAAATTTAGCTTTGTACTTAGAAGGCAATCTGGATAGCTACTGTATGGCCCTGCGCCAAACCACCTTTTTCTCATAGCCAAACTCTAGCCTAATGTTTAGTACATGGATATTTCAGGTTTTGAAAGGAAAATAAAGAGTAACAAATCTCTTGGCAATGTAAAGTTTCTCACTCAATGTTATCAGAATACAGCAGGATCCCCACTGAAATTTCTCACATACTTATGAATTTGAAGTCCATGGCAGTTTCAGGTTAACTACAATGTACTGGAAGTTCAAACTGAAAGTCTTTCAAACTCATTTACATGATCTTTGATACGAGGACCTTTGTTTTATATCTCACCACTTATTCCCATCTTCCTCAGTTTTCATTTGTTTCCTTTGTCTATTATCTTATAAATGTATTCATATTTTCTCATGTTAAACATATTCAAATAAGATTCTTTTTTCCCTTCCAGTCTTCACACTACCGATCCGTCCCAGGGTTCCTTTCCATTGATCCCTTGCTTTTAAAAATTTAGGCTGGATGGGAGAAAAATCCTGGAGAAGGACCGTGGTTGGCTGCCTAGGGTATATTTGGGAATGGAGTAGATAGTGCTGCATTTATGGAAGAAAGTGTTTAAAAACAACTTGAAAATCTGAAACTGGAGAAAGCTATGGGGCCGGATTGGATACATTGCAGAATGAGGGAGCTCTAAACAATTGATTTAATAGATCTTTAGACATGGGAGAGGTTCATGGGATTGAAGATGAGGGATGTGGTCCCTCTTCATAAAAGTGGAGACAGGGAAGAAGTGGGGAAACTACAAGCTGGTAAGCCTCACATCAGTGGTAGGAAATATAATGGAGTCGTGGCTAAAGGAAAGGATAGCAAACTTTCTAGAGTTCAATGGGTTGCAAGATCTAAGACAACATGGCTTTACCAAAGAAAATCCTGTCAAATTAATCTAAAATAACATCTTATATACAAGACACTACTCATTTGCTTAACATATTAGATTCTTTGAATTTTGAAGTAGATCAATAGATCCAACTTGTCACATTGGACGTGACCACCTTATATACGAATATTCCCCAATAATTGGCATTACAGGTGATAGTGGAGGAGTGGCCTAGTGGTTAGGGTGGTGGACTTTGGTCCTGAGGAACTGAGTTTGATTCCTGGCACAGGCAGCTCCTTGTGACTCTGGGCAAGTCACTTAACCCTCCATCACCTGCCGCATTGAGCCTGCCATGAGTGGGAAAGTGTGGGGTACAAATGTAATTAAAAAATAAATATATAGATGAAACATTGGTAACGCAGGAACTCTCATGCACAAAGGTGGAGTTTCTGAATCAAATAACTAGAGTGGTGAACACTAGCAACTATTTCAGATTTGGAAATAAATTTTTTGAGCAAAGTAAAGGGGGTAGCCATGGGGGCAACTGTAGCCCCCACGGTGGCCTGCCTCTACATGGCAAGATATGAAAGCAAATTTATATATCATAGTAAATATGTCTCATCCATTCTAGAATGGAGGAGGTATATAGACGATGTGCTCCTAATATGGGGAGGCAGTGAAATAGCTCTAACAGAATTTATTGCATATCTGAATACATGTGATCAAAATATCAAATTTACGGAGCATAGAGGAGGACACATGGTAGAGTTCCTGGATACCAGAATTCAGTGTAGGGAAGGAAGATTGTATACATCTGTATACAGAAAAGAGACAGATAGAAATACTTTATTGCATTTCTCAAGCCATCACCCTGTACCTTTAAAGAAAGGAATTCCAACGGGGCAGTTCCTCCGAATCAGACGGATATGCTCAGATAAACAAGAATATGTTAATCAAGCTCAAATATTAAAACAGCGATTTAGAATCCCGAGTCAAGCATTTGGAACAAGCTACTGAACTTGTGGAATCAGATAAGAAAGAATCTTTCGAAAAAGTGAAGTATTTGACAAACCAGGTAGGGCAAGTGCAAGATTTACAGATTATGACAATAAAGGATATTTCTATTTTGAAAAGAAAAATAGAAAATTTGGAGAATGTTCAAAAATCAAATAATTTGAGACTTTTAAATTTTCCAAGGGTGATTACTGTTTCACCTAGAGAAATGTTTAATAGATATTTGAAGGAAATCTTAGGATTTACTGACGATATCTTACCACCTTTGACTCAAATTTACTACTTGCCTAGAAAGGCAGTCAATGATTTGGATCAACAACAAACGGAACAACCATTCGATGTCTCAGCAATTTTAGAGACTCCGACTGTAGATTTGACAACATCAGCAACTCTATTAATAACCTTGGCATTGTCTATGGATAAAATGTTAATTATGAAAAAATTTTTCCAAAGAAGAGAAAGAGAATTCCTGGGATTCAAAGTCTGCATATTCCCAGATGTATCTGAAGACACCCAAAAAAAACGTAGGCAATTTCTTTTGTTAAAGCCAGGGGTGCTCAAGTTGGGGGCAACCTTTTTCTTACGATATCCTTGTAAGTGTATAGTATACCATCATGCGGTTAAATATGTGTTTTTTGAATCAGTTCAACTTTCTGAATTTATTACAGCCAGAACTCCTTAGAGGTTAGCTCTGAATGGATTATAGACACAGATGTTAGACCGGTTTAATTTTCCGTTGAATTTACCTAATTTAATTCTCCAAATTGTTAATCTTGGATCTACAACTGTGGACTTGAGTGTACCCAGTCAAGTACATGTTTCTTTATTATTGTTATTAAGATGTTATTGATGAAGGTACCTTTTCTTGTTTCAAATATGACTGTTATAAATATTTGAAATCAATAAATATATTTAAAATAAAAAAATTTAAAACAGCGATTTAAACGAGGGTATCCAAGCAGAGTGATACACAAAGCATATAAAAGAGAGTTTAATGCACATAGACCTTGGCTTCTACGAAAAACAGTTGGGTTTTTAGATTTCTCCAATGAATATGCATGAGATCTATTTGCATGGCATGTACTGCCTTCATTGTATGCAAACAGATATTATGCTTATTCATTGGGAAAATGTTTGGACAAGTTCCTGGAGGAAAAGTCCATAGTCTGCTTTTGAGATAGACACGGGAAAAGCCACTACTTGCCCTGAGATTGGTAGCATGGAATGTTGCTATTAATTGGTTGTCTGCCAGGTACTTGTGACTTAGATTGGCCACTGTTGGAAGCAGGATTCTGGGCTAGATGGACCATTGGCCTGACCCAGTATGGCTATTATGTTCTTATAGTTTTGTTCTCTTTCAAATTGACTAGGGGTTGTCTATAGATTACGGTCTTCATGATTTGCCTCAGATTTTCTATTGGATTGAGGTCTGTGTCTTGACTTTGCCACTCTATGTCGGAGGTTCCTAATGTTATTGTGGTTCTGGAACCCATTTAATATACCAATTAAACCCTCCCACCCCCTCCTAAACCATATATCCACTAGTGACTACTAACAGCTACATAGGTCACTGTTAGCCACAACTGCTAACCTGTCAATAAATTTACAGTAGTACATAGTTATATGAATAATTGTCTTAATAATTGCAAAGTTTTGATAAATTGCCTCAAATTTTAAGATCCATCTCGTACCCCATTTGACATCTTCCCATACCCCTTGGGGATGTGGTCATCACTGGTTTAGAAACCTTGCTCTAGGACATTCACTTTCTTTTTGCTGAGTTACTCCATAAGTTGATTTATTTTAGAATCATTATCCTGGTGAAAGGTGAACTTTCTCCCCAGGCAGAAACACATTTCCCTGCAGAATCTGCCTGTATTTTGCTCCATCCATCTTCCCCTCCATCTTCTTGCTTCCTTGTCTCTGCTGTTGCAAAGTATCCCCCAACATAATGCTACCATCACCCTGCTGTAGTGTAGGGATAGTAGGATAGTGTTAGCAGATAAATAACTGTTGCTACTATTTGAGATTCTACATGAAATGTTGCTATTCCACTAGCAACATTCCATGTAGAAGTCGGCCCTTGCAGATCACCAGTGTGGCCACACAGGCTTCTACATGGAATGTTGCTAGTGGAATAGCAACATTCCATGTAGAATCTCCAATAGTAGCAACATTCCATGTAGAATCTCCAATAGTATCTATTTTATTTTTGTTACATTTGTACCCTGCGCTTTCCCACTCCTTTCCCACTCATGGCAGGCTCAATGCGGCTTACATGGGGCAATGGAGGGTTAAGTGACTTGCCCAGAGTCACAAGGAGCTGCCTGTGCCTGAAGTGGGAATCAAACTCAGTTCCTCAGGACCAAAGTCCACCACCCTAACCACTAGGCCACTCCTCCACTCTGCTAAAACCAGAAAGGTCCACTTTGGTCTCATCAGACCACCAAACTTTTCCCACATGGAAGCAGTATTTTCTAAGTGTTCCTTTGCAAATCCCATATGACGTGTCATATGACTCTTCTTCAGCAGCAACTTCTTTCTTGTTTCCCTCCTAGGCTGTATTTATTGAGTAATTTTGCAATTGTTGAACAGTCAACATTTCCACACTTTCAGACAAAGAACTCTAGACTGTTTTTACAAGTGATCTTAGGCCTCAAACTGACCTTCCTCAGCAGTTTGCTTAACCCACAACTATTGACTTAGGAGAAATGGCTTGAATGAAGAAGTGTCTTGCCAACTTATTTTCACTTTACAATGAAGTCACGGACTTGACAGTATCCCAGCAGATATTCAAACACGCTGAATTTTTCTTAGACTTTTCCAAATCTCTACTTTGAATAATTTTATCTCAGAATTCTTTCCGCAGCTCAGTGTTTGGCATCTTTAGACCATTGCTTCACATTTTTTTTTCAGACAACAGAAACAGTTTGATTCTTCATCTTGAAATATTCAAATCAGTCCAGCTACTGTGATTCGACACAAGTCAGCTCTACTGAATGGAGGAGTAGCCTAACGGTTAGACTGAGAATCTGAAGACCAGGGTTTGATTACTACTGCAGCAGCCTGTGATTCTGAGCAAGTTACTTTATCCTCCATTGTACCAGCTACAAAGCTTAGATTGTGAGCCAACTAGGGACAGAGAAAGTACCTGTACATAATAATATAATATAATAATCCACTTCAATCTGGCTTTCGCCCCCTTCATTCAACTGAAACAGCGCTTGCTAAAGTCTCCAATAATCTGTTCCTGGCCAGATCCTTCTTGATCTATCTGCTGCTTTTGACACTGTTGATCACAGCCTATTCCTTGATATGCTGTCCTCACTTGGATTTCAGGGCTCTGTTCTTTCCTGGTTTTCTTCTTATCTCTCCCAGTGTACCTTTAGTGTATACTCTAGTGGATCCTCCTCTACTTCTATCCCACTGTCAGTTGGTGTACCTCGGGGATCTGTCCTGGGACCTCATCTTTTCTCCATCTATACTTCTTCCCTTGGTACTCTGATCTCATCCCATGGTTTTCAGTATCATCTTTACGCTGATGACTCTCAGATCTACCTCTCCACATCAGAAGTCTCAGCCGAAATCCCGGCCAAAGTATCAGCCTGCCTGTCTGACATTGCTGCCTGGATGTCTCAGCGCCATCTGAAACTAAACATGACCAAGACTGAGCTTCTTATCTTTCCCCCTAAACCAACCTCTCTTCCTCCCCCATTCTCTATTTCTGTGGATAACACTCTCTTCCTGTCTCATCAGCTCGTAACCTTGGGGTCATCTTTGACTCCTTCCTCTCCTTCTCTGCACATATTCAGCAGACTGCTAAAACCTGTCATTTCTTTCTCTATAATATCAGCAAAATTTGCCCTTTCCTTTCTGAGCACACTACCAGAACCCTCATCCACACTCTTATCACCTCTCGCTTAGACTATTGCAACTTGCTTCTCACAGGTCTCCCACTTAGCCATCTCTCTCCTCTTCAATCTGTTCAAAATTCTGCTGCATGACTAATATTCCGCCAGTGTCATTATGCTCATATTAGCCCTCTCCTCAAGTCAATTCACTGGCTTCCTATCCGTTTCCACATACAGTTCAAACTCCTCTTATTGACCTATAAGTGCATTCACTCTGCAGCTCCTCAGTACCTCTCCACTCTCATCTCTCCCTACATTCCTCCCTGGGAATTCCATTCACTGGGTAAATCTCTCTTATCTGCACCCTTCTCTTCCACTGCTAACTCCAGACTCCGTTCCTTTTATCTTGCTGCACCATATGCCTGGAATAGACTTCCTGAGCCGGTACGTCAAGCTCCATCTCTGGCTGTCTTCAAATCTAAGCTAAAAGCCCACCTTATTGATGCTGCTTTTGACTCCTAACCCTTATTCACTTGTCTTTATTTTATCATCCTCACTTTAATATTCCCTTATCTCTTGTTTGTTCTGTTTGTCTGTCCTAATTAGATTGTAAGCTCTGTCAAGCAGGGACTGTCTCGTCATGTTCAAGTGTATAGTGCTGCATACGTCAGGTAGCGCTTTAGAAATGATAAGTAGTTGCAGTAGTAGTAATATAAACCACTTTGATTGTAACACAGAAAGGCAACATATCAAATGCATAATCTTTACCCTTAACTTATTACTGACTTTAAATACAGGGTGTGATAACATATGCAATCAAGACTATTTGATATTATTGGCAAATGAATGATTCAATAGATAGACATCAGGGGCCCGATCTTCAGCCAGCAGTGGACAGTGCTTTTGCTGTCCACCGCTGATGTTAAGCTAGGATATTCAATGCCGGGCCGTTTCCAGTGACTGGCATTGGAATTTAGCTGCGAAAAAGTTAACTGGTTAAGCTGATATTTAGCGCTATCTGGTTAACTTTATAGTGGTTAAAGATAGACTTGTTATTTATGCTACCTATTTTAACTGCTGAACATAGACAGTTAAGCGTTGAATATCTATGCCTTCTTGCTATGTTGCACAATATAGCTGGTTACCCTTGATTCTCTATAGCGTGCCTACAGATCCGTGTTGAAATCCAGGTGGATCCTATAACACCGCATGTAACTTAACTGGCTTAACAAGCTAATCAGCGTTGATTACAGTTCTTAACAAGCAATAATGAGGACTAATGGGCAGTAATTAGAATTTACACGTATAACTCGCTAAGCGTATTCTATAATGCAGTGTGCCTAACTTCTAATGCACACAGGCAAAAGGGGCATGGTTATGAGCAGGAAAATGGGCGTTTCATGGGTGTTCCGAAATGTGCGCACATAGTTATAGAATATGGCCCTCTGCGCCTAAATTTACACACCAGGATTTATGCCACATTTTCATTGGTGTAAATGGAAGCACATAGTTTTCGGCGCTGGGATATCAACTAAGTATATTCTATATACTGTGCCTACATCTAGGCGCAGCATACAGAATACGCTTAGTCGAAAATGTGTTCCACACAGATTCTTTAGGCGCCATATATAGAATCTCCCCTTTAGCGGCTACCACTATCCATGGATATCCAGCAAGAGAAGTTATCTCCTGCTGAATATCCACGGTCAGGCACCGATATGCTATTTAACCGGTCAGCGGCTGTGTCTGGCCGGTTAAATAGCTTTGAATCAGGAGGCATGTCCTTACAAGCACTCAAAGGTATCCTCTACCCTACCTAAATACCTTCCTAATAGTAAGTTTTATCTTGTTTGAAGATTTTATGAGATCAACATAGCCAATATTAAATGTTTCTTCACTGGGGTGGTGAGGAGAAATTATACCATTGTCAGCGGATTTCATCCCTTCAACCTTTCCCTCTCCCTCCTAAGCCTATTTTCTGTCCTATCAATCATTGTATTTCTTATCTTTTATACTATTGCATACTATTTTTATGTAAACCACCCTGAAAGGTCTCTCTGGGGCGGCATATCAAATCAAAATAAACTTGGAAACTAGGAAGAATATGAGGAATTAGAAATGCAACGATTTACCACAAATTGGGTGGATAAAGAACCCGGAGCAGTGTCATTTAAGTCACAAATTTGGTAGGGAATGTGAAACTATAAGACATACTGAGAAATCTTGAGCTTCTCATGGTCCAGTTAAATTATTGAAATGTTTTTTTGGCAGCACGATTCCTCATTCATGTTAGTACAACAGCAAAAAAAAAAAAAAACAACCTTCTATTTGTTCCTGCTTTTGTTTTTATTGCGTTTTAATAATTCAAAAAGAGTGAAACACAGAGCTGTCTGGAGAAAGATTGAAAACGTTACAGCACAAAAACAAAATTCTTGTTTCTTTTACATATGTAGGATAGAATACTTTTATTTATATGTGTTCATACCATCTCACTGTTGGTTCCTTTTTACAAGCAGAACTCTTTTCCTTAAAAGGTAAAGAGTGTAAGACCCTCCTTCCATCCCTCCTAAAAGTATATTAATTTTTAACGTTTCCTTCCTGCTTCTGCTGGTAGATTTGTTTAAGTTTCATCTTCAGCAGAATAATGATTATTTTAGTATGCTGTAAGAGGGAGTTTGTAGGCTCCAGAGTTCCAAAATGATCACAGAAGGACCAAGAATATCTTTAGAAAAACCTTTGTGGCCATGTTGAAAATATTTTCCATGCTATGTGTTTCTTGTTTGTAGCATGATAGTTTCTGATGGGTGGTTGCAAGTTCCCCTTCATGTGCTGTCTGCCCAACATGTTGTTGGAGCAGGTGCTATGCAGGAGTCTTTTTGGATCAGCCGAGTTCAGTTTTCAAGGGCCATAAGCAGACCAGGTTTCAGGATATCCTTAATGAATATGTATGAGAGAGATCTGCTTACAATGATGTAGTGGGCATGCAAATCATTTTCATGCATATATAGTAACATACGTGTAGATGACGGCAGAAAAAGACCTGCATGGTCCATCCAGTCTGCCCAACAAGATAAACTCATATGTGCCACTTTTTGTGTACTCTATAGCATATATAATGCCCCCTTGGCTTCAGGGCTGCCCTGATTCAGTGACGACAGCAAAACCGGCTATCAGTCACAGTGGATGGAGGTTGGCAGGTTTCCCCTAAATTAAGGTCTACGAGACTCTATGTTCACCTAAACCAGTGATGGCGAACCTTTCAGAGACCGAGTGCCCAAACAGCAACCCAAAATCGAATTATTTATCGCAAAGTGTCGGTACTCATTATGGGTGGGGTCACCACAAATGACTCCACCCCTATGATAGCCACACCCCTTACACTAGCCATGGCGCATATAAACAGACATCATTGAAAATATTATACTAGTATAGGAGAAAAAAATAACATGACTTTTTTTCATTATAAATCATTTCTGTAAGCTGTTACAGCTCCAGTATACCCAGTGCAAAATAAGACAGCAGATGTAAATTCTCAAATTCGACATATTCCAAACACTAAAATGAAAATAAAATGATTTTTTCTACCTTTGTTATCTCTGATTCTGCTGCTCTCTTAACTCCATTTCCAGGGCTTCCTTCCCATTTCTTTACTTTCCTCCTTTCTTCTTCATTTCTTGTCCTCCATCCATGTCCAGCAACCCTCCTCTCCCCTCCAGTCACAAATGTCCAGCCACCCTCCTCTCCCCCCTGCCCTCCCGCCCGCCCTCCCAGCACCAGGCCGCCCTCCCACTCAGCACCCAGTAGCACCCAGCACCAGGCCTCCCTCCCTCCCACCCACCCACCCAACACCCAGCATCAGGCCTCCCTCCCACCCAGCACCAGGCCTCCCTCCCACCCAGCACCCCGTAGCACCCAGCACCAGGCCTCCCTCCCTCCCAGCACCAGGCCTTCCTCCCACCACCCAGTAGCACCAAGCCTCCCTCCCTCCCTCCCACCCACCCACCCAGCACCAGGCCTGCCTGCCTCCCTCCCAGCACCACCCAGTAGCACCCAGCATCAGGCCTCCCTCCCACCCAGCACCCAGTGGCTCCAAGCCTCCCTCCCTCCCACCCACCCAGCACCAGGCCTGCCTGCCTCCCTCCCTCTTCCAACCAACGAGGCACCAGGCACCCGCCCTCCCTCCCTCCCTCTTCCAACTAACGAAAAGCCACCAGGCCACCCGCCAGGGGCATAGCCAGACACCCAATTTTGGGTGGGCCTAGGCCCAAGATGGGTGGACAGAAGAATCCCGCCTCATCCCACAGATGATGTGCTCTTTCCTTCTGTCACCTGCATGCCATATGGTCTCTCAAATATCCTCCCTCTCCCACATACCTTTTAAATAGCAGATTTTCACCGGCAACGGGCAGCAACTAATACACACTGCTGATGTTGGCTCCATACCCTTCCCTCTGATGCAACTTCCTGTTTCTGCCTAGGCAAGAATACATCAGAGCGAAGGCTATGGTGCCGGTGCGAGCAGTATGCATCAGTCACTGCTCACTGCAGGCGAAGATCTGCTATTTACAAGGTATGCAGGAGGGACAGTTGTTGGGAGTTTTCGGATGGTGGGGCTTGGGGATCCCTGCCAGCCACATTATAGCTATGCTTGTACTGGGTGGGCCTGGGCCCACCCAAGCCCACCCTTGGCTACGCCACTGCCGCCCGCCCTCCCTCCCTCCCTCTTCCAACCAACGAAAAGCCACCAGACCGCCCGCCCGCCCTCCCTCTCTCCCTCCCTCTTCCAACCAACGAAAAGCCGCCCGCCCTCCCTTCCTCCCTCCCTCCTCCCCAGCACCAGCGCTCGCCCTCCTCCTCTGAAATTTAAAAGGCGTCGGCAGCTGCAGCGAAATGCGTGGTCTTCGCTCGGCGCGCCTTCGGTCTTCGCTTGTGTCTCTCAAGCTCTGGCCCCGCCCTTATAGGCGAGACCAGAGCTTGACAGACACAAGCGAAGACTGAAGGCGCGCCGAGCGAAGACCACGAGTTTCGCTGCAGCTGCCGACGCCTTTTCAATTTCAGAGGAGGAGGGCGAGCGCTGGTGCTGAGAGGTGCTGGGAGGGAGGGGCGGGCGGGCGGCCTAGTGGCTTTTCGTTGGTTGGAAGAGGGAGGGAGGGAGGGCGGGCGGCCTGGTGGCTTTTTGTTGGTTGGAAGAGGGAGGGAGGGCGAGTGGCCTGGTGCCTCGTTGGTTGGAAGAGGGAGGGAGGGCGGACAGCCTGGTGCTTCGTTCGTGGGAAGAGGGAGGGAGGGAGAGTGGGCGGAGCGGACCACCAACGACGCGCATGCCAAAGGAGAGGGCTCTGAGTGCCTTCTCTGGCACGCGTGCCATAGGTTCGCCAACCCTGACCTAAACCATTACAGCTGTTTAATATCTACATTGAAAACCAGTGGTGCATTAACTCTTGCAAGTGTGAGGTAGAAAGAGACTCTTTACCAATTTGTCTCAACTTAATAAGTTACTTTATTGCACAGAATTACTCAGAGGTTATAAATGATTCAATCTTTCAGTTACCATTAAGTGTTAAGGGGAAAAGAACCCTTCAGGCTTCTCCAGTAGTGTTAAGGGGACCTTTTACTAAGCGTCGCTCACTGGGGCCCTTTTACTAAGGCACGTAGGCAACTATGTGCGTCCAACGCATGTCAGTTTGGAACTATAGCCCAGCTGCTTCATCCCCAGGATTTTTTACACGTGTCTGATATGTGTTAGCAGAAAATATTTTTTATTTTCTACCACGTGGCGCTAACTGGGCTGTAATCGGCAGTGTACATGTGCTGGTTAATACGTGAGACCTCACCACTAAGTCAGTGCTGATTTTTAGTTTGACGCATGTCCATTTTCACCAAAAAAAGCCTTTTTTGCTGGTGTGCTGAAAAATGGACCAGTGGTGCATCTACACCAGCGCAGGCCATTTTTCAATGCACCTTAGTAAAAGGACCCAACTATTCTGGAACTACCACCGGGCTAACATAAGAACCCAGCTATAGTTCCCACCCCCTGCGCATGCTATTTCCGGCGCTACAAAAAATGTATATTTTTGTACCACTGGGTTAGCGTGGGAGCCCTTACTACCACCTCAATGGGTGGTGAGTAAATGCTCCCTCACCCCCCCCCCCCCCCCAAAATGGCTGTGCAGCAAGTGGTTCACTTACCACATATGGCCATTTCTCCATGACCAAAAAAGACAGCCTTTTACCCGCTGCGGTACATGAGGGCCTCAGTGCCATAGGCAGCGACTCCGTGGGTGCTATGGGTGCTCAAACACCCCCAATAATTTCTAACCTGCCATCGTCAGAAGTTCCGGTTCCAACCCCAGCCCGACCTGCCCGCCCTCTTCTCCCTCAACAGTCCTCCCTCCTCGCCTTCCTGATGCCCAGAATTTAAAACTGGGCAGGACCAGAGCTGAGAGAGAAGGGAAGGTTCACTGCCACCGCGACCTGAGGTAAAAAGAGTTTTAAATTCTGGGCGGCAGGAAGGTGAGGACAGAGGACTGTTATAGGAGAAGAGGTCGGGTTGGGGTTGGAACTGGAAATCAGGGGGGGGGGGCTGAAAAGGGGCAGGTGGTGTTTGGGGCGAGTTACTGGACATGGAGGGGAGGAGAAGGCAGGGGAGAGAGGAGAAATCGCTGGACATGGAGGGGAGGGGAGAGAGGAGAAATCTCTGGACATGGAAGAGAGGGCAGGGGAGAGATGAGACTTGTTGGACATGGATGGAGGAGAGGGCAGGGGACAGAGGAGACTTGCTGGATATGAATGGAGGAAAGGTCAGGGGAGAGAGAAGAATTGCTGGATATGAATGGAGGAGAAGCCAGGGGAGAGAGGAGAAATCACTGGATATGGATGAGAGGGGAGAGAGAAGAAATTGCTGGACATGGAGGGGAGTGCAGGGGAGAGAGGAGAATTGCTGGATATGGATGGAGGAGAGGGTAGGGGAAAGAGGAGAATTCACTGGACATGGATGAGAGAGGAGGGTAGGGGAGAGAGAAGAATTGCTGGATATGAATGGAGGAAAGGGCAGGGGAGAGAGAAGAATTGCTGGATATGAATGGAGGAGAGGGCAGGGGAGAGAGGATAAATCAATACCCCCCAACCCAGTGCCTACCCTCCTCAGCTCCCTCCAACCAGCTCCCGCACCCTACCTTTAAAGAAATTTCAGAAGCCGTGGAGAGGCGAGGTGCAGCGCCTCGCGCCTGCATGTAAAAGAAGCGTGGATCCTCATCGGGCCTTCCCTCACGCTGTCTGTCCCGCCCTCCGCTGACGCAACTTCCTATTTCCGCAAGGGCAGGACAGACAGAGTGAGGGAAGGCCCAATGAGGACCCACGCTTCTTTTACATGCAGGCGCGAGGCGCTGCACCTCGCCTCTCCACGGCTTCCGAAATTTCTTTAAAGGTAGGGTGCGGAAGCTGGTTGGAGCCTGAGGGAGCTGAGGAGGGTAGGCACTGGTCAGGGAGGGTGTTGATGCGCCGAGGGGGAGGTGTCATCATGCTGCACCCGGGGAGGGAGCTGGCAGGGAGCACCCCTTCCCCGAGCTGACACCCGGGGCGGACCGCCCCTCCTGCCCCCCCCTTGCTACGCCACGGTTCCCCAATCATTTTGAAAAGTTGGCTCCTATGCTCAGTGCGCATCAAAAACATGCACTGATGATAGCTAACACAGGCCCCCTTTTACCAGAGTGATGACATCACTAGCAGTGTTGCCAGTTACCCGGTCCCCAAACCTGCCCAAAAAGTTCACACCCCCGCCCTCGCCCCTCATCAACCCCACCCCCGCCGTCATCATCCCCGCCTCTGCCGTCATCAGCTCCACCCCCGCCATCATCAACCTCGCCTCTGCCGTCATCAACCCCGCCTCCTCCATCATCAACCCCACCCAAAACGTCATCAACCCCCCCAAGTCATCAAACCCCGCCCAAAACGCCATTAACCCCGCCCCCACGGCCCCAAAAAAACGCACAAAAAACATCGGGAAAACCAAAAAAATAGCCCAAAAAACCGCGACCCACAGCGGACAAAAATTTCCTGCAGCGGGTCCCGGAAAACCACCCAATTGGGCGTGTAAACCGCCCACCTGGCAACCGTGATCACTAGTAGCCAGAAGTGTGTTTATTCAGCTGATTCCAAAAGAACATGACTATATAACAACGTGGAAATGGGAGTGTCCTAAATTCTATTGGTCAGAACTGCAAAAGAGAAGGAGGAGTACACTTTAGAAGGGGAAATTCTGAAAATTCAAAATGGAGAGCCTAGTTTTAAAATGAAAGTCAGTCAGCTTTAGCCTCCTGAGCCCTGACCACATTGAGCTAGGGAAAGAACCCCGGCCTTAGACCAAGATGAAATAATTACTGCATAACCATTTAGGTAGAAGTGCTTGCTAGCCCAGTAGCATATTAAAGCTACAGAAGAAATCTGAGAGCTGGACAGCAAGCAGAAGGGTCACCCAGACCTCTGCTCTGTAGCCGGTGAAGTGGGAATTGGGGAACCCTCTTCATCCTAAGCTCCAAACTGAGGGAGAAGAAGAAAACTGTACAAACCAACTTATTTTGATCCTTTGGGCACTCTAAAGCTACGAGAAAGGATACAACTACAACTTTTGCTGCTGTAGCCATACAACTGGAGATTAAAAGACCTTCCAAATCCTGCATGTCTATCAGGGCTCAGCACCTGCATGCCTGACACCTTTTGTGGCCTGCAGAACTGTAAGTCTGTTCCTATTTAACATCCAAATTGTAAGTTTTAGAGAGAGAGGGGGAAGCTTCACAGCTCCTCTACTGGGTGTAAAGTAAAACACTGTAAAAGAGAAGTGTAAATATTAATTTTAAATCCCTGCACTTAATTGTCCTGGATTATTTAATGCTGCCTATTTTTTGAGGGAAACTATTATTTTGGTTCAGAGCACATCAACCATTTGGTCTGCTTTTAGTCTGCGAACTGAAAGAATATAAATATGTGGAGCATAGCCTTATTCGGCCTCTTGGGGTTTTTCCAGTCAAGGCCCATGCCCTAAAAATAAAATATTATATACACGACCAGCTATCATGCTCCCAGAGCACACACTAGGAAGCTGCCTATGGTGACCTCAAAGATCAGGGCTTACAATTGTATATTAAAATTCGCAGTTGTGTGCCAGCTTTATTAAGGTGCTCTGTGTACTATATCCCAGAAATTCTTCTTCTAGAACATGCTATGGAACCTCAGACCTCACCCCAGTAAACAATATCAGATAAGTAACAGCTAAAAGTTCTTCTTAAGCCCTAGTTGTACACTTTAGAACCAGAGGCGTAGCCACAGGTGGGCCAGGGTCCATCCACTTAGGGCTCAGGCCCACCCAACAGTAGCACACGTTTAGCGGTAGCTGGTGGAGATCCCAAGCTCTACCAGCTGAAGACTTCCCCCTGATGGTAATGAAAACGCTACTCTCTCATGATACTGGCACCTGCGCATGTTCAGTTTTCAGCTCATGCCTGCTGCAGACTGCCAAGGTGGAAAGAAACATTTTCTTGCCAGCTGAGATATCTTTTGGTGGTGGGGTGGAGGGGTGGGAAGAGAACAATTGGTGCCCACCCACTTCTTGCCTAGGCCCACCCAAAATCTGTTGCCTGGCTACGCCCCTGTAGTAATGTCATATCAACCTCTGCATGACAGCTTATAATTTAGGGGCTCTACTATTGAAATGTTGCCCAGAGCACAGATCAGCAACTGTTCCTTTATTACACCTGTACCTAGTGAACACTTCTAAAACACTATGACCATGAGATTCTGCTAAGTATTTCTCCTACTCCTATTTGTTTTTGTTAAATAAACATTCTTAATATGTGGAGTGAATGTTATCAGTAAACAATCTATTTATAGCTAAGATAAAAATAGATTGTTTACTGATAACATTCACTCTACATATTAAGAATGTTTATTTATTTAATGAAAACAAATTGCAGTAGGAGAAAATACTTAGCAGAATCTCACCTCATAGTGTTTTTAACTAGATTCTGGCCTGGACTGATTTCTCCTGTGAGTGAGGAGTGAGGGGTAAGTGCCTTAAAAGTGCCATCAGCCTCCAAGTGCCAACTGTTCCCAGCTCTGACCCACCAACTACCTTATATTTATTTTGGTACATTTATACCCCGCATTATCCCACAAGAGCGGGCTCAATGTGGCTTACAAAAATTACAGAGGTTACAATTCAGGGAGAGTACAGATTCAATAAAGTCAAAGGGAGGGGTAAGTATATGTGGATAAGAAAATAGCATGCTCAAGCTATCAGGACCAAAAAGGGTTACACTTTGATTTTTGAAGTCCATAATTGGCCGATTCTGTTCAATATATTTGTGAGTGACATTGCCAAAGGGTTAGAAGGTAAAGTTTGCCTTTTTGCGGATGATACTAAGATTTGTAACAGAGTGGACACCCAGGAGGGAGTTGAAAACATGAAAAAGGATCTGCAGAAACTAGAAGAATGTTCTAAGGTTTGGCAATTCAAATTCAATGTGAAGAAATGCAAAGTGATGCACTTAGGGAGTAGAAATCCATGGGAGATGTATGTGTTAGGCAGTGAGAGTCTGATATGTACAGACGGGGAGAGGGATCTTGGGGTGATAGTATCTGAGGATCTGAAGGCGATGAAACAGTGTGACAAGGTGGTGGCCGTAGCTAGAAGGTTGTTAGGCTGTATAGAGAGAGGTGTAACCAGCAGAAGAAAAGAGGTTTTAATGCCCCTGTATAAGTCGTTGGTGAGGCCCCACCTGGAGTATTGTGTTCAGTTTTGGAGGTCATATCTTGCTAAGGATGTAAAGAATTGACGCAGTGCAAAGAAAAGCTACAGAAATGGTATGGGATTTGCGATACAAGACGTATGAGGAGAGACTTGCTGACCTGAACATGTATACCCTGGAGGAAAGGGAGAAACAGGGTGATATGATACATACGTTCAAATATTTGAAAGGTATTAATCCACAAACAAATCTTTTCCGTAGATGGGAAGGCGGTAGAACTAGAGGACATGAATTGAGATTGAAAGGGGGGTAGACTCAAGAAAAATGTCAGGAAATATTTTTTCACAGTGAGAGTGGTGGATACTTGGAATGCCCCCCCCCCCACCCCGCGGGAAGTGGTGGAGATGAAAACGGTAACGGAATTCAAAAATGCATGGGATAAACATAAAGGAATCCTGTTCAGAAGGAATGGATCCTCAGAAGCTTAGCGGAGATTGGCTGGCAGAGCCGGTGTTGGGAGGCGGGGCTAGTGGTTGGGAGGCGGGGCTAGTGCTGGGCAGACTTCTACGGTCTGTGCCCTGAAAATGGCAGATACAAATCAAGGTTAAGTATACACATAAAGTAGCACATATGAGTTTATCTTGTTGGGCAGACTGGGGATGGATCGTGCAGGTCTTTCTCTGCGGTCATCTATGGATAAACTACTTAGACATTATCCCTCTAATTCTATAAATGTTGCCAAAAATTGTGTTCAACTTTGGTCATATGCCCAATTTACACGTGTAATGTAATTGAATAAGTACATAAGTATGTATTGCCATACTGGGAAAGACCAAAGGTCCATCAAGCTCAGCATCCTGTTTCCAACAGTGGCTAATCCAGGTCACAAGTACCTGGCAAGACCCCAAAAAGGTACAAAACATTTTAAACTGCTTATTCCAGAAATAGTGGATTTTCCCCTAGTCCATTTAATAATGGTTTGTGGACTTTTCCTTTAGGAAGCTGTCCAAACCTTTTTAAACTCCGCTAAGCTAACCGCCTTTACCACATTCTCTGGCAACAAATTCCAGAGTTTAATTACACGTTGAGTGAAGAAAAGGTTTCTCCGATTTGTTTAAATTTACTACATTGTAGCTTCATCGCATGCCCTCTAGTCCTAGTATTTTTGGAAAGCGTGAACACACGCTTCACATCTACCCGTTCAACTCCACTAATTATTTTATAGACCTCTATCATATCTCTCCTCAGCCGCCTTTTCTCCAAGCTGAAGAGCCCCTAGCCACGTTAGCCATTCCTCATAGGGAAGTCGTCCAATCCCCTTTATCATTTTCGTCGTCCTTCTCTGCACCGTTTCTAATTCCACTATATCTTTTTTGAGATTCGGCGACCAGAATTGAACACAATATTCGAGGTGTGGTCGCACCATGGAGCGATACAAAGGCATTATAACATCTCATTTTTGTTTTCCATTCCTTTCCTAATAATACCTAACATTCTATTTGCTTTCTTAGCTGCTGCCGCACACTGAGCCACAGCAGCACACTGAGCAGAAGATTTCAACATATCCTAAACGACGACACTAGATCCCTTTCTTGGTCCATGACTCCTAATGTGGAACCTTGCATGAATGTAGCATATAATCGGGTTCCTCCTTTCCCACATGCATCACTTTGCACTTGCTCACATTAAACGTCATCTGCCATTTAGATGCCCAGTCTCGTAAGGTTCTCTTATAATTTTCACAATCCTCCCGCGATTACGACTTTGAATAACTGTGTCATCAGCAAATTTAATTACTCACTATTACTCCCATCTCTAGGTCATTATAAATATATTAAAAGCAGTGGTCCCAGCAGACCCCTGGGGAACCCCACGAACTAACCTTCTCCATTGAGAATACTGACCATTTAACCTACTCTCTGTTTCTATCTTTTTCCAGTTTGAATCCACAATAGAACATACCTCCTATCCCATGACTCTCCAATTTCCTCTGGAGTCTTTTCGTGAGGTACTTTGTAAAACGCCTTCTGAAAATCCAGATACACAATAACACACCGGCTCACTTTATCCACATGTTTGTTCACCCTTCAAGAAATGTAGTAGATTGGTGAGGCAAGATTTCCCTTCACTAAATCCATGTTGATTTTGTCTCATTAATCCATGCTTTTGAATATGCTCTGTAATTTTGTTCTTAATTATAGTCTCTACCATTTTGCCCAGCACCGAGGTCAAACTCAGTGGTCTATAATTTCTGGATCTCCTCTGGAACCTTTTTAAAAATCGGCGTTACATTGCCACCCATCCTCAATCTTCCGATACCATGCTTGATTTAAGGATAAATTACATATTACTAACATAGCTCCTCAAGATCATTCTTTCAGTTCTATCAGTACTCTGGATGAATACCATCCGGTCCAGGAGATTTTGCTACTCTTCAGTTTGTAGAACTGCCCCATTACATCCTCCAGGTTTACAGAGAATTCATTAAGTTTCTCCGACTCATCGCTTCGAATACCATTTCTGCACCGGTATCCCACCCAATCTTCCTCGGTGAAGACCGAAGCAAAGAATTAATTTAATCTCTCCGCTACGGCTTTGTCTTCACTGATGTCCCTTTTACTCCTCGGTCATCTAGCGGTCAAACCAATTCTTTTGCCGGCTTCCTGCTTTTAATATACCTTTAAAAAATTTACTGTGTTTTACCTCAACACAATCTTTTTTCAAAGTCCCTCTTTGCCTTCCTTATCAGCACTTTGTATTTGACTTGACATTCCTTATGTTGTTTCCTATTATTTTCAGTTGGTTCCTTCTTCCATTTTCTGAAGGATTTTCTTTTAGCTCTAATTGCTTCCTTCACCTCACTTTTAACCACATCGGCTGTCATTTGGTCTTCCGTCCTCCTTTTTTAATACGTGAAATATACTTGGCCTGGGATTTCAGGATGGTGTTTTTGAACAGCATCCACGCCTGATGTAAAATTTTGACCCTCGCAGTCGCTCCTCTAAGCTTTTTTTTCACCATTCTTCTCATTTTATCATAGTCTCCTTTTTTAAAGTTAAATGCTAACGTATCACTACGATATAATTTGCACCCCGGTAATGACAGCGTCCCACTGGTTATCCTCCTTCCACCAGGTCTCAGAGATGCCTATTATATCTAATTTTTCATTTAGTGCAATATATTCTAACTCTCCCATCTTATTTCTTAGGCTTCTGGCATTCGCTTATAGACATTTCAAAGTATGTTTGTTGTTCCTATTTACATGATGCTTAGTACTTGACAGTATTAATTTGCAATCTTTTGTCTGATTTTTATTTTTATTTAAGGACACCTGATCTACTACGGTCTCTTTTACAACCTCACTATCAGGATACCCTATCTTCCCTGTTTTGGTGATATCTTTGAAAGATACCTTATCCCGAACCATGCGCTTTTGAGTGACTGTCGACCTTCTCCAATTTCTAATTTAAAAGCTGCTCTATCTCCTTTTTAAATGCCGATGCCAGCAGCCTGGTCCCACCCTGGTTAAGGTGGAGCCCATCCTTTCGGAATAGGCTCTCCCTTCCCCAGAATGTTGCCCAGTTTTCTAACAAATCTAATACCCTCCTCCCTACACCATCATCTCATCCACGCATTGAGACTCTGGAGCCTGCCGTGCCTCTTGGTCCCTGCGCGTGGAACGGGTAGCATTTCAGAAAATGTTACCCTAGAGGATCTGGATTTGAGCTTCTACCTAAAAGCCTAAATTTGGCTTCCAGAACCTCTCTCACCACATTTTCCTATGTCATTGGTACTCACATGTACCAAGACAGCCGACTCCTCCCAGCCCTATCTAAAATCCTATCTAGGGACGCGTGAGGGTCCGCCCACCTTCGCACCAGGCAGGCAAGTCACCAGGCGATCCTCACGTCCACCAGCCACCCGCTATCTATATGCCTAATGATCAAATCACTAACTACAACAGCTGTCCTAACCTTCCCTCCCGGTCAGCACTTGGAGACATATCCTTGGTGTTAGAAGATAGTACATCCCCTGGGGGCAGGTCCTGGCTACAGGAGTACTTCCTACTTCGCCAGGGGTGATGCTCTCCTTCTAGGAAACCTCCCTCCTTCAAGATAGCACAGGGGCTACCATACTGGAGGAGGGACGTCTCTACAACATCCCTGTAGATCTCCTCTATGTACCTCTCTTTCTCCTCAGCTCCACCAAGTCTGCTACTCTAGCCTCAAGGGAACGGACACATTCTCTGAGAGCTAGAGCTCTTTGCATCGGGAACACACATATGAAATCTCACCAACTGGGAAATAATCATACATGTGACACTCAATGCAAAGACTGGATAGCACCCCTCTCGCTGTTGGACTACTGACTCCATCTTAGTGTTTTTGAGTTTTCAATAATTAAAACTTGCTACAGTATAAGGATATTAGCCTAATATAAAAGTGTATTTTAATTTATATAGTATATTGTATGATTTAGTTAGTGTTTCCCTTCTTAGATGGTAATGAAATGTATTTAAAACCCTGTAAGAGCACTCCTTGCTTGGTACCCTAATTACAATAACTGACTATAAATGAAGAGTTGTCCTAGGGTGCACGGTGCAGGACGTAAGGCGTCAGAAACAGATGATCACACAACGAAGGCGCAGGAGTCCACCGGCGCTGAAGAAGACTCTTCGGCTGGCGGAGATTGGGAACCCCCGCCAGCAAACAAGGTACCTGATGCGGTGGCGGCAGGGCAGGGGGCGGGCAGGTGGCGGCGGGGGGTTGCGTTTGCGGCGGCGGGGGGGTTGCGTTTGCGGCGGCGGGGGGGGGGTTGTGTTTGCAGCAGTGGGGAAGGGGGTTGCGGTTGCGACGGCGGGGGGGGATCCAAAGTGGTGGGGGGTCCAAAGTGGCGGGGGAAGAGGTGGCTAAACTGTGCTCCCCCACCTCGGGCTATGGCCCCCCTCCCGCCGAGGTCTGGCTACGCCCCTGTCCCAAAGCACAAGGCAAAATAGTGTTCACTTACCAGAGAAATGTCCTCTTCTCTTGGAACTTCTCAGAAAGGACTTTCTGTGCAAAAGTGGACACAAGTGTTTTAGAGAACCATAAATTTATGCCAGCATTCTGGAATACCAGCACGCTCTTTACTGTATCAACCATCGCTGATGGGTGATTTTAGTAGTTGATGCTGGATGCAGAATCTACAGAATCTTTTTGCCTTTTCTACCACCCCCAGATACTTTGGTAGCAGCTGTTACAACTTCTTCCTCAGCCTGCCTCTGGCTCTTTCTGGTTTTCTTTATAGAATTTTGCTCTCTTTCCTCAGCTGTCAACTCACACCTGATTGGATAAGAAGCCTTTCAAGGCTGTGCTATCTCTTTCTGGGATTGGAAGAGAACCCACAAGACTTCTGCGTGTTGATTGGATCCTGTTCAGGAAACCACCTGAATTATAGATTAACCTTAAAATGTGCTGACAAAATTGTAGTCAGCCTCTTCTAATATTTGTAATCAAGGAAGACCAACAAGTGCATCATGGTGCTAATTTGCAAATGTAAATGGGGCATACACATGTAAGTAATGATTTCAGTATAGCTGCTAATTATATGTGTGTATTCACAACATACACAGTTTTCCAACAGGGAAAAATTTGAGGTTTACAGCTTGGCCCCTTAATTGCCTCTTTATGTTTGTGAAATATAGCACCATTAGTGAAGCCACTCCTTTTCTTGACGTGTTTGTAAAATACCTGTTCTCACTGGATGGGTAACAATCCTAACGCATTTCCCAAAGGTCACAACATATTGAGGACATAAGGAGCAATGTTTAGTATATTTGATTTTATATATCAATTATTTATGTAAGGAAGCCCTCAGTGTTTGATCTGAGTCATATCATGGACACAGTGTCTAAAGTATGAATGCTACAATGTTCACTAGATCCTAGACCCTTAATCTTGAAGGTCTAACCAGCTCCACACCATCATGGGGCTCCTTGTGTGATAATGTGATACATATAGGGCTAGATTCTATATATCGTGCCTGAAAACTCCGTTTGGAAAAAAAATATGCCTAGGCATATTCTGCAAAGTACACCTACACTTTATAGAATAGGCTTAAATTTCTGCACGGTATATAGACCAAATGTAGTCACAGCAATTTACACCATGTTTTACTGCTTTGGGAATTTATATGTTTAGGTAGGTAGGTGGATCCTTGCCTGACACTTTCCTTTGAGTGTTTCTATTTTCCCCTGGGGCGCTCTATAGATAGTCTCTTTTTTTAAGGCTGGGGTAGTCTTGGCGGGTTAGTTTGGGTTAAGTGCTCATTCATTTATAGGAACAAGAAGGAAAGAGAGTTTTTTCATCCCATTCGTTTTTTACCTCAGTTAATTTGAGTTTTTTTCGTCTGGGTTTTTTCCTTTTTTTTCCTTCTTGGGAGGAACCTATGATATTAATCTACTCCGTATTATACAAGGTGCGTTTAAATTCCGTTGGAATGGTCCCTTGTTCGGAGGTTTGAGGTTCCATTTGGTATAGTTATTATATGCAGGGGGAAGTTTTTTTCCTCTTAGTGGAATGGGACACCCTCAAACTAACCTGGCATATAATACAAACTCCTCTTATTAGGTTGAAATTATTTCTGTAGAGTTTGCATTCTCCAAGAGTTGTTAGAGTTTCAGATACAAATCAAGGTCAGGTATACACACAAAGTAGCACATATGAGTTTATCTTGTTGAGCAGACTGGATGGACCATGCAGGTCTTTTCTGTTGTCATCTACTATGTTACCATGTTACTATGATGCCCTTATAATCCACAATACAGAGCTGCAGTGTTCAAATCAAATATGCTTCTACTGTAAATAGCTGCTGGTTAAAGGTGATTCACTGTGCCCTGTTTCGGCAACTATTTATAGTGGAAGCATATTTGATTTGAACACTGCAACTCTGTATTGTGGATTATAAGGGCATCATATTATCATGTTGGCACATTTGACATATTGCGTGTCTAATAATAAATCCTAAATCCTAATAATAAATAATATGTACCACATTATCACACAAGGAATCCCACAAGGGTGTGGAGCTGGTTAGACCTTCAAGATTAAGGGTCTAGGATCTAGCGAACATTCAGCATTGTGGCGTTTATACTTTAGACACTTTGTCCATGATATGACTCAGATCACATACTGAGGGCTTGCTTACAAAAATAATTGATATATAAAATCAAATATACTAAAACATTGTTCTATATGTCCTCAATACGTTGTGACCTTTGGGAAATTTGTTAGGATTGTTAGTCATTGAGGGTATTTCCCAGTAATGGAGTGGAGGAGTGGCCTAGTGGTTAGGGTGGTGGACCTTGTCCTGGGGAACTGAGGAACTGAGTTCGATTCCCACTTCAAGCACAGGCAGCTCCTTGTGACTCTGGGCAAGTCACTTAACCCTCCATTGCCCCATGTAAGCCACATTGAGCCTGCCACAAGTGGGAAAAGCATGGGGTACAAATGTAACTAAAATAGAGAATAAATAATCAGTGCATGTACATAGTACATAGTAGATGATGGCAGAAAAAGACCTCACAGTCCATCCAGTCTGCCCAACAAGATAAACTCATATGTGTTATACCTTACCTTGAGTTGTACAAGTCTGCCCAGCAGTATTTCCCACCTCCCAACCACCAGTCCCACTTCCATAACTTAATACATTTCTTGATTAGCTTTTGAAGGGTTGCCCTTCTTCGTCAGATAGGAAAAAGCTAATCAAGAAATGTATTAAGTTATGTCCAATAAAAAGGTATCATCTTATTTTCTTTTCCATGTTTTATTTGTTTTATTTCTATTGATTACCTTTAAAAGTGGACTAACATGGCTACCACACCTCTCTATGCAACACTACAAAGAAAGGCAAAAAAACATTGTGTATCTGTAATGAAAATGTTTCATTCCTTTCCCAATCCCAATATGATGATCCTTTCTGCGAAGAATGAAATACCTGCTAAATCCAACCACAAAAAAAGATTATTATTGAATTAGCAGCTTTTCCTAGTGTGCAGACGTATCATCATCCCTAGCAATATTGTTATTTATTTAAATCATCTCCAGTTTACTTTTGGATCGATTTAGGGGCCCTTTTACTATGGTGCACAAATGGATTTAGCGTACACTAATGATTAATGTGAGCTGAATGATAACACACCCATTATATTCCTATGGGCAGCTTATCATTTAGCACCTGCTAGATCTGTTAGCACACCTTAGTAAAATGACCACTTAATGTTGCAGCCATAACTACCTCTGCAGGCAAAATGTTCCAGAAATTTTCCCTCTGAGCACAAACTCTATTACTTTGAAGGTTGTAAAATCTATTATCTCTAAATCTTAGAGAACATCCTCTTGTTTTGGTTGGTAGCTACTTTGATTTAAAAAAAAATATATCTGATATGTGAGATCCCTGCAGGGCATTTTTAATTTGCATAATATAATTAGAACTCATCTACTCTGTCTAATTTCTCTGAAAGGAAGCTGAATAAATATGCTAGAGCTGATTCATCCAAAATCTGGATTAAAAAGTCTAGAATCCTGAGCTAATGTACTTAAAGATCCATTTTGCATAGGTAGTTGAGCGAGGAATTGAAACATCCAGGTTAAGATATTCACAATGCCACTGGTATTTTACAAAAGGCTCTGCAACATGTTGAGCCTTTTTGTAAAATATGTAGAAGGACGCTAGTAAGTAAACATGTATTTTGCCAGCAGAATTTTGAAAGGTGATATACAGAAACAAAGGGCCAGCATCATGCAGCCCCTTCTACATATAAGTGCCAGCACTTATACATATAGGTGGAAAGTCTATAAATATCACTGAAATTTAGGCACTGAAAAGATCCATACGAGGAGAGACTTGCTGTCCTGAACATGTATACCTTGGAGGAAAGGAGAAACAGGGGTGACTTTGATACAGACATTCAAATATGAATCCACAAACCAACCTTTTCTGGAGACGGGAAGGTGATAGAGCTAGAGGACATGAACTGAGGTTGAAGAGGGGCAGACTCAGGAGTAATGTCAGGAAGTATTTTTTCACGGAGAGGGTGATGGAGATGAAACCGGTAATGGAATTCAAACATTCATGGGATAAACACAAAGGAATCCTGTTTAGAAGGAATGGATCCACGGAATCTTAGCGGAGATTGGGTAGTAACACCTGCAATTGGGAAGCGAAACCAGTGCTGGGCGGACTTCTACGGTCTATGCCCTGATCGTGACTGAATAGATATGGGTGGGCTTGAGTGTAAATTTTAAGGGGCTTCGACATTAGCTTCAGAACTTTTAGTACAAGAAGAGTGCTGGGCAGACTTCTACGTCTGTGCCCTTAGAATGGCAAGGACAAATCAAACTCAGGTATACATATAAAGTATCACATACCATGTAAAATGAGTTTATCTTGTTGGGCAGACTGGATGGACCGTACAGGTCTTTATCTGCCATCATTTACTATGTTATTGAATACCGGGATAGCACGCAAATCATGCCTAACTTTGAGTGCCAAACTTATGCCTGTTGGAAACAGGTGTAAGTCTAGTGCCAAAAGTTAAGTGCAGATTGGCCAAATTCTATAACTCATGCCTAAGTTTTAGGAATGCCCATGAATCGCTCATAGCCCTTTCTTTGGCCATGCCCCCTTTTTGATTGTGCATGAGAAGAGTTAGACACCAAGTTATAGAATAGCATGCAGTAATTTAATATACCGGCCTTTCAACAGATATCAAGGCGGTTTACAAAATGAAAATTTCATCCGTTGCAATGAAAAAATAACAAAAGTAAATCATCAGAACATGTAAGACTAGAAACAAAAGGGAGAGAGATAAATTGCGCAATAATAAAAAAACAGCATACCATGTTTAAACTGTTCAAAACATAAGGATAGGAAAGCAGGACATGCAACCCTCAGTTCTCCAGAACTCAATACATGATAGCAAAAACCATGTTTTCATCCCTGTCTTAAATTTTTCATAACAGGTCTCCAACCTTAACTCTATGCCATAGAATTCCAGGTAAGGCTGAATAATATGAGGTATCCAGCCACAGTTTCTTGAGTGAAAGAATTGTCAATATGTTGAACGAAGCAAACATCTCGGGATATATGAAACCAGCAGAGAACTAAGAAAAAAAAATAGCATCCCCATATGTAAAGACTGAAATGTCAAAACAAGAATTTATACCTAATTCTCACATTTACAGGTAGCCAATGCAGCTGGTCCAATAATGGAGTGACGTGATCATAAGGTTTTGAGTTATATGAAAGTCTAGCCGCCGAATTCTGAATCAACTGAAGTCGCTTCAACTGTGATTCAAAACAACCGACTAGTAAAGAATTACATAATCAATGTAGCTGATTACCAGAGAATGTAAAAAATATGTTCATTTTTTAGGGTCAGAGATGGATTTTCTGTAAATATTAAAATGATTTTACTATTTTAGAAATATATTTTAATAAATGGAAATAAATCAAAACAAAAAAGAAATAAGATGATATCTTTTTTATTATACTAACTTAATACATTTTTGATAAGCTGTCGAAGTTAACCCTTCTTCTTCAGATCAGAACTAAACAATGTTGACAAGTATCAGAATGTATAAGTGAAACACAAATGCTTTTGTGTTTCACTGATATAGTCTGATGTTTGTCAACATTTGCTTAGGGGCCTTTTTACAAAAACAACGATAGGGCTAACGCGTGGGTAGCGTGAGTTAAAGCAACACTAACACCAGGGTAGTGTGAGTGCCCTGTGATAGTTTCGCAGTTAGCGCGCGCTGTTTCCCATGGGGGGGGCAATCGACAGCGTGGCCACATTAATTGACGATGTCTGATTACCGTAGGAGTACAGCATGAGCCCTTACCATCAAAAATAGGTAGCAGTAAGGGCTCAGGCAGTGAATTGCTGTGCGCTACATAAGAACACAAGAACTTAAGAGTAGCCATACTGGGTCAGACCAATGGTCCATCTAGCCCAGTATCCTGTTTTCTAAGCAGTGGCCAAGCCAGGTCACAAGTACATGGTAGAAACCCAAATCATGGTAACATTCCATACTACAAATCCCAGGGCAAGCAGTTGCTTCCCATGTCTGTCTCAATAGCAGACTATTGACTTTTCCTCCAGGAATTTGTCCAAACCTTTTTTAAACCCAGATACACTAACCGCTGTTGCCACATCTTCCGCCAAAGAGTTCCAGAGCTTAACTATTCGTTGAATGAAAAATATTTCCTCCTATTTGTTTTAAAAGCATTTCTTTGTAACTTTCTTGAGTGTCCCCTAGTCTTTGTACTTTTGTAACGAGTAAAAATCGATTTACTTCTATTCGTTCTACACCACTCAGGATATTAGCACACAGCCACTTACTGCTCCATTAAAAAAAAGGTCTTTTTACCCGTTGTGGTAGAAAATGGTCCAGCATATGCTAATTTCACGTGTCCAAACTAGCGCAGGCCACTTTTTACTGCAGCTTAGTAAAAGGGTCCCTTAATTCTGATCTGAAGAAAAAGGGTTACCTTTGAAAGCTAATCAAAAAATGTATTGTTAGTTCAATAAAAAATATCATCTTATTTTCTTTTCTGTGTTTTGATTTATTTCCATTTATTACCTTTAAAAGTGGGCTAGCATGGCTACCACACCACAGAAAAATATGTTGAAAATGACAGTGCAGTATCCCAGTTCATGCTCAAAGATGTAATTTTATTTCAGATTGCAATTGGCTGCCTATCAATCATCAAAATAAATTCTAAACATTTACTTGTTAAATGTGTGCATAAAAGTTAGCACCTGTGTTACAGAACTGAGGCAGAAATAAAAATGAGGAATTAAGGGGATTTATTCTCTGTATCCTTCCTATAAAGCTGTGGATGAAACAAATTCTGTTTAAAATTCTGTGTGTGACTCTGAGATAGAGCAGAAATTGACTAGGAAATGTGTTTATATAGAGAGGGAATTCTGTATGGGTCACCAAAATTAAGCCATCAAAATGTGGGTGAAATCGTGAGCACTATGTACTATTCTATAACGGCATCTGCGTGGCCACATGGAGGGGCATTTTCGATATGACATCCAAGTTGGACTTTGTACGTTTGTGCTAAACGTCCAAATCCAAATAGAAATCATGACAATTTTTGAAACTGCAAAAAGTCTTTTTTTTTCAGACATACCATTTGTAACAAGTTTTTGTATCTTTTCAGGCCATTTTCGGAAAAAATATATATATAACTGAAAAATGTAGGAAATCAAGCCATTGGGATATAGGAGGTGCCAGTATTTTTTGTCGATTGGTTCCCCAGACATCCCAGGAGAGCAATGGGGTGTTATAGGGGACACTGCTGTAGAACCGTCATACAATGCTCCCAGTAGATATCTCATTGTTGCTTCCCTTACCTTTTCTGTTGAGCCTCCAAAACCACCCAAAAACCTACTACTCCCAATGGGACACCACTAAAATAGCCCGTATGGGTGAAGGGGGCACCTATATGTGGGTACAGTGGGTTTCTGGTGAGGTTTGGAGGGCTCACAGTTTCTACCACAAGTGTAATAGGTAAGTGGAGGTATGGGCCTGGGTCCACCTATCTACAGTGCACTGTACCCACCACTAGACTACTCCAGGGACCTGCATGCTACTCTGATGGACCTGGCTATAAACATCTGAGGCTGGCATAGAGACTGGTTATGTAATGTTTTTAATCACATTTTTAGGGGGTGGGAGGGGGCAGTACCCCTGGGGGAGTAGGGGGGGGGGGGTCATCCCTGATTCCCTCCAGTGGTCATCTGGTTATTTAGGGCACCATTTTGTGCCTTATTCATTCTAAAAACAGGTCTAGACCCAAGCTTTTAGATTTCAACCCTGGACATTTCAGTTTTGTTCCATTATGGCTGTAAAATGTCCAGGTGTTAGGTACGCCCTAAGCCAGCTCTAATCCCACCTTCAAATGCCCCCAACAGACCACTTGTGATTTTGATGTACTGGGAGACAAATTGCATAGATAGATGTTTCTAATATCTATGTACAGCAAGTAATACTCTCTCAAGCACGTTATGCTACGTTATTTATATAGAGGAAAAAAGACTTCAGATGCTCGGCATCTCCCTAGTTTCTCCTGTGTGAATGCCTTCGTTGCACAGAGTTCACTACTTGAAAATCAATTTCTGAATGTGAACTTCTGGTGAGCTTCTTTATTAGTCAAAACCCTCTGCATAAATTGCTTTGCTTAATATTTCATACATTTTTTAAATATTATGTTTCTCTTATCCTTGTCAGCGTCTTTATTTAAAGAAGCAAAGCCAGTTATCTCATTTGTGACTTGAAACTACTGGGTACGCTCTACAGAGAGCCCTGTTTCACCAGTGCTTCGTTAGGAGCATAACCCACTGCCGCTCCGAATGGACACAGCATAAGGGCACTCTGAGCAGCTGTGGGTTATGCTCCTATTGAAGCATGAGGCTGCCATGGAAGTTTTGGCAGCCATTTGGATTGCAGCAGCATATGGAGCAGGACTGAGTTGGATCCGTTCCTGCTTCTTGAAGAGGCTACTAACCACAGGGGCCACTTGAGGGAGGCCTGTAGAAGGCCTACAGGTGTTTAGGTGGGAAAGGGGGCAGAAGTGAGAGAATGCGGGGGGGGGGGGGGGTACAGAAGTTCAGTTTCAGCTAAAAGGCACAGGCCTTTTTGGCTGAAACACAAACCTGGATTTCAGGTCAGTTTTCATTGCCAAATGTGAAACCAACATTGAAATTCAGTCAGCCTCTACTTTGGAGTCAGCCTTGAGATCACAGAAGCTTGATTCAGAAAAGCAGGATCCATTGAGGCCAGGTTTGAAACCATGGAAACTAGAGTCTCTGGAGCTGGGCTCTGTGGCACAAAGCAAAACATTCAGGCTGAAATCTCTGGAACTGGAGTCTGAAGTTTGAAAGCCTCCAAGACTGCACTACCAGGAGATGGAACCTAGTGTAGGGTTACCATATTTGCAGAGACAAAGAGGACACAAAAAATGAAAATGGTTGCTATCTTTGCTAAAACTATATTTAATCATTTCAAATGCATAAATTATGTTTAGTTAATGAACACACATCAAACGGTGACTGACTTACAGTATAGCAACAACATAATCTAGTTTTTAAAAAACTTCTATCTTTGAGTTTAACTGAGTCTGAGCTCAAGTGTACTTATTAGAAAAGCAGATATCCCTCACAACTTTGGTTGCCTTCTAAGATACATGTGAAATTTTTTGCTTGACAAATGCTTAAAGTTGTGCTGCATGAAAAAAGTCCCTTTGACAGATTCTACCAGCAGGGAAACAGAGAGGATCAACATTCCTTTCTCTCTCTTTAGCATCTGCATGTGTCCAGACTGACTAATAGGCCAGAGATGGTTTCTTTCATTGTGTAGGTAGATATGTTGGTCATAGGCACACAAAAAGAAAAAAAGGCTATTTTCCTAAAAATAAAGTGGTAGCCGTGTTAGTCCACTTTTAAAGGTAATCAATAGAAATCAAACTAAATAAAACATGGAAAAGAAAATAAGATGATACCTTTTTTATTGGACATAACTTAATACATTTCTTGATGAGCTTTTGAAGGTTGCCCTTTGTCAGATCGGAAAAAGCTCATCAAGAAATGTATTAAGTTATGTCCAATAAAAAAGGTATCATCTTATTTTCTTTTCCATGTTTTATTTTATTTGATTTCTATTGATTACCTAAAAATAAAAAAAAACATTAAAATAAACCCTGGAAGACATATCTGAAGAAGTCCAAAAAGAGGGCATATCCTCTTCAAGAGGACGTATGGTAACTCTTGCCTGGGAACTAATGTAACAACTATCCAATGACAGGAAAACTTTTCAAATTATGGAGATCTACTACTGTAACACAAACCAGGTAGTATACGGTATAATATGTCCCTGTAGAAAATGGTACATTGGTCATATAAAAAAGGAGAATAAAACAAAGAATAGTGGTAACATGTAAGTAATCTAAGGGTTCATACGAACCCTTAGTGGAACATTAGGAACAATTCAAGCATGGAGAACTGAATGTATTGTATTAACACAGGTAATTCTACCCTATGGGGCAATGTATCAACGGTTCTACTAAAAAGGAACAGCAGTTTATTTTCAGTGGAACACAGTGACCCCTAGTGGCCTCAATAAGGAACTAGAATGAGAGATTATCTCTCTATATAAAAGGCAACACCAACGTTCTATGAAGCCTCCAGCCGGAAGTGTGAAGGGGGCGAGATATCCGGTTTCCCTATGAGTGTCTGCCCCGCCCTCTCTGTAACACAGTCAGTGAAGGAAAACAGCAGAGCACGAAATCAAATCGCTGGCTCTGTAACAGTGAAGGACTCAGAGGGGGGAGGGGAGAGAGGCCAGAGGGCAGGGACACACACACTTCCCACATGCACACGAAGAAAACTTGCTAGCCCCCGTTTCATTTGCATCAGAACGGGGCTTTTTTACTAGTGTATAAAAATAGACAGCGCATGCGCTGGTGTTTTTGTAACTTTCCTCGGTTGGAATTTGAGTTCCATTACTGGTTAGCCGAAATGTAAGTTTACAATGTTTTGCTGAAATAAGTCTACTAAATTTAAGAGAATAGATTGACAAAGGACAAATAGATAATGAGTCAGAGTCTCAATGAACTTGTATTTTGTTTTGTTTTTGATTCAAATTATTTATGGATAAGTTCTCCTGAGGATGCCGATTTATGGCAAAACATGGACCATGTTGGGAACCTAAGAAATGAAATTTGTGTATTATAAAACATCAGGATAAAAGAATTACTAAGTTACAGAGAATGAGTCACAATGGGGAGTCATAATGGAATGAGGAGGGAATTTTATATTGAAAAGTGTTACACGGTATTGATCTTGAACCAGGAGCAGCATATCACCATCCATACCAGAACAGCACAGTGATTAAACATAAGTGAACTGTTTTGATATAAAGTGAACTATTCTATTACAAAAAGTATAAAGTTGGATATCTGCCTGTTGCAGCATTCCAGTAAAGTTATTGCAGTTTGATATAAACCTGGAGTGGAGAGATTCTTTGGAGTGCGAGTGAAGTTATTTTACTCCCAGACAAGAAAAAATAATACAGAGTGAGGCTTAAAACCCCCACAGCCCATCAGGATCAAGCACAGCCCCAGCCTGCACCCAGCTCAGTGAAATAAAACTTTCTTTGTGGCCCTGGTTCGGATACTGACCCGAAGAGCTAGCTGGTGCCTGGAACTGTGTAGTGAGACCAGGGACACATTTCTAACAAATGGACATCCTTAATGCTAATTTCCCAAATTCACATAGAGTTGTTATGTACTGTTTATTTATCGTCTTTTTAAGGAAACTCACCCAGGTGGTGTACAGCACAGAATAGTCAAATAAGTGACAATTACATCAGTAAAAATATTCAAATAACAGTACATACTAGGGCATAGTATGCTACTTACAGTGTCACACAATAAGCAAGAAAACATCTTAATTAACAGCATAGGGTGTAAGCAAAGATGGAACACAGAGAGAAGATAAGAGTAACAGAGTTAGAAAATAAGGAGACTAATTAAAGAATGTATGTGAAATCTGAAAGGTGCATGATATAATCTCAGCTAAGGTAGAAGTGGATAAGCAAGTCCTGCTACCATATGTGCAGAGCGGTGTTAGTCCTGGGGGGGGGGGGGGGGTGACTTGCAAGTTGGTTGCTTTAAAGGCCAACTGAATTTCTATTTCGGTTTCATATTCAGCACCAAAACTGGCCCGAAATTTGTGTTCTGGTTTCAAGTGAAAATGTCTGCGCATTTTCAGCTGAAAAATTCCCTGCCTCTAGCCAGTGCCAGTTCTGATGCTGCAAGCCCAGGCCAGTTCCCCCCCCCCCCCCCCCCCCCCCGGACCAAAAAAACCCCTTCGCACCAACTTGGCCCAGGTATATGAATTTATGATTGATTGATTTATGACATTTATATCCCACATTATCCCAAACAAGTTTGAGTTCAATGTGGCTTACAATAAACAGTATAGGATACATAACAAAGAATAATGCATAAGAAAGTAATTTGTTGTAAGAATCCAATTTTACAATACAATATCATAAACATACTGGGATAGCTCTGGATATTTAACATTTAGAAAATCTACTATGAATGAGAAATTGTACATGAAGCAAAGAGAAAGTTAATGGTAAATAGAGTAATAACCAATTCAGGTAATAATTAGTTGTTTGAGATATGGTCATTCTTTGTGATGGTTTGTTTGAATAGGAACGTTTTGAGGATTTTGCAGAATGTAGTATATTCCTGTATATTTCTTATTTTGGGTGGTAAGGAGTTCCACCATTTGGTTCCTAGGTAAGTGAAGTCTGCAGAGTGGACAGTTTTGTAGATCACTTTTTTGCAATTTGGGAGGTTTAGTTTGAGATAATTTCTTGCCTCATATTAGTGTTTCTTTAAGGTAAGTTTATTAATGGTACAAAATAGTCTAGAGCTGTGCATTTAGAATTTGAAAGATAAGGTACATAGTTTGAAGGTGATTTTGCTTTGATGGGAAGCCAGTGTAATTTGATTAATAAAGGGGAGGCACTTCCAAAATGAGAGATTTGGTATATGAACCTGGCTGCAGTGTTTTTGAGCTGTTTGGAGTTTTTTCAACAGGAATTGGGATAATGATAATGATTGTACCAATAGTCTGAATGCTTCTGATGAGAAATAGGATCCGATCCTTTTTAGTTTCCAAGAAACCTAAAGATTTGTGATTACTGAGGAAACTTGAGTATCAAATGTTAAATGTTTGTCTATAATTATACCTAGAATTTTCATTTTATTGTCAATGGGGAATGAAGTGTTGTCAGTTGTAAAACTGTTGCAGTCGTTTTGGTCAAATAGATTGGTAATGACCATGAATTTAGTTTTTTCTTTATTTAGCTTTAGTTTGGATTCGGAGGCCCAGGTTTCCATCAGATTGAAGCCAAGTTTTGCCTTTTGTAAGATGTCTTTAATGTTCTTTTTGAAGGTTATGTATATAGTATCATCATCAGCATATATGAATGCTTTGAATCCTGCCGTTGCTAGTCTGCCCATATTGCCAGTGTACATAGAAGGCAAATGGCACCGCTGACAATGTAGATCCCTGAAGAACTCTCCACAGTATTAAAAAAGAATGCTGAGAAATGATGTCTCAGAGATGACACTAAAACCCCTATCTTTTAAGAAGATCTGAAGCAGTCCAAGCCTGTACGCTCCAAATCTTCCTCCCCCTCCATCTTACTCTAACTGTGTTCTAATGAGATGGAAGCAATCATAGTATTAAACAGTAAGTTAAAGTCTAAAAAAAATCGATCTCTATTCAGATTATCTACTAAAGCTACCAATTTCCTTCCATACTGTATTTAGCTGGAAATCTAGATGGGAAAAAAAAATTGAATAGGATTGAAATCTGGCTTGAAAAGTTAGTGTCATTTAATAAAATCTTTACAGTTTTGAAGTGGTGAAGCAGTGTTTACAATGCATCTTTCCAACACAAGTTAGCAACTGAAATCATTATAACAGCTCTTGATGAGAGCCGCTTTTCTCATTTGTTCATAGAACAAATTTTTTAATTGATCATGGATACTAAAAGTAAAAAAAAAAAATAAACAACAATTTTAGCTTTCCTTGATTTACTGTCGCTGCTTTCTTTAGAAGTGCAGTTAGCATAGAGCCAAACCTGACAGGAGTAGCAAAAGGCTTATAACTTATTATTAGTTTCTGAGGTATCTAATTCCATTAAATTATATCCATGGTGAATTGATATTATTCTAGAGTATTTAATTAGTATTTGCATACAGTACTAATAAATCTAATCCTTATTGTGCAATAGTCATTCAGCTTGCCATTGCCCTGGAGTCATTGCTCAGTGAATAGCTATAATGTGTGGATGCTGCAGTTACAGACTGTTCCAAGTTGCTTTTGTATACAGAATAAATAGTAACAAAATTGCCTCTCACTTACTTGGTAACCTTATAATTGCAATGCATAATTTCGTATACATTAATGATGAATTCTTTTATTCCAATAAACTTCATAAATAAAATGTGATTTAACTCTATAGGCCAGTGCTCTTTGTGGTAAGGCTCAGGGGTCAGTTGTAGTTCCTTACAGGGGCATAGCCAGACATTGACGGGAGGGGGTCCAGAGCCGAAGGTGGGGGGGACACATTTTGGCCCGCCTCCTCGCTGCCACCCTCCCGCTACCACTTCCACCCACTCCCCCGCGGTCGCTACCGCCTCCCCACTGCCGCCCTCCTGCCGCCACCTCCGCCACTGTTGGGGGTCCCCAACCCATGCCAGCTAAAGTGTTTGTCCTGTGCTGGTCTCACATTGCCTGGCACCCTGTTCTGTTTTCAGTCACTGTGCACACTCATTTTAATGAAACTGAGGATGTGCCTAGACATGCTGGAGACACTCTGAGAGGGGGAGAGGAGGACGAGTAGGGTACAATTCAGAAGTGTGAGCACTCCAACCAATCATGGTGGAACTTTTTAAAAAGCAGTCAAAAATGCCAGTCCCTGCCTGACTTTTGACTTATCTATTTCCTCTGGGTGATAATGTCACAGCTGAGTTGCAAGATACAGCTCAACATCAACACAGTTGACCAGTTTCTCTGAGGCTTTCAGAGAGAGGGGGAAAATCAGGCAGCTTACTCTGGTAGTTCTGCCAAAGTTGCAGAAATTTTGGAGCAGTACAAAAAAAAAAAAGAGGAAGAAAAAAAATCTGCTAGAAGAGACTGCATACACCTCTTTTGCAAGCAGAGGACAAAAGAAAATAAGAATACCCATTCTGGGTTAGACAAGTGGTCCATCTAGCCCAGTATCCTGCTTCCAACAGTGGCCAATCAAGTACCTTGCAAAAACCCAATTAGAAGCAACATTCCATGAATAGTTAACCTCTGGAACTTACTGCTTGGGAATGTGGCAACAGCAGTTAGTTTATCTGGGTTTAAAAAAAGGTTTGGACAAGTTCCTGGAGGAAAAGTCCATAGTCTTATTGAGATGGACATGGGGGAAGCCACTGCTTGTCCTGGAATTTGTAGTATGGAATGTTGCTACTAATTGGGCTTCTGCCTGGTACTTGTGACCTAGATTGGCCATTGTTGGAAGCAGGATGCTGGGCTAGACGGACCATTGGTCTGATCCAGTATGGCTATTCTTATGTTCTTATAAATTACATCTACTTGTAATTTATAAGAACATAAGATAGATCAGGTAGAGTTGGAACTCAGGGCCCTCTTCTCTACCTGTCTTTCCTTCTAGGACTGATTTCAAGCATGCATGGGATAAACACAAAGGAACCCTGTTTGGAAGGAATGGTTCCAAGGAATCTTAACGCAGATTGGGTGGCGATGCCGGTAATTGGAAACAAAACAGGAGCTGGGCAGACTTCTACGGTTTATGCCCTGATCGTGACTGAATAGATAGGGATGGGCTGGACTGTAAATTTTAAGGGACTTCGATGTTAGCTTCAGAACTTAGTACAAGAAGAGTACTGGGCAGACTTCTACGGTCTGTGCCCTGAGAAAGGCAAGGACAAATCAAATTCAGGTATACATAATGAGTTTATCTTGTTGGGCAGACTGGATGGACCGTACAGGTCTTTATCTGCCGTCATTTACTATGTTACTATGATAAATGGTTCTGAGTTCTTTTTGTGTCTAATAAGTACAAGAGCAACTTCGTGCTTTCACTTGAAGAAGATGTGTCTTTTTTTTATTCTAGCCACCTTACAGAGTTCACCCTCTGCATGGGTACACAGTGTACTTCAACACCTGCAAGGACATATTTTATTCAAGAGCACACAAATGACAGATTCCTACCCTCTACTCAAACCATCTAAATCACATAACATATGCAGGTGACAGAAACAACTAGCAAAGGCATGATGGAGACAAAAAATAACATTACTGGAACAAAACACTAAAAATTATTGTTTTGTCATCAATACAGTGGAACTTGTCTATTGGTAATGTATGAGGCAGTTTGCGTGGCAGTATTGCTGTATATGTGCATTTGTTTAATTTATGTATGTATTTATTTATTGGGATTTATTAACCACCTTTATGAGCAGCCTAAACTTGTATTATTTTGCCTCTTATTTTAAGGCTGTACAATGGAACAGTGAATGGCGAGCTAATGATCAGTGAATGTGTGTTATGGCACGATGGATGTTTTCCCTTGATAAAGTTGCTGGGCAAAACAGGACCCCTTTGGGTCACATTGCTCATGGAAATATTTCAATACACAAGTTATCACATTTTTATTGAACACCGATTCTTAAAAAGAAAACATTTTGAAAGAAAAATTGTAATGATAATTTTTTGAAGGTTTTTCTGGCCAGTGATGAAGATGTCTGTTGAGTACTAAATTGTCATGAATTTTCATTGAGTACCACAGACTTTTGAGGCCTTTTCTTCCAGTTTTTGAAGCACTGGTAATTTAATACTACATCATTTTTTATTTGGATTTAGTCTTTTTTTTTTAACAGCCAGATTGTTTTATCTGGATTTTACAGAAACATATCCAGCTTTTCTTTATTCTAAAACTCAAAGGATTTCTCTCTATATTTTTATTGTAACACCAATATTTTTTGTAAATATTTGTAATGGTTGAAGCAGTGTTAGAAACGTACACATTTATATGGGTAGCCTGTAACATAGAGACTGTCAGCTCCGCAAAGACAGAACTGTCTCTCTGTGAGGAGGAATTAGAGAGCATGTGTTGTTTTTTTTATTAGAACAGATACATGATAGCTATAACGGAGCTCAGGATAGCTAATGAGGGGCCCTTTTTCAGAGCCACGGTAAGCCCAGTGCGGGCTTACCGCTTGCTCTTTCGGGACTGCCACTGGCCCAACGCGGCTGCCGACGGTAGTCCTGCCCCGAGCATGCACCTTTTCTGGGGGGGGAAAGAAAAACCCCTGGAAATTGCTTGCATGGTGCTAACCCGGCGGTAATCGGGCAGCGTTAGCGCGGGAGCTCTTTTCGTCACCTCAGTGGGTGATGGTAAGGGCTCCCCATTGCATGGCCATGCGGTAAGAATTCTCTTACCGCACGGCCATGTGTGCTGGGAGCTTTTTATCCACTGCGGTAAAAAGGGCCCTGGTGCACGGAAAAAATGTCCCCCATTTTCCTGCAGCTTGATAAAAGGGCCCCTGAGTTTTGAACTGATCCACTTAACACTAACCACCCCACTTGCAGAAAACAACATCATACCCATACTACACAATCATCATAGATTGATCAAATACACCACACCTCAGCAAACTGTTAACAACCTAAACAAATGAAGAACACTTACATGCGAACAACCACAACAGAAGGGAAAGAAGAGCCCAAACAAACTCACCTTAACAAAGAAATGACAACTAACAAAAGTCCACTTAACACCAAATACAGAAGACCCATTCCAAACAATCCAAGTGGGCTATGTTAGCGCCAGGTCCGCTGTAAATAAAACAGCAATACTAACAGACTGGATCATGTCAGAAAACCTCGACCTACTCTTCTTCACTGAAACTTGGATCCATGACCAAAAGGACCCTATAATCCTAGACCTGTGCCCTCCAGGATACAAAATCACACACTGGACCAGAAAAGAAAAGAGAGACGGAGGCATAGCACTAATCTATCGGTCCCACTTTACCACTGAAACCACTGCCGAGTCCATAACACCTCAACTTGAAATTGCCTCAATCAGAATCCACAACAAAACCCTACGTGGTCATGTGAATTGTGTCTTGTTTTACAGACATCCAGGTAATTGGAACGAAGGCCAGACCAACTTCTTGGACTTCATTTCAAACACTTGTGTAACCAACTCCAATATACTAGTATTAGGAGGCATTAACCTCCACCTAGAAGACCCAAACTCTACCAATGCACAAGAATGCAAGGAATTCCTCCACTCATGGGATCTTAAATGGCCACACATGCAAGCAACCCATGTCAAAGGGCACACACTCGACCTCATCTCACACAATCTGTCCACAGACCAGAACCTAATAATAACAGAAATTAAATGGACAGAAACACCATGGACTGACCACTACAAACTAAACCTATCCCTAAAATGGTGGAAAAAGGGTTCACACCGTATACAAGAACACACAACCTATAGCACAAGAGGCCAAATAGACTTGGAAATATTCTGGCAACAGATATACAAAAAGGAATGGACAGCACAAACGGACTCTATATACTACCTCTCAGAATGGGATAAAAGATGCAGAAGCATACTGGATGAAATAGCACCCTTACGAACAAGAACCGCACGTAGGCATAACTCGATACCGTGGTTCAACAAAAAACTGAAAAAAATTAAAACACAATCCAGGAAACTCGAACGAGCTTGGAAAAAAATAAAAGACGGACACACACTCAACGCATGGAAACAAATACAAAGAAAATACAAATACGCAATAAGACAGACCAAAAGGTCATACTATAAAACTAAAATAGGGCCAGATTACAAAGACATGAAGAAATTATACCAACTCGTGAACAAACCACTATTGGTCACCACAACCAATACAGACATCCCATCTGCAGACAACCTTGCTAAATACTTCAATGAAAAAATTGCAAACCTACGTAACGCGCTACTTCAGGACAACACTGATATCAAAAATTTCATCACTGGCTTGGACCAAACCCCTGGTGAATACCCAGTGGACGAACCTGGTCAAACTTTGCTCTCCTCAGCACGGAAACATTCATCCAGGCAATTAATAGGTTCTCCAACTCTCACTGTAAATTGGATACCTGCCCCAGCTACCTAATAAAATCCACCCCCACCGCTTCATAGCAGACCTTACATCCCACTTAATCTACATGCTTCAACAAGGTCTCTTCCCTAAGGAAAATGGCAACATCCTACTCACCCCAATACCAAAAGATTCCAAGAAAAAATCAAACAAAATCACTAACTACTGCCCAGTAGCATCAATCCCACTGTTGGTCAAACTGATGGAAAGCATGGTAACCAAACAACTTAATGATTATATAAACAAATTCATAATATTACATGAATCACAATCAGGATTTCACCCCCTCCATAGCACTGAAACAGTACTAATTACCCTCCTAGCCAAATTCAAGCAGGAAATAGCAACAGGCAAAAGCATACTTCTCCTCCAATTCGACATGTCCAGTGCGTTCGACATGGTAAACCATAAAATACTACTAAGACTTCTAGATTACTTTGGGATTGGCGGACACATATTTAGTTGGATCAAGGGTTTCCTAACCACTAGAACATATCAAGTGAAATCAAGCTCAAACATATCACCACCGTGGAAAGCAGAATGCAGAGTACCTTAAGGATGACCACTATCACTGATCCTTTTCAACCTAATGATGACCCCACTAGCCAAATCCTTATCCAACTAAGGCCTTAACCCTTTCATCTATGCAGACGATGTCACAATATACATTCCTTACAAACATGATCTGACAGAAATCACCAACGAAATCAAGCTACTACTACTACTACTATTTAGCATTTATATAGCGCTACAAGGCGTATGCAGCGCAGCTTGAATATCATAAACTCATGGGCAAACACATTTCAACTAAAACTCAACACAGAAAAAACACACTGTCTCATCCTCTCATCCCAATACAATACGAACAAACCCACAGACATAAACACCCCAGATTATAGCCTCCCTGTCTCAGACAGCTTGAAAATTCTTGGTGTTACAGTCAACCGTAACCTCACACTAGAGAACTAAGTGATATCTACAACAAAGAAAATGTTCCACTCAATGTGAAAACTCAAACGTGTGAAACCATTCTTCCCGAGGGAAATATTTCACATCTTGATACAATCAATGGTACTAAGCCATGTAGACTACATGGCAACTCTTTGAGACGTTGTATCTTGGGCAGTGCCGTAGCGAGGGCGGCTGACATCCAGGGCGGGTCACCGCTGTGCACCCCCCCCCCCAGGTGCAGCACGGCGCCCCTCCCTTTCGGCGCGCACCCGCCCCCCTCTGGAGCGCACCTCCCCCCAGAGCGCATTCTTACTTGAATTAGGAAGCGAGGGGCAGGCGAGAGGGCCAATCCGCCCCCGAGTGCACGTCACTGGGAGCTGTGTCAGCTCTGCTGATTCCCTGCTCTCTCTCTGCCCCGGAACAGGAAGTAACCAGTTCCAGGGCAGAGGGAGCAGGGAACCAGCGAAGCCGACACCGCCCCCCCTTCCTACGCCACTGATCTTGGGTCTCAGGTTTCTCCAGGAGCGGGGAGGGGGAATGGGAAGGTTGGGGGGGGGGGTAGGATGAGGGGAGGGAGAAAATAAAAATGAGGTGGAAGGTTGAAGAGTGCTGTCGGATTGGTGTGTAATCCTGTGCATGTATATTGGCAATTGCATTTTTAGTGAACACACAGGCTGCAAATTTGTCTGGAGCTGGAAGTTATCTATCCTATGGGTAATGAGAATTTGTTATTGCTCCAGTGTTAAACGTGGGAATTGACTGTTTTGTGTCGAACTGGCTATTGTATGGAATGTTTGCTTATCTGACTGTACTGTTTTATGCCTTTCACACTTATACTAAAAATATTTTTTAAAAAAAAGAACAAATTATAAACTTCAGAGCGCTCAAAACACGGCAGCCAGGCTTATATTTGGAAAAACGCGATTTGAAAGCGTCAAACCCCTCCGAGAAAAGCTGCACTGGCTCCCAATCAAAGAACGTATTGCTTTCAAAATCTGCACCCTGGTTCATAAAATTATCTATGGTGAAGCCCCGGGATGCATGACAGACCTCATAGACCTACCAACCAGAAACACACCAGGATCAACACAAACATACCTAAATGTCCACTACCCAAGCTGGAAAGGACTCAAATACAAATCAACCTATGCATCCAGCTTTTCCTACATAAGCACACAACTATGGAACGCATTACCAAAAGCCGTGAAAGCAACTTATGATCACCTAAACTTCCTGAAATCATTAAAAACTAACCTGTTCAAAAAGGCATACCCTACCAACCCAACTTAAATGCCTCTACCCTGCAACACAACAAAACCAAAGCTCATAATGGACATATAATAACTCTTCCTCTCTACGATTCTCTTCCTCTCTACGTTTCCCTAATGTTTCTGTACACACAAACCTTATTCTACCACAACATTACTGTATTTGTTCATACTGGAGTTGGCGAATGCCTTTACGGTACTATGTAAGCCACATTGAGCCTGCAAATAGGTGGGAAAATGTGGGATACAAATGTAACAAATAAATAATTGGCTTATTATTCAATTAAATTGCATACACAAATTGGGTGCACTTATTTTTATCACCAGTTACAGAGTTCAGGGGTAGATGGCTTTATGACCCTGGCAGGTGTTGTGCCAAGAAGGTTAAAGGAAGGTGAGTGTTCAGAGCACTGCTCTAATTGTTCTTTTGAGGGACTGGCAGTTCTTTCATGTTTTTGTTTACTGTCCTCAGAAAACTTTACTAAATCACCCCACTAGAGCTTTTCTGCCTGAGGTTATTAAGTTGTGCAGATGAAGTGTAAAACTCTGCCTCTGTTTCAGTTTCCTTGTCAGCATTGAAGGGCACCACCCTCAACTCTTGGTAAAAAGGTTGACATTCTACTGTGCTTTAAAAAGCTGCTTCTGCCAAAACTGTAAATACATAATAGGATGTTCTAGAGCCATTAAATCCTTATACAGGCTTAGGACTTGATTTATCCACTCATGGGATCTCTTTGTCATTTGAAATGCTGTGAGGGTGTCACATAACTCATTTATTTCTTGATAATAAGGGGGCTCCATAGCCTCACATATTTTTCCCAGCCTAATCAGGCTTTTAACAGTTGCCATGCTTTATGAGTGTAGCTAAGGAATAGATAACAACTGTGGCTGGTGTAATTAACCCTTCAAGAATTAAAGGCAATGTTGCTCAGAACTTGTAGCTCGGAGTACTATATGGAAAGCAGTGGCATAGCTAGGTGGGGCCACGGGGGCCTCGACCCCCCCCCCTCCCGTCGCCTACCTTTGCTGGCGGGGGACTCCAACCCCCGCCAGCCGAGGTCCTCTTCTTCCAGCGCAAGGCTTCATTCTGTTTCTGAGAGTCTGAGGTCCTGCCTTGTAACACTGTTTCGTTGCCTTCAGATTCTTAGATACTATCATCCCAAGATCTTTCTCCCCGTCTGTACATATCAGACTCTCACGGCCTAACACATACATCTCCCGTGGATTTCTACTCCCTAAGTGCATCACTTTGCATTTCTTCGCATTGAATTTTAATTGCCAACCCTTAAACCATTCTTCTAGCTTCTGCAGATCCTTTTTCATGTTTTCCACTCCCTCCTGGGTGTCCACTCAGTTACAAATCTTAGTATCATCCGCAAAAAAGCAAACTTTACCTTCTAACCCTTCAGCAATGTCACTCACAAATATATTGAACAGAATCAGCCCCAACACCGATCCCTGAGACACTCCACTACTCACCTTTCCGTCATCCGAGCGAATTCCATTAACCACCACCCTCTGGCGTCTGTCCGTCAACTAGTTCCTAATCCAGTTCACCATGTCGGGTCCTATCTTCAGCCTGTCAAGTTTATTCAAGAGCCTCCTATGGGGAACCGTGTCAAAAGCTTTGCTGAAATCTAAGTAGATTACGTCTATAGCACGTCCGTGATTCAATTCTCCAGTGACCCAGTCAAAGAATTCAATGAGATTCATTTGGCACGATTTACCTTTGGTAAAACCATGTTGTCTCAGATCTTACAACTTATTGGCTTCCAGGAAATTCACTATCCTTTCCTTCAGCATCGCTTCCATTACTTTTCCAATAACCGAAGTGAGGCTTACCGACCTGTAGTTTCCAGCTTCTTCCCTATCACCACTTTTGTGAAGAGGGACCACATCCGCTCTTCTCCAAACCCACGGAACCTCTCCCGTCTCCAAGGATTTATTAAACAAATCTTTAAGAGGACCCACCAGAACCTCTCTGAGCTCCCTCAATATCCTGGGGTGGATCCCGTCCGGTCCCATGGCTTTGTCCGCTTTTAGATTTCCTAGTTGTTCATACACACTCTCTTCCGTGAACGGTGCTATATCCACTCCATTCTCATCTGTACTTTTGCCAGTCAATCATGGTCCCTCTCCAGGATTTTCTTCTGTGAAAACAGAACAAAAGTATCTATTTAGCAAATTTGCTTTTTCTTCATCATTATCTACATAGTGATTCGCAGCATCTTTCAGTCTCACAATTCCATTTTTAGTCATTTTCCTTTCACTAATATACCTGAAGAAATTTTTGTCACCCCTCCTTACATTTCTAGCCATTTGTTCTTCTACTTGCGCTTTCATCAGACATATCTCTCTCTTGGCTTCTTTCAGTTTCATCCAGTATTCCTCTCCGTGTTCCTCTTCTTCAGTTTTTCTGTATTTCAGGAACACCAACTCTTTAGCCTTTATTTTCTCAGCCACTTGCTTGGAGAACCATATCGGCTGCCCTTTTCTCTTGCTTTTATTTACTCTCCTTACATAAAGGTTTGTGGCTATATTTATAGCTTCTTTCAGCCTGGACCATTGTCCTTCCACTTCTCGTATGTCTTCCCAGCCCATCAGCTCCTTCCTCAGGTATTCCCCCATTTTACTAAAGTCAGCATGCTTGAAATTCAGGACTTTGAGTTTTGAGTGGCCGCCCTCTACTTCAGCTGTCATATCAAACCAAACTGTTTGATGGTCACTGCTGCCCAGGTGGGCACCCACTCAGACATTTGACACACTATCCCCATTTGTGAGCACCAGATCCAGTGTCGCTCCCTCCCTCATGAGTTCCGTCACCATTTGTCTGAGCAGAGCACTTTGAAAAGCATCCACAATCTCTCTACTTCCTTCCGATTCTGCAGATGGAACCTTCCAATCTACATCCAGCAGATTGAAATCTCCCAGCAATAGCACCTCTATCTTCTCTCCCAACTTTTGAATATCTGCGATCAGATCTTTATCTAGTTCCTCCAATTGTGTCGGAGGTCTGTAGACATCATATGAAAAATGCCAGTGCCAACCAGGATGTCACCTTTGTGGGGAAGCACTTTACAAAACCAGAACACTGTATCAATGATTGTATGGTGAGAATACTAAAAGGAAACTTTAAGACAGTAGTACAGGAAAGTAAGACCTTTGAAGTCAGAATAATTAAATATTTTGACACCCACCAGACAGGTTCTAGTGCTTTGTCACCCTGTTATCTCCATGCACATCTCCCTCTCCCTCATCTACCTGGCTCTCCGCCTGTCACCTAATCCACTTCACCCTAATCCTGTGAGACTGTTACTGAAATGCTTTGATGTTTCACTTATATATACTGTTATTTACCAACACTTGCTTATTTCTGATTTGATGAAGAAGGGCTACCTTCAAAAGCTAATCAAAAAATGTATTACATTAGTCCAATAAAAACGATATCATCTTATTTTCTTTTCTTTGTTTTATTTTATTTATTGCTACTGATTACCTTTAATGATAGAAGACATGAAGTACCGAAACACAGGTTAATTAAATGGAAGGTATGTATCTCCTAGCCCTCATACATTGTATGAAATTGCCAGGATAAAGATGTTTAATGTTTTATTATAGGTAGGTTTACATTACATAACATCAGTCATCAGCGTGTTAGCTCTAGTCATGTAACATGGGGGCCTACGGTTTTAGAATTTAACTAAATTGCTTCTTATCTGTTTTCATTATAACACCTTTTTATCACCTTTTCCCATGTCATCAGTGAAACCGGTATTCCATTTTGATATGAAGCATACCATTTGTTTTTCCCAGAAATGCTTGGCTCCCGAGATACCAAGAGAGGTCTAAACAAAAACTGCTGAAGGATTTCTCTAGCTTTGTGATAAGACAAAAAGTTTAAACTATATAATTCTGCTGTATTTTGTTTTAACTTTTAACTCAAAGTATTTGCAATCAAAGGTGCACAATATAATGTCTAATCTTTATTATTAATTCTGTTTTGTTTTATTTCTAGATGGAATCGGAGCAAGAATTCAAGCGTGTTTATTTCACAGCACAAAAGTGGTTTAATTAATGTTTTTCCTTTCAGCAGAACTGATAGCTCACATGTCAAGGTGAATCTCATGGCTATAAACGGGGGGGGGGGGGGGGGGGGGGGGGGGGGGAAGAGTTTGTCTACTAATTGTCTAAAATTCCTAGCTCAGATTGTGTATGTTTAACACTAATCCCATAATTAACTGTTGTTTGTGCTATGTGTCATGTTAAATGTATATAAGACCCTTCTATGATTTATGGTTTTCCTTTTTGCTTGCTGGCTTTGCTTTTGGTTTTCTTCTTTTGTTTGTTTTTTTTCAGGCCTGAGCACTTTGTTTTTATTCTGGATAGAATCTTGTTTTCTTTCTGAATCTTTTTTTTCCAACACTTTGGGGGGTTTTTGTGTTATGTTTTATTTTTGGTTCTTTGAACTATTTTTCAGGCAGATACATAATAATGCCTGTGTCAAAGAATCCAAGACACAACCACAGAAATCATTTTTGCCTTTGTGCACTTTTTCATTTTTACCATTTGAAATGGTTAACAGTTATTTGTTTATGCAAAGAGCCATGGTTCAATTTTTGGAAACAAAGTACAGGATATACAAAGTTCCTTTTTGCACTCATCTTACATACCTAACACCAATACAGGTTTAGCTTAGGTACACATTCAGCACACCTGTCCTACTTAGGTGTCTCACACAGGCTTTCTTTAATTTCCACATATATGTACCTGTTTTTTTTTTTCCTGACATTTTCTAAGTGTTTTTCTTTTCCTCACTGCTAAGTCACATATATGCTAGATTGCCTGCCTACCAGAAAGGTTTACTTTGCTCTTACACCACACACTGTGATGAGCACTTCATGTGGCTCTTCAGCCTCTGGACCACAGTGCTCATCAAATGGCTCTTCAACCCACCATACAGGCCATCATTTATGTCCTATATAGGGAAACCTGGCACAGCTTAACTCTCTTTCTTTATGTTTCTTTCCCTTCCAGAAACAAGCAACAAGGAACAGTTCTTAGAAATACTTCAAAGTGCTTTATTATAGATCTCTAAACACAACACAGCCTTTGCTTTGACAGATATATTCTTTCTGCAGTTTCCAAACAACAAACTCGGCTCTAGCTTTAGGAGATATAGAGGCATATTTTCAAAGCACTTTGGGAGGCTAAGTTCCATAGGTTTCTATGGAACTTTGGGAGGCTAAGTGCTTTGAAAATGAGCCTCTCATAGTCTTTCTGCACTTGCACAACCAAAGTCCTTAAACATAATAGTCTGTGCAGTCCCCCGTCTTCTTCTCCTCAGCACAGTTCAAACACAAAGAAATTACAGCCCTGGCTTTCAGACATTAGGCATGTGGGCTGAGCAGCTGGGCCTCACCTCCTTTCAGAGTCTGAAGCCTTCCTCAGCTTCTTGGTTCAGCATCCTGTTTGGGGTCCTCCTTGCCCCTGGTTGGGAAACCTGCTTACTCCTACTGGCTACTAGCATCTACTTCTCTTTAGTCCAGCCTTCCCTTTGGGGGTCCTCTTTTCCCCGGGTTGGGTAGCCTACTTACTCCTGCTGGCTATCAATGCTCACAGCTTCTTGGTCCAGCATTCACTCTGGGGTCCTCTTTGCCTCATGTTGGCTCAGAATGAACCAAGGAAGGGCCTGTTTACTCCTGCTGGCCATCTCCCTGGGCTGGGGCTGTTTCATCTGGTCCTTCTCTCCCCTTTGTTCTGCCCTTTAGCTCCCTCCTGTTTATTGCATGAGTTCTCAAACCCCTCCCTTAGGAGGCTCCTCCTTCCCTTCATTGGTAGATAGGAGTTTAGGAAAACTAGAAGCTTCTCCTTTTAGGTGGCTTCCCTGTTCCCTAGGAAACACTAAAACCCCTGTTAACCCTTGGGATTACACTCCAGGTCTCTTGAACCTGCTTCTCTCACTGCAGCCTTTCATTTTTAAAGGCCTCCAGCAGCTGGGTCATTTCAGCTTCTTTCTCTACCCAAAGCTTCTGTTCCTATTCCAACTTGGCCTGGAGTGCCTCCATAGGGTTATCACTCCCCTCTTTCTGCCTAGTGGCCTTGGCCCATTCTTCCTCCAGTTCCTGGACCAATGATTCTTAGGCTTCCTGGCACTCTCATTCTAGGGCCACTTCCCTCTTTTGGGACTCCTGCAGCCTGGATACCAGCAACTTCAAGGCCATCTCCTTCTGGTCACAGAATCCCACCATTACTTTCAAGATCTGTAACCAGGTCCTGTTTTCTTCCCAAGCTTGCAGTAATTTCTACATCACTGTACCTTCCATTAAGGCTAGGTCCCTTAAAGCCTCTATATTTAACTTTGAACTCATGAACAAACTGCTGAAAACCCAGAACATATTGACGACAACTGAACCACCACCAACTGCAGATGAGCTTGCACAAGACTTCAAAAACAAAATAAGCACAAGATCAAACCTTGCAAAAGCACAAATGAAGATTACAACCTACCTAAAGGACTACGAAAAACATGACAACCACACCACAGCAGGCAGAATATGGACCATGTTCAAACCACCCCAACCAGACACAGTAAACACAATATTGACAAAATATATGCAACCATAGTGCTTGCTTGACAAATGCCCCAACTACATGATGTAAACCCAGTGGCGTACTGAGAGCGGGGCGGTGGGGGAGGTCTGCCCCGGGTGCACGCTGCTGGAGGGTGCAGAGAGCAGCTGCGTGGCTGTCGGCTCTGCTGGTTCCCTGCTCCCTCTGCCCTTGAACAGGTTTGTTCCGGGGCAGAGGGAGCAGGGAACCAGCAGAACCGACAGCTGTGCGGCTGATGTGCCGGGAGGGGGGTGTTGTGATGCACTCGGGGGGGGGGGGGGGGGGGGGGGGGGGACAGACACTGCTGCACCCAAGGAGGGGTGTGCAGCTGCGATCTGCCCTGGGTGGCAGTCGACCAAGGATCACCACTGTGTAAACCCCACCAGACTGGTTCATGCCCCTCCTTGCTGCTAGCACCCTCATCCCTTCTGGCTCCTGACTTCTCCCGAGTTCCTTGTGTCCCCTTGGTAGCAGTTCCCCCTGAGCACTTCTTACCAAGGGCCTTATTTTCCCACCATTTTTCTAACACCAGCCCAGTCATAGTAACATTAGTAACATAGTAGATGACGGCAGAGAAAGACCTGTATGGTCCATCCAGTCTGCCCAACAAGATAAACTCATATGTGCTACTTTATGTGTATATCTGACCTTGATTTGTATCTGCCATTTTCAGGGCACAGACCGTAGAAGTCTGCCCAACACTAGCCCTGCCTCCCAACCACTAGTCCCACCTCGCAACCACTAGCCTCGCCTCCCACCACCTGTCCGTTCCCTGCTTGGAACCTTATGGGCCCTGACCACTACAGTCGCCTTCCCCCTTCCCAGAATTCCTACCTACTCCTCTAGGATTCTGTTGATGAACAACTTCGTCTTGTCAGTAAATTATTTTTATCCCTTTCATCGCCACTCCCTTTCTCAGTAGCACTTCAACTGAGGGGGTTGGACTTGAACCTAGAATCCCAGGACCACCTGGACTCCTCCAGTGGATTTATTACTTCTTCCTACATCTGCTTCTGTCTAATGCTGCAAAGAAAAAGCAAAGACTCCACTTTGTGGATCTGATCACCAGTCCAGTAAAAATGCCCTTCACTTTTCCAGAAACTCTTGCTGCCTCTGCTCCTGCCACTGCTGATGTTTTTGTTGATCTGCTTTCTCTGCTGCACTCCTCTCCAGAAAAGACTGGATCTCCATGCTGGACTCAGCCAACACCTCTGCACCTCCTTGTGGACTGCAGCCCCAAACAAATACAAAAAGCACACCCAAGTGTGGTACTTTTTCCCCTGGACCCCCAGTACTGCCTACTCTGGACTCCACCACCCCCAAGCATTTATCAATCTGGCGCTGGTCTCTCCCAGGTACCCTTATCTTAGGAGGCCACTGGAAAGTGCCTGTAACTTGGGGTGGTGCTTGTCTCCAGTCACCGGATCCTTGAGTCAGTGTCTGGCTTGTAACTGGTGTCTCAGGTAGACGTATCGCTCTCTCAGGCTACGGTGTTCTTCATGCAGACCATCACGGTGGTGTTGGCTATAGCCAGTCCTCCACATGTTGGCTTTTTGGCCTCACTTCTGGTTCCATTATGTGAAGAGCACCTCATATGGCTCTTCAGCCTCCAGACCATGGTGCACCTCATGTGGGTCTGCAACCCCCCCCCCCCCCCCCCCCCCCCCCCCCCACACACACACAGGCCATCATTTATGACCTGAGCAGGAGAACCTGGCAAAGTTTCTCTCTCTCTCTCTCTCTCTCTCTCTCTTTCTCTCTCTCTCTGCAGTTTCCAAACAATCACAGACAGCCCTGGCTTTCAGAATTAGAAATGTGGGCTGAGTAGCCAGGCTTCACCTCCTTCCAGGGTCTTAGGCCTTCCTCAGATTCCTGGCCCAGCATCCGTGCCCTGGGTAAGGGCTATGGTAGTGGTGTATAGTTGTGGGTAGTGGGTTTGGAGGGGTTTGGGGGGGGGCTCAGCACACAAGGTAAAGGAGCTATGTACCTGGGAGCTTTTTCTGAAGTCCAATGCAGTGCCCCCTAGGGTCATTGGTGTAGCCAGACAACCAATTTTGGGTGGGCCTGAGCACAAAGTGGGTGGGCACAAAATTTTCTCTCCCCCCCCCCCTCTCCCCCAGCACTTCCCAACTCAAAATATAAATACTTTAGCTGATGAAGATCCCCAATCGCCGTCAGCTGGGGAGCTCCACCAGAGATGGCCAGAAATCCTCCCCACCAAGCCCAGCAGGCAGTAGTAACTCCTCGAGCCACTGATGCCAGCACCCCATACATGCTTAGTTGTTAATGGCTCCAGGATGCTGCCCCCATCTACCAAGCTCGGCGGAAGGCAGCTCCAGCCAGCCCCGGAAGAGATCCCCAGCTGGCAGGGCTTGGGGATCCCCACTAGCCACAGCAAGGTTCAGGGCTGCTGTTAACCATGCTGGTGACCAGGGCAGAAAATAAAGAAGCCCCTCCCCCAATTCCCTCTCCTCTCCAATCTCTTCATCTGCCGTTACAGTCACACTGACAGACCCTCACAAATTACAAAACAAGGGATCACAAATTAAAAATAAAAATATGTAGACAAAATTGAACTGGGTACCTCAGCATGCACTGCAACACTGGAGAAAAAAACCCCAAAAGCGCATTTCCTTTTCTACTTAACACAATAAAAAGACATCCACTATGCACATTTCCCAAAGCTAACATATTCCATTTAAAGCATTCAAAATAAAATGATTTTTCTACCTTTATTGTCTGGACATTTTATTTTTCCATCATGTTGGTTCCAATTTCTCTTTCCCGCTTTCCTGTCTGTTTTCTGCTAATTCTTCAAGCGGGTGTCCCCTTGTCCCTTCCTCCCTTCCCACCCATTACTTCCCTCACCTGTAACTGTCTTGTCTGTCTGTATTATTTAGATTGTAAGCTCTTTTGGGCAGGGACTGTCTCTTTGTGTCAGGTGTTCAGCGCTGCGTGCGTCTGGTAGCGCTATACAAATGCTAATAATAATTATTATTATTATTAGCATTTGTATAGTGCTACCAGACGCATCCCCACTATTCTATAACAATTAATTTCAGGAATGCCCCCATTATGCTCGGGACCCTCCCATTTCTGCCCCCCCTTTTTTAGATCACACGTAAATTGTAAGCATGGATCCCATACCCAAATTTACATGTGTAAATGCCAATTAAATCTAATTAGTGGCAATAATTGCTTGTTAAAAAGCCAATTAATTAGCTCATTATTCGTTTAAATTGCACACAGAAATTGGTTGTACACTCAAATTTGTGCGCACAATTTTTGGCAACTTGTATAGAATTAGGGGGTAGTGTGGTCAGGGTTGTCACTGTACATACAGCAGTGGTATTCTGTCTGCTCTCCTGATAGCTATCTGGATAAATTTAGGATAGCCTTTTTGCTGATCTAAATCTACCCAGATAACTAAACAGATTGTCGATCGAATATTGCTGCTCTCCATATAGCTGGACAAACACTCACACTCTGTCCTCACCCAATGCTGGCACTATCCAGATAGAGGTTGCTGTTATCCAGAGAAACACCTTTGTTTACTGGGGTCTCATCTAAGAGTGGAGAGACAGAGCCCCACATGTTTAGGAATGGTCTTGTAACTTATCCAGACAGATGAGCATCAATTACTCTTTTCATAAGTCCTCTAAGCTTTCTTTTGATAATGATAATAATAAGTATCTTTTATATTCCACATGCTCCCAGTATGAGTTCCATGTGAATTACAATCAGAAGCAAGGTCAATTACCCTGGATATTACAACTTCAACAAAAATCATCATATTGGCATAGCTATTATTTCTTATGCAGATTATAATTCAAGAATAAAGCTGTTTTCAGTGCTTTTCTAAAAAAGAAAATAATTTGGTTCTGAAGTTGTCTTTATGGATAAGGAATTCTATGTTGTTGCTGCCAAATATGAAAAAGAAGAGACATAAATTTTAGATAATTTCATTCCTCTTGGACTTGGGAAAATCAATCGTAATGGATTTCTAACAGATCGTTTTAATTCTTGATCTGTAATATGAATCAAATCCATCATATAGGAAAGAGCCATTCCATGAATGATTTTAAATATTAAACAACACAGCTTGAATGTAATTCTTGCCTCAATAGTAAGCCAATTTGATTCTGCATAATACTCTGACATCCTATCAAATCTATTAAGATAGTAAACCAAACAAATAGCTGTATTCTGAATTGTTTATAATTTCTTCTGGATTGTATTTGAATAACCCAAATAGGCAATATTATAATACTCCAGCTTTTACAACACTAGAGCCTGAACTATCAGTTTGAACTTTTCCTGATTTATATATTTCCGTATCCTTCTAATCTTCTATACTGTCCAGAAACATTATTTTTCAATAATAAATTCAATTGTAACTGAAAAGTAAGATTACAGTCAAAGGTTACTCCCAGTATTTTTAAAACCAGATTCAAGTTTATATACTGCATTGCCAATTTCATTAGAATTAGACTGATCTATGTGCCCTCTAGCTCCTACCATTAAAAATGTTGTTTTGTCTTTATTTAGTTTTAAGCGATTATGGACAACCAAGAAGATTCAAGTGCTAATCCTGGCTTTAGCCTCATCAGTGCTGGAAAGTATTGGTATTAGAATAGAAATGTCATCTGCAAATGTAAAGACTTTATATCTTTCTGCTTACAGCTTCCCCCTCCCCCCCCCCCCCCCCCCCCCAGTGAAAACATCAGAATATTAAACAAAATTAGGGACAATTTTGGTACCCCACATGTAGACGACCATTCATCTTGACTGTATAAAATCTATTCTTAAGAAATCCATCAAACCATCACAATACATTGTCCGTTATTCCAATCAAATCTAAAATATATAATAATATTTCATGATCAACTAAACAATGGCACAGGATAGGTTGAATTCTAAAATCAGTACTTGTTGACCTGTTGCCATCAAAAGTCTAATCTCTGCTATTATTTATTTATTACATTTGTATCCCGCACTTTCCCACACATTGCAGGCTCAATGCAGCTTACATAGTTAATACAATTACAATAGCAAAGTCTTAGAGGAGAATATTATAAGCAGTGAAAGTGAGGTTTTGAGAATGAGTAAGTTGAGTATGTAAAGGTAAACAAAGGTAGGATAAGCAAAAGGAGAAGAGATTGGGAGGGGTGAGGAGAGGAAGGATGAAGAGGGAAAAGATAAAGGGCAAAGGATGGAGAGGAAAAAAGATAAGAGCATAAGGAGAATGGGAGATATATAGTCTAAGGTGTAGTAAACATCAGGATCAGGATTAAGAGGAAGGGTTTAAAAGTTAAGTATAGTCATTTGGGTAAGCTGTCTTGAAGAGATGAGTCTTTAGCATTTTCCTGAAGGGTAAATGGTTGCCGATTGTTCAGATGGATCTTGGCAGAGCGTTCCAAAGCTGGCTGCCCAGTAAGGAGAAACTGGATGCATAGGTCTTATATTTAATACACTTGCAATTGGGGAGGTGTAAATTACAGTGGGTACGGGATGATGATGGTCTGTTTCTGGCTGGAAGGTTGATAAGGTTGTTCATGTAGTTGGGGGATTCTCCATATATAATCTTATGAATCATAGTGCAAACCTTAAAATTTATTCTTTCTCTGATGGGAAGCCAATTAGAGTACCTATAACTGTTTCCATACTATAATTGCTTCAGAACCCAGACTGCGCTTTGGGGATCTTTTACTAAGCCATGGTAGCATTTTTAGCTCGCGGTACAAATCAGCTGGCAGTAAAATCCAAGATGCTCATTATATTCCTATGAGAATTCATTCATTCAGTGACTATAGAGCATTCAACTCTGACTTGGCAGAATGGTAAGGAGCTTACATTGAAATATAGTACTTCTTATGATTCGGAAAATGTAGTGTATGCATTCAAATGTCCTTGTGAACTGTTATATATAGGACATACCACAAGGAAATTTAAAACACGGGTAATTGAACATCGACACTGCATAACACATGAGAAAATTGAAGCTCCAATGGTGAGACATTGCCTGCAGTTTAAACATCAATTTGACCAAATGAGATGTATTATCATTGATAAAGTTTGTTTGGGTAAGGGGGGGGGTGTTAAAAAAGTTTTGTGGTGCATGGAGCAACAGTGGATATTCAAACTGAAAACAGTTGAAGTGCAAGGACTTAATAGGAATGTGGAATGAGATGCTTATTTTTAACTTTTCCCTGGCAGTTCTAATTGTTTGATATGTAGACCTGTTCTGTGTTTTTACTAATAGCAGGTCCCCTGTTCTGTAAAATGGTTTCATCCGATGAATGGGATTAGTCGTTTGAATAGGACTGGCCATTCAAATCCTTGACATCTTTCTATTTCTTGGTGCCATCTTTAAGCCAGTTAGGATGGGTGAAACAGCGTTTAGAGAATTGAAACAAGACGCTCTTGTTGAAGAAAAACATCAAGTGGAACTAGCAGTGCAGTGTTGCATATAGAGGCTTGGTTTGAGCTACATCGATTGACTTATGGGCGGTTGTTCCAGCTAAGTGAACCTTATGCCATTTTATGCTGGTTATGCTCTTTTGATTTTTTATAATAGACACTCAGTAAGCTTTCTTGCTTTGTTCTAGTTTAAAGTACCATTAGGATTCATTTTTGGATTGTGGATTTGCCAAGAATTTACTATTTTTTGTGTGTTCATTCACTTTGGCCTATGTAGGTTTTTTTGAATCAGTAGATTCTCTCCGGTGGTCATCTGGTCAGTTCGGGCAACTTTTTGTGCCTTGGTCATAAGAAAAGCAGGACCAAGTAAAGTCATCCAAGTGCTCGTCAGGGACGCCCTTTTTTCCATTAGGGGTCGAGGACGCCCAAGTCCCGTCTTGGGCGTGCCTAACACATGGGCGTCCTCGACCCCTAATGTCGGAGGCATAGCACAGTCCTGCCTTCGCTACGCCTCCGACACACCCCTGTGAACTTTGGTCGTCCCTGCGTCAGAAAGTAGTTATGCCGATTTGGGAGACCCTGTGAGAAGGATGCCCACCTTCCGATTTGTGTCGAAAGATGGGCGTCCTTCTCTTTCGAAAATGAGCCTGAAAGTTCAAACTATTTGATGTTAGCATTGTCATTCAATTTACAGTTATATAGAATTAGGTGTGGGACCATATAAGAAGAAGCCATTTTCTAAGACAGTGGGGGCTTTGATATCATCAGCCGTGCATTACGGAGTTTATAAGAATTAGGCATGTAGTGGAACTGTATGTTTATTTTGTTCATGTCATGCATACTCTGATTGTTCCTTGTTTTTTGTAGTTTGATCCACTGGCCTGAAGCAACTAAGCAAAATGCTTACAACCATTGATCATGGGTTTTCATATTCTGAATTTTTGAAGACGGTTCTACAGTACTAGGTTCTCAGCTAAGTGATATTTTCACGATTTATTAAAGATTTATTTAAGATTCAACATTTGGACATTTGAAAGAAATGGTTGTGCATTTGAGATGGAGGGGTTTTTTTTATGATGAAGAGTTTTTGCTCCATAGGCTAGAAAGTCTGGAGCTCTTTGAAACTTTTCCTTCCATTTTTAAACATATTTTATTCACACTTGAGCATGTTATATAATGATGGAGAATGTTGTGTTTGTGTGCTGTGCTGAGGAAACTAGGGATCCACTTACTATTTCTCACACTGATTTTGAATTAAACTAATTCAATATTGAGAATAATTCTACAACAAGATGCCCACTATAGCTGCTGGACATGGCATGTATTTTAAGCCTATTTAATAAAGAATATTTTTCATTAGAATACTATAATTTTAGCATGTATCTGTGTGCTCAACCTATGCTTCACCTTAACTACACCCATGAGCATGCCCACCATCGCAGTACCCCCAAGATCCTATATTAGGTGCGGACAGTAGAGCGCATTAAATAGTGTGCGTGCAAAGCAATAATATGTTTTCATCAGAAATATTTCCTTAATTATTACTTCGAAAGGAGTGAAGCCTGTGAAAACTGGGATTGCTTTAATCGGTGGGATTTGAATTAGAGACTTAAGTATATGTATTGTTAAATAATTTCTGGTTTTTAAAAGAGAGAGAATGTAATCAGATGTATTATTTCTAACTAAAATCTGGACAATAAGTATGTTCTCAATGAAATGAATTGACTATACACCATATTTGGTCTTGAAGAAGCCAACCAGATGATCAATGTGGAATAATGAATTAGATGAGTAATATCTGGGGATAATCAGGTTTACTGTTTAATTGATCTCCTTGTCTTATCTCACTCTCCCTATTTTTCTTCACTTTGTGGTCTAAGAAAGAGAAAGATTGTATATAATCCATATATCTAGTTGGGATTGTTTTCTTCTTATCGTGTATTAATGTACAGTCATCTCTGTATTACTGTTTGCAAGTGACCCTTGTAAAATGAAAATTTATGAATAAATGATTTAAATAAATAGTGCGTGTGCTCAATTTACACATGCTAATCAATTGAGTAACAAGCCAATCAGAGATGGCAATTGGCCAATAGCAACCAATTATCAGCACTAATGGCAATAATTGGAATTTACAGGGGGTTCTTTTTAGGCATATTCTAAAAAAAGAACATCATAACATAAGAATAGTCATACTGGATCAGTCCAATGGTCCTTCTAGCCCAGTATTCTGTTTCCAGCAGTGGCCAATGAGTAAATTCCAAAGCACATAGCAGAAAAGTAGGTGTGGCCATTGGAGGAGTATAGGCGTGTTGGAGGAGTTATTCAAATTTACATGTGTTGTTATAGAATTCAGAGGAACGCGCCTACATATAGGTGCAGATATTTACACCAGGTTTTCAGTGGCGCAAATGACGGCTGCATTCCCAGGTCCTAAGAGCTATTCTGTACACTGCACCTAATTTTTAGGTACATTATACAGAATAACACTAGGCATTTTAATCATACATGTCTAGATTTTAGAAGCCAAGTATGATTTTATTATGTATGTGCATTGTTCTCTGCATAGCATGTCTAGATAGCATGGAATACAATAAATAAATAAAATAAAAGACCCAACTCAGCTTCATTTTGAGTGCCAGGGGTGTTTGCAAATGTAAATTTTACCACTGATAAGAGAGGAGTGACCATTTATCACCACATAATTATACTTCAACTATTTTATTGAGGATTAGATGACCCCTGATGCAGGCAGCATGCCGAAACATGACCAAGTTAGATCTTTTCTCAATAAACATTTATTAGTGATGATTTTGAAAGGTCTTCTTTCCTTTATTTATTAGGATCTATTAACCGCCTTTATGATGAGATTCACCCAAAGTGGTATACAGTAGGTACAGTTTTTGGACAGACAGTGCTGCAAAATTTGTTTGGGGTCTAGAATCCAACTCCAACCCCCTAGGCCCTCTTTTGTTCTGTTCCAGGCTGCACCAGTGGCATAGCCACAGGTGGGCCTGGGTGGGCCGGGGCCCATTCATTTAGGGCTCAGGCCCACCCAACAGTAGCACACATTTAGCAGTAGCCGGTGGGGATCCCAAGCTCAGCCAGCTGAAGACTTCCCCCTGATGGCAACAAAAATGCTACTCTCCACAATACTGGCACCTGCGCATGCTCTGTTTTCAGCACATGCCTGCTGCAGACTGCCAAGGTGGAAAGAAGCATTTCCCCGCCAGCTGAGGTATTTGTTTTTGGTGGTGGTTGGGACGGGGGAAAACACTAACACTTAGTGCCCACTCGCTTCTTGCCTAGGCCTAGCCAAAATCTGTTGTCTGGCTACGCCCCTGCACTCTCACACAATTGTATATAGTTTAAGCATAATTCTTTATTTCTTTATTTATTGAGATTTCTTAACCACCTTTATAAAGAGATTCACCCAAGGCAGTGTACAGCAGGTACAGTTTAACATAAAACTACAATTTTGTTAACAGCATAACAATAGTTATGTTATGAGTGAAGGAGTGGCCTAGTGGTTAGGGTGGTGGACTTTGGTCCTGGGGAACTGAGGAACTGAGTTCGCATCCCACTTCAGGCACAGGCAGCTCCTTGTGACTCTGGGCAAGTCACTTAACCCTCCATTGCCCCATGTAAGCCGCATTGAGCCTGCCATGAGTGGGAAAGCGCGGGGAACAAATGTAACAAAAAAATAGTAAAATAACCAAATATAAACATAAATACAATAAATGAGGTAAATTTAAAATCAGTAAATTAAAACCTAATAATAGAACTACCGTGAAACAGTATCAAAAATATATACATTTAACAGCACTGGAATTCAAACACCAAAGATATAATACAATGTTAGCATAATACTAATGATACACCTAATAAGCATGCTTAGAACATTCAAGTAACAGAGATATGATGCTAAAGAATTTCTACAATACAGCTTACCATATAGCTGAGGGACCAAGTGCAGATATATATATAACTAGCCGTTCAGCCCGTAAAACGAATCACCGTAGGTGAATCAGGGGTTGAATTGAGCCTGTATGAAACGAGTCACCACTGAGTTCCAGCTTCACTGATGAGCTGCGGCTTTAACTGAGAATTATAGTGTTGGGAATATTCTAGGTAAGCACACAACTGCTGTTATGGACTTCGCACTTAGCACACATCATCATGATCACCTACCTCTAGGCAATCTTTACATAATTACTCCCACAGTATTTAGTCAATGTATTAGGAATAATACAACATGTTTCTGGCTTCTGAGGATCCATTCCTTCTGAACAGGATTCCTTTATGTTTATCCCACGCATGTTTGAATTCCGTTACTATTTTCATCTCCACCACCTCCCTCAGGAGGGCATTCCAAGTATCCACCACTCTCTCCATGAAAAAATACTTACTGACATTTTTCTTGAGTCTGCCCCCCTTCAATCTCATTTCATGTCCTCTAGTTCTACCGCCTTCCCATCTACGGAAAAGGTTCGTTTGCGGATTCATACCTTTCAAATATTTGAACGTCTGTATCATATCACCCCTGTTTCTCCTTTCCTCCAGGGTATACATGTTCAGGTCAGCAAGTCTCTCCTCATATATCTTGTAACGCAAATCCTGTACCATTCTTGTAGCTTTTCTTTGCACCGCTTCAATTCTTTTTACATCCTTAGCAAGATACGACCTCCAAAACTGAACACAATACTTCAGGTGGGGTCTCACCAACAACTTATAAAGGGGCATTAAAACCTCTTTTCTTCTGCTGGTCACACCTCTCTCTATACAGCCTAGCAACCTTCTAGCTAGGGCCACCACCTTGTCACACTACTCATCAGCCTTGTTATTTAACTTTGTAGGATCCAAGCATAATTACTCTTCCCAGTACTTGCTGTTTGCCTGTTGCTAACTGGAAGGTCATGTTTCAAGTTGTTTATCTCATATAGGGACCCTTTTACTAAGCTGCAGCAAAAGTAGCCTGCGACAGTGCAAGCATGTCTTTTGGGCACGTGCCAGGCCAGTTTTTACTGTATCCTGTAAAAAGGGCCTTTTTTAAGGGGCCAGAAAATGGACATGTGGCAAAATAAAAACAAGCATGTCTCCATTTTCGGCCTGAGACCTTACCACCACCTATTGACTTAGCAGTAAGGTCTCACATGCTACCCAGCAGTAGGCATACATCGCGTGCCCACTGCATTTACCGCCGGGTAAGCGTCACGCAGTAGAAAATAGAAAACATTTTCTACCATGTGTTTTTGGCATGTGCAAATTCAGAATTACACGCCTTTGTAGAAGGACCCCATCATTCTTACAAATGCCATTTTGGCAATCATTTATTTCCCCCATCTAGCATTCTCTACTGTAAAGTTTTAGCTAGTTTTCTTTTTTTTTTTTTATTAATTGATATGTTCTGACATCATTAAAGTTTGCAGTAAAACACCTTTCAGTGGCACAGGGTTATCAGCCCAGTTGTATTTGAAATCAGAAGTCTATCACCTGAAATAAAATATTGTTTAAATAATTAAAGTGTGACAGCTTAAAGCTGGTACTGAGGCAATATAAAATAGTGTAAGAGGAATTGTAAATAGTATAGGCAGCAAAAAAAAAAAAACTTTTTGGTGATGAAAAATACCAAAGAACATTATGAGTATCTGCAAGAAGTTCTTTATGTATATTTATATATATATATATATATAGAGAGAGAGAGAGAGAGAGAGAGAGAGAGAGAGAGAGAGAGAGAGAGAGACTAGGGATAAGAGCAGAGTCAGGGAATAATACTGCAAAGAATAAAAAGCAGACCTAGATTTTAATGACTTTTTCACATTTGTATGCACAAGCAAATTAGCACTAACTACAGACTATCATCAAGAGAGCATAACTTAAATTCAGACTTGAATGAGATTGGAAATAGACTTATCTAGGAAAAAAAATCAACACGAAATAGCACTGAACCAGATGGGATTCAGCTGAGGATGTTCAAGAAACTCAGCATAGTAATTATGTGAGCTTTACATTTACCTTATGGTCCATCAATCCCTGCAGCTAGCATCCATTGACATTCTATCAGTATTTTCATTGGCTTCTACTAGACATGACCTGGCTTGAATTAATAATGTTTTATTTTAATTTTCCATTATTGTAGAATGAACTTGCTACAGCAGACAGCTCAGAGAACTGAAGGAACTCTATAATCTTGCAGTATAGGGCTATCTAGGCTTATATTATTTCTTGTTTTGTATTTTATCATATCTCTTTTAATTTTGTATCTTTCTTTGATATTCTTTGTGATTAATGTTGATGAAGTTTTGCCATCTACTGTGCACATTCAAATGCCCTTTAGCTAACCATCTAATTATTCCAACTGACTCTGTACCACGCATCTTGTTCCCATCATATATCTGCTTTTGGTCCCTCAGCTATATGGTAAGCCATATTGTAGAAAATCTTTAGTACCACATATATGTTAGTTGAATGTTTTAATGCGTGCTTATTACGTGTATTATGCTAACATTGTATTATATCTCTGGTATTTGAATTCCAATGCTGTTAAATGCGTATATTTTGATACTGTTTCATGGTAGTTCTATTATTAGGTTTCAATTTACTGTTTTCAAGTTTACCTCATTTATCCCCCTGTTTACTAAGGGGCTCATTTTTGAAAGAGAAGGTCGTCCATCTTTCAACATAAATCAGAAGATGGACGTCCTTCTCCCAGGAACGTCCAAATCGGTATAATCGAAACCCAATTTAGGACGTCTCCAACTGCACTCCGTCACAAGGATGGCCAAAGATTAAGGGGGCGTGTTGGAGGCGTAGAGAAGGCGGGACTGGGGCGTGCCTAACACTTGGACATCTTTGACCCATAATCAAAAAAAGCAAAGATGTCTCTGACGAACACTTAGACATTCACCCAGACCTATTTTTCTTATGACTAAGGAACAAAAAAGTGCTCGAAATGACCAGATGACCACCAGAGAGAATCGGGGATGACTAACCCCCTCCCACCCTTAAAAAACATCTTTCAAAATATTGATTGCCAGCCTCTATGCCAGCCTCAGATGTCATACTCAGGTCCATGACAGTGCATGCAGGTCCCTGGAGCAGTTTTTTTTTTGTTACCTCTTTGAACGTAGTTGCAAAAACCACAGGAAGGTGGTATATCAAGTCCCATTCCTTTTCCCTTTCTCCCTTTTTGGCATTCATATTTTCTGTCTTAGCTATGCAGGCACTGACAGCAAATATTGCCAACACCTACATAACTCCCAGCTCCTTCTCAACTCCGCCCCTCTCCTGCCCAGATTTGACATGGCCAGTTAGTGCTGATATTTGCAGTTACAGTTTATTTATTTATAGTCCGCTAAAGCCAACAATGTAGTTCATAGCAGATTACAATTTAAGATACCAGATCAATAATCTAGGATGTGCCGTTATATAATCCAAAAAAAACAAATTAAAATACTGTTACGTCCCTCACCTGTACGATGCTCCTCCCGGCTAGGACGAGGATCGGTCTTGGGAAGGTCTGTTTCGGTTTCCTAAGTCTGGCAGCTGTCATCTGACTTAGAGCAATGGTACAGCCATCTTGGATAGATCATATCCCAGGAAGCCATCTTGGACTAACAAGGACAGGAAGGAAGCCCATATTTGGTCCTTAGAGCTCTGCTGATGGGGGCAGCCATCTTGGTTCAGCTGCACATGCTTTAGCCTAATTCCTCCTCTACTTAAGGCACTGCCTCCAGCCCTTCAGTGCTTCAGCTTCTGCTGCGCAGAGGTTGTGGTCTGCATCCGTGGTCCTTACCTGATGCCTGAATTTCCTGTGTTTCAACCTTGGCTTGTTTCCTGACCACGTGTTGTGTTGCTGCCTGCCTTTTGTTACTTCCTTATGACAAATTTATTTTAGTTACATTTGTACCCCGCGCTTTCCCACTCATGGCAGGCTCAATACGGCTTACATGGGACAATGGAGGGTTATCAACATTGGGGCCAATATTTAGACCGTGGGAGGGAGCAACTTCCACAGTTGGTGGTCATCCTAGATATTCAATGCCAGGCCATTTCCAATGATCGGCATTGAATGTCCAGTTTATTTTTAGCCGGTTTAAAGTTAACTGGCTAAGTTGATCTTCAAATATAGCCGGTTAACTTTAAATCGGCTAAACATATATCAGCTATTTGAGTGGCCCGATGTGGCTGCTTGCAATAGCTAGATAGGAATAGAATATCTGGGGATAGCCAGCTATATCGTGCAATATAGCTGGTTATTTCCTAGGCGCTAACCGGGTATCCCTCGCTGAATATCGCTGGATAGCCGGTTAAGTGCCATTTAACTGGCCAGGTGCCATTCCTGGCCATTTAAATGGTTTTGAATATCAGGGGGATTGTCTTTAACCCCTTTTTAAAGTGTCAAAACTAGACCTGCATTTTAATTCAATAGAGAGAGAAGACCACAAACTAGCAGCGCTGCCTGTTTAAGTGCCACTGAATATCGGCGGCCAGCTGAGGCAGTAATGCATTAGAGATTGTGGCAGCTATGTTGAAGCAGGAGCCGTGATGGGCAGCAGCGAATGGGCATTGCTCCTGTCATTTATCTGCTAGACCACCAGTGATCATACAAATAGGCCCGGAGGGGAGCCTAAAGGGGGTATGGAGCATCCGGGAGAGGAGTAGGGTACTGTGGGGTTGTGCTTATATTGTTGTTTAGGTCCAAGAGAAGGGTAGAGTCCTGTGGGAACCAGGGCCAGAGGGCACTGGATCATGTTGGAGGAGTTGAGAGGGAGATGAATGCTCTTCCAGGGGGAGGAAGGAGGATGGCAATTTTCTTTTGCGGAAGGAAGGAGAGAGAGAGCAATGATTTTTGGCAGAGAGGGGGAATCAGACTGACCAGATACCTATATGTGAGTCCTGGCCAATTTTCAGCAGGGACCTGCATAATTGTCTTATGCGGGTGCCTAGCTGAATATCGGCCGGGACCCACATAAATCCCGGTGGCTTCCTCCTATTTATTCAGGCACAAATATTCAATGCTGATGGCCATGTTTGGGGGGGGGGGGGTCAAGAGGGGGGTCAGATCATGTTTGGGGGAGTTGGAAGAGGCTCAGATCATGGGGGGGGGGGGGGGGTCAAGATGAATGGGAGCATATGGGCTAACTTTGGCCATGACCCGGATGTTATTCAGATACCGGCTGATGTTCAGTGCTGGCACCCGCATAGCTAACCAGGAAGTTAGACTGCTCTTTATGTAGCTCAACATACCTGGTTAGCTATTTGGGCACTGACACTAAATATTGCCAGCATCTACAGTACATAACTCCCGGCTCGTCTCCAACTCCACCTCTGGAACGCCCTGCTCCCACCCACTTTCAAAATGGCCAGTTAGTGCTGATATTCAGCAGCACTTTCTGGTTAAATGGCACTGAATATTGGTGAGTAACCGAGTGTGATTTTAGAGGGCAAAAACCTTTCCTGTCTGCTTCAATCACTTTGAATAATCGGTCCCTATCTCCTAAATTCTATATAGTGACACTTAAATTGTGTGTGTGCAAATCAGGTCATATTCTGGATTTGCACGTGCAACTTAATTTGGTTTAACAAGTCAATCAACACTGATAATTGCTACTTAGGCAATTATTGACACTAATTGGCTTCAATTAGAATTTATGTGCACAGCTGTCTAAGCATATTCTAGAAAGTCATGCGCATAAATTCTAAGATATAGAACCAAAAAAAAGTGAAGAAAAACCAAGTTAGGATACCAAAAGATGCTTTATTGTATAAAAACGACTCGACACGGCCGTGTTTAGCCCTAAGGCCTACCTCAGGGGTCTTGAACAATCTCAGATGATCTAGTGTATGAACATACACTGGTAAAAATGTGCTTAAAGACAAATTTGTTTGATCTCCTCTCTTCTAGAATAGCATATGTTCAGTTACCAACTGATTTGAAATGGCGTTGCCACAAAAGATCCTCCAATCTTCTAAAATAACGTGTATTCAGTTACCTTAGGGCTGAATCACAGCCGTGTCGGGTCGTTTTTATACAATAAAGCATCTTTTGGTATCCTAACTTGGTTTTTCCTCACTTTTTTTTGGTTCTATATCTCACGGTATCATGAGGGGTTTTACCTCCTTTTTTTTGCTTTCTTCATAAATTGTAAGATGCAGATCTGAAAAGGAGGCATGGCTATGGGTAGGTCATGGGCATTCCTTGCATTTATGTGCAGTGTCATAATTTATGCCCGTTCCATGCATAATTTTTCGGTGTCAGCGTAATTTTCATTGATGTAAACGGCCACGACTAAATATAGTTGAACTTATTCTATGAACTATGCCTATGCACCTAACTTTAGGCATTGTTTATAGAATACACCTAGGTGTATATTTTTTCAGCGCCAATTTCCTAGGCGTCATAAATAGAATCTAGCCTTATATGTGCAAATGTTTCTAATTAACTGCAGGGGTTGCAATCTTTAGTTTTAATGTGGAGGAGGAATTAAACAATGGGAATTAAGGAGGCTACCTACGTTAATTTCTTCTTTAAAGGGCTGGCCAAAAAGTGCATTTTTAAAAAAAAAAACCTACATGCACCTGGGAGTAGCTGTAAATCCCAACACTGATATATTAGGACAGACGTGTGCATTCCCTTTCTGAAATGGGGAATACACATATAGATTTTGGTTCTGCCAAGCTCTGCCCAAACCATCACCCCCTACCCCATTTGTAATCTACAGGTGCAGATTTATGGCCCTGTTTACTACGGTGCGCTAGTGTTTTTAGCATGAGGTAAAAATTGGAAACACCCATATATTTGTATGGGTGTCTCTAGCGTTAGCACAATCTAATTTTTAGCACACACTAAAAATGTTAGCTTGCCTATAGCTTGGCTTAGTAAACACGTCCCTTAATATGTAAATACCAGCTTTCTAAAAGAATGTTACGTATGCAATATACATGTGCAAATCATGAACAGGGCTCCTTAAATAAGGGCAATTGATCTAAGTACAGGAATGCACAAAGATGCAGAGAAATAGTAGCAAAACAAGGAGGCGTACAAGAGTGGATATTAAAAAAAAAAGTACACTTTTTCTGGCTAAATTCTGATTTTTAGCTGTAGAGTTGCAATATCCGTGAAAATTAAAAAAAAAAAACCCAAACAATGTGCTATATAAGGGTCAAGATAAAGAATCCTCTAATAACATTTAAACCATCAAGTGTTTGGCAGAGAGGCTCGATTTTTCTATTTCAATTTATTGAAACGTTGCAAAAACTACGGCAGCATGAATCAGCTCAGGGACCCTGCACAAACTGCTTCTTGAATGCAAAATAAATTTATGAATGTTTGCCAACATGAGTACACTATCATGTGAGAGTGAGAGAGAGGGGGGGGGAGAGTTTGGCAGTAGTAACACGGTTTTTCTCAGGTAGTATTTCTCTCTCACTGTAACCGAAACTGGGTTTTAAAACTCTCCTGGGCTTGGTGGGTCTAGACAGCCCCTTCGCCAGGACATCCTGCGAGGACGTCCTCAGGAAAACTTGGGCACTCCATTAGATTATGCCCCTCCATGTAGCCTTGATATTAGCTGCTATCATTCAGGTAAATTTGTTAATTCTTTTTCATATGGCTTACTCCCCAGTCTAAGCAAAAAAGCAAAGAGCACAAAGAGCCTTCAAGAATAGGGGCGTCAACCCAATACTTTATTTCAACAGACCCAACACAGTCTCTTTGAAAGTGCTATTTTGCTGGTTATCGACTGCTTCGTTTGTGCGGGATAATATTGTCATATATTCTTTGTGTTGCCACGCTGCTTTTGGCATCTTGTTATCTGATTGAGACCATATGACACACTTGAACATTATCTATATTAATAATCCCTTGATGCAGGCGGATTCGCTGAAACACGAACCATGTTGAGTCTGTTAAAATAAAGTATTGGGTTGATGTCTCCATTCTTGAAGGCTCTTTGTGCTCTTTGCTTTTTTGCACTGTTTAGAGTGTACTTTGGACACCCTCTCCTATGTTCCCTTACTCTCCAGTCTGCCCATCCATGCCATCTACTCTCCCTATAACTCCCTAAGAGATCCTATGTACTTGTCTCAAGTTCTCTTGAATTCAGATACTGTTTTCATCTCCACCACTTCCATTGGGAGGCCATTTCACAAATTCACCACCCTTTCTGTGAAGTAGTATTTCCTCAGGTTACTTCTGAGTCTATCCCCTTCACTCTATGCCTCCCCCCCCCCCCCCCCCATAATTCCAGAGCTTCCTTTCAAGTGAAAGAGACTTGCCTCCTGTGCATTTATGCTGTGGAGGTATCAGTCGCGTAACTATACCTGACATTTTGGGGGGATCCAGAGTTAACATGGGGGATACTAGGCATATAGGTGTAAGTAGTTCTTAATATACCAAATAATTCCATAGAGTACATTTGATAATGGATTTCTAAGTAAACACTCTGTCCTGCATCAACAATAACCCCATACATACTTATGGAAACTTTGGAAACACTAACATTTTTATATTTAGTAGCATTATCCCATAACTTATACTTTATCAACATCTCAACACACATTGCAGTCTCTGGCAAAATAATTACCACAATGGCACATATCCTTCAACTTTGCTTTATAACAAATATACATTTCTTATAAAGCTGTATTAATAAAACATATAAAATACCTTTGAAGTAGCAGTTTAATTATGTAGCTTGAAAATCTAATATACAAAAAATATCAACCCCTGGCACTGCACACTGGAACATCATGCTGTTAATTTAAACATATACAGTGCAATCTGCTTAAGTGCAAAGGTCTGGGACCAAAGAAATACATTCAGTTAACCGGAGCATGCACTTAACTGTTGTGACCTAAAAAAAGAAGCTTGACATCAGATAAACATATGTACAGTACTGTTTATTATATGTACAGTATACAGTCTCCGTTAACTGATGTTAGGCTTACTTGAAGTAATCAGTCATAGTACTCTGTACACTCTTGTGTCTGTGAGTTCCATAGACCATGTCTGCCAGATGGTAAAAACTGTCATAGCACTGACATCCAGTGGCCTCCAGATAGGCCCACATGGCGTTGAGACTCTCCAGCGCTCTTGCAAAAGTGACAGGAGATTATTGAATTTCGTCAGCATGTGCCTCGCTGCTCATTTCATCATCTGTTTCATCATCAGCTGTTGCCTGCGTGTAGGTGCATATCTCGACATCAGTGCTGCTGTCAGCTGTTTGTAGATCGTAATCAACAGCTACATAGTGACGAAACTCCTCTTCAGTAACACCGGCTGGGATGTCAATAGCCTGTTCATCTGACATGTTTGCAACCGCTGCATCTGTTTTGTCCCTCTCCACATCCCCAACAAAGCTTGCCCGCTTGTAGTAGTTCACAATGGTTGCCTGTGTAACATGATTCCAGACTTCTTTCTGCATATGTAGGGAATCCAACAGTGATAGATTACGAGCCAGTTCAACAGCACGTTTATCCTTGCCAGTCTGGTCATCCATAACGCTCATCAGACAACGTAGCACAAGAGCCCAATAAAGTTATTTGAAATTGGCTATTATGCCCTGATCCATAGGTTGAATCACAGAAGTAGTGTTTGGTGGAAGGAAGACTACCTTGACGTTAGACAGCCTGACATCATCACTGTGTGCAGCACAATTATCACAAAGCAACAAAATCCGATGCTTTTGTGCCCACATTCTAGTGATTAACTTCTTTAGCCACTGCTTCCAAATTTCCCCAGTCATCCATGAATTTGCGTTAACCTCGTATGACACAGGAAGTCGCTTAACATTCTTGAAGCAATGGGGCTGTTTGCTCTTTCCAACGACGAGTGGTTCCAACTTCTCACTCCCATCTATATTGCAGCAAAGGAGGATCGTGAGTCAGTGGCGTTCCTAGAGGGGCTGACACCCGGGGCGGATCGCCGCTGCGTCCCGCCCCCCCGGGTGCAGCGCCCCACCCCTGGTGCAGCGCGCCCCCCCGGCGAAAGGACACCCCCCACCCCAGCGAAAGAACCCCCCGGGTGCACGCCGCTGGGGGGGGGTGCCGCGCGCCGGTCAGCGTCGTTCGTTTCCATGCTCCCTCTGCCCCAGAACAGGTTACTTCCTGTTCCGGGGCAGAGGGAGCATGGAAACGAACAACGCTGACCGGCGTGTGGCACCCCCCCCAGTGGCGTGCAACCGGTGCGGACCGCCCCCCCTGCCCCCCCCCCCCCCTTGGTACGCCACTGTCGTCAGTCGGTCCTTCAATGTTTTACTTCCTGTAGTTTCGGCTTGTTTGAATGCATGTGTTCCATCAGGAATCACTCGCCAGTAGAGTCTGTTTTCGTCAGCATTGAAAATGTCACGAGGTGCAAACTCGTTCAAGATGGTAAGAAGAACTGAAACAACCCAATTTTCAGCACCAAAGTCATCAGCATCTTGTTTTTCACCATGCTGTTTCTTGAATTTTATGTTGTTCCTCTCCTTCCATCTTTCCAACCATCCAACAGTGGCTTTGAATTCAGTTAGTCCAAGACTTTCAGCTAGCTGATTAGCTTTCTCCATAAGCAGTGGACCACTGACAGGAAACTGTCTGCTCCTGACTTGAGAAAACCACCGAAGAAGAGCACCTTCTACCTCCTCAGCTTTTCCCACCCGTTTTCGTTTCCGGTATGGATTTGTATTGTTTTGCCAGTCTTCCAGAAGCTGGTCTTTCTGCTTCAAGATACGTGAAATTTGACTGGGATTGACACCATATTCTTTAGCAATAGATGCTTGACTTTGTTTTTTAATTTTTTAAGAACTTCTATTGGTTCAGCCAGTGCTTAAAGTCTTACAGTTGCACGACGACAACGACTCCAACTCCAGTGTACACTCTAACACATTCTTTTGCTTATTCTGCCTGTGGCAGTTAACCAACGAGATTTCAAATTTACTGCCCCATTGTCACGTGCCAATCAGCTTCCATATTCTGTGTGCGCGCCTATGCGGAGTCTTTCCTGCAGAGGAGCGGCCTTAAACTATGCATATAAGCGAATCTTGCACTTATCAATGGTGCGCTAAACTGAAGTTTGTCCCCATAGAAACTGATGGCGCCAAAAACGGGACCAAAGTACAGCATGCAGTTAAACAGAGCATGCACTTGTCCGATGTGCACTTAAATGGAGTACACTGTATATTGCATCCACATAAAACTCCATAATCCCTCCTCTAAGAATAATATTTAAAAAAATTAAAAAGATATAGCAGAATTAGAAAAGGTTCAAAGAAGGGCAACCAAAATGATTAAGGGGAGTGAACTCCTCTCATATGATGAAAGGCTTAAGAGGTTAGGACTTTTCAGCTTAAAGAAGAGATGGCTGAGGGGGGATATGATAGAGTTCTACGAAATCCTGAGTGCAGAAGAACAGGTAAACGTGAATTGATTGTTTATTCTTTCAAAAAGTACAAAGACTAGGGGACACTCAATTAAATTACATGGTAATACTTTTAAAATTAGTAGAAGGAAGGTTTTTATGCCTGTGAAGCTAGGGAGGTTGGAAGGTTTTTAGGCCTGTGATGGATACATGAAAGGGTAGTAAAGTATAAAGGCACCCATCAGAAATCTGAGGCTTTTCCTTCCTATTTTTCATAGCGTTTGTATGCAGACACGTCAAAGTGTGTTTTTTCCTTGCATCTACAAGCAACTTAGAAGTTAACTGAGATAATCTATAGCCTTTGCTCTACTCCTGGCTTTGTTCCACCTTTCTTGAAATTTCACTATTGGGATTCCCTAAATATCCTGTTATAATAGTATCCTTCAAAGATACCTGATTCCAAACCATGTACTCCTGAGGAACTGTCATCCCCCCCCCCCCCCCCCCCCATTCTAATTTAAAAACTGCTCTATCTCCTTTTTAAAAGTAATTGCCAGCAGCCCAGTTCCATCCCCAGCTGGTTCCCAAGTCAAAGCAAGGGATGAGGTTCTGACTGGCTCTAAAAGGGAAGCTGAATTTTTCCCCCAAATAGGTGACCCCTTGTAACCTTAGACCAGTGAGTTCTCCAAACAATCCCATCAAATTGCACACTGAGAGCAGCAAAATTAAGCTCCCAGCACCAGGAATTGCTTACAAAGGAGCTCTCCTTTCTTTTTACAGGCCAAAGTGGTCGATCCCATTCCACCAGGGGAAAAAGGGAAGGGATTTTTTTCAAAGTACTTCTTGGTCCAAAGGAAAACGGGTATGGGGGGGGGGGGGGGGGGGAATTTTGTCCCATCCTAGACCTAAGGGCCCTGAACAAACAGAAAAAGTAGCTGTATATAATATATGTAAACCTCTTTTTGCACAGTAGAATGATGTGCTCCACCATTCTTTATCTAAACAGTCTGATCATTTTTCCAACGTACAACTTTGTGCATGGACATTTCATGACATATACAACATGGCCTGTTTTAAACGTAGTGAAATGAAGCAGGTTTAGGGGCTCTTTTACTAAGCCACGTAGGCGCCTACGCATACCTTACACATGTCAATTTGGAGTTACCACCCGGCTACCGTGAGGCCTGAGTGGTAACTTCATTTTTTACGCGCGCCAGAAAATAATTTTTATTTTCCTGCACGCAGCAGAAACCAGGTGGTAATTGTTAGTCTACACGCATAGACGATTACCGCATGGTTACCATGCGAGACCTTACAGGTAAGTCGATGGCTGGCGGTAAGTTCTCAGACGCAAAATGGACGTGCGCCAATTTTTATTTTGCCGCATGTCCATTTTCGGCAAAAATTTTTTAAAAGCCTTTTTTTACAGGCGCACTGAAAAAATGGATCTGCGCGCACCCAAAACACATGCCTACATTACAGCAGCCCATTTTTCGGCGCACCTTAATAAAAGGACCTCTTAATGAATTATTTCAATTGTACACTTATTGCACTTAAAATGTCCTTTAAAGCAGTACTTTTTAAAGTGTCAGGTGTCTTCATATTCTTCATAACTGCCAAGGCTGGAGGACTTAAAAATTCTATTAAATTATGATTCCTAATATATGCTATTCTGAATGACCTTCCTTCATAGCATGAATATAAACCCAAGACATGTCAACGCTTTTTGAAAACCAATTAAGACACATGTGGACACAAAATCATGATTTATTCTGTCTTTTTGAAATAGCAAACATTTATCATTGAATAATGCCTGCTTATAAGCTGTTTTCACATTTTTTTAATAACTCCACTCTTCATCATTTTACACAATGCTTTTGACTGCCTTTTGAACTGCACAAATCTTTCTTCCTCTTATGAATTGAGATTAAGGCAAACTATTCTTCAAAGAGAGATATCTGGGGGGGGGGGGGGGGAGGAGTTATCAATGTGGGCCACTGTTAAATTGGTTTATTTTGCCACAAGTAGAGTTATTTCATCATGTCAGGTTACCATGAATGTCCCACTGAAAATTCACAGATAGTCGGTTATGAGGCATTTAACTGGCAGGTGCGGTTAAATGCTTTTGAATATCAGAGGGATTACCTTTTAAAGCTTGATCCAAGAGGTCCTTTACGAAGCTGCAGCAAAATGTGACCTTAGTATTCCCTTATGCAGGTCATTTCTGCGTGCTAAAACCATTATTACTGCAGCCATATAATGGTCAGTTTTCTAAAAAAAAAAAATTGTATTAATGGCCATGCGCTAATGTTGCCATTAGTGAGTGGCCTTTTTTTTTTTTTTTAAAGTACCATGTGAACATAAGACTAACCATACTGGGACAGACCAATGGTCCATCTAGCCCAGTATCCTGCTTCCAACAGTGGCCAATCCAGGTCACAAGTACCTGGCAAAAACCCAAATAGTAGCACCACTCCATGCTACCAATCCCAGGGCAAGCAGTGGTATTCCTGTGCTAACCAGTTATCACGTGGTAATGCAGATGTACTAACTGGTTATCACAGAAATGTCTACTCTCCTCCACCTATGACACACCCCCTCAAAAAAAATTGGAATAGTTTTTAGCTCACAGTGTGCACACCTTTCAGAGTTACCACAGGACACCTGAACATGTTCCACGGTACTCGATTTTTAGTTGTGTTAGGTACACATTAGTGCCTAATGAAACTTAGTAACAGGGCCCCCAAGTTATTCCTGCCTTTAACAAGAGTAAATGTGTTTAAGTTTGAAGGTTGCTGATGGAGGCAAACAAAACACAAACTAGAAGTGAACAAGGCAGATTAGATGGGTGAAGGAGTAGCCTAGTGGTTAGTACAGCAGACTTTGATCCTGGGGAACTGGATTCAATTCCCACTGCAGCTCTCTGTGACTGGGCAAGTCACTTAATCCTCCATTGTCCCAGGTACAAATAAGTACCTGTATATAACAGGAGTTTAGCCAGACTTCGGCAGGAGGGGGATCCAGAGCCCAAGGTGAGGGGGCACATTTTAACCCCCCTCCCGGTGTCGCTGACCCCCTGCCATTGCCGACCCCACCGCCCCCCCTGCCGACGACCCTCTCGACCCTCCCTCCCGCCGCCAACCCTCCCCCGCCGTCGCCGTGGGCTACCTTTGCTGGCGGGGGATCCCAACCCTCGCCAGCCAAGGTCCTCTTCTTCTCGCAAAAGGCTTCCTTCTGTTTCTGACGTCCTGCAGGATGTCAGAAACAGAAGGAAGCCTTTTGCGAGAACAAGAGGACCTTGGCTGTCTGGGTTGGGGTCCCCAGCCAGCAAAGGCAGGCGACGGCGATGGCGGGAGGGGGCAGTCGAGAGGGTCATCAGCAAGGGGGTCCAGGGCCAAATCTACAGGGGCCCAGGTTCCCCCTGGCCCCACGTAGCTATGCCACTGGTATATAATATGCAAACCGCTTTGAGTGTAGTTGGAAAAACCACAGAAAGACAGTATACTAAGTCTCATTCCCTTCCCCCCCCTTCCCCTTAATTATTTGGATGAAATGGTCTTAGATGGACCATTTCTAATAACCTCTTTTCCTCGGTGTCCAAAATAACTGTATTCAGGTCATTCTTACTTTTTTAAAAACTAAATCTCACCTTATCCTCTAGTATCTCTGATCTCCTCCCTTCCATCACGTCCTTCGAATCTGTTGACAAAGCTGTCTCCACTTACAATGCCACTCTCTTCTCTGCTCTAGACACCCTTGCACCGTCCATCTCCCGTCCCACAAGGCGTACCAATCCCCAGCCCTGGCTGGCCCCTTGCACCCGATACCTTCACTCCTGCGCCCGTTCGGCTGAACGCCTCTGGAGGAAATCTCGCACCCATACTGATTTCATTCACTTCAAATTCATGCTATCCTCCTTCCAATCCTCCCTGTTCCTCGTCAAACAGGACTATTACACCCAATTGACTAATTCCCTCAGCTCTAATCCTCGTCATCTCTTCGCAACCCTCAACTCCCTCCTCAAAGTGCCCTCTGCTCCCCCCCCCCTCACTCTCTCCTCAATCTCTGGCCGACTACTTCCGTGACAAGGTCCAGAAGATCAACCTCGAATTCACCACCAAACCTTCTCCTCCTCTTCATCCTATAACCCACTCTCTCAACCAACCAACCCAGGCCTCCTTCTCCTCTTTTCCTGATATCACCGAAGAGGAAACCGCCCATCTCCTCTCCTCCTTGAAATCCACTACCTGTTCCTCAGACCCCATCCCCACCAACCTACTTAGCACCATCGCGCCTACTATCACCCCCACCATCTGTCATATCCTCAACCTCTCTCTCTCCACTACAACTGTCCCGGATACCTTCAAGCATGCTGTGGTCACACCACTCCTCAAAAAACCATCTTTTGACCCTACCTGTCCCTCCAACTACCGCCCCATTTCCCTCCTACCCTTCCTCTCCAAGATACTTGAACGCGCCGTTCACAGCCGCTGCATTGATTTTCTCTCCTCTCATGCCATCCTCGATCCGCTTCAATCCGGCTTTCGCCCCCTACACTCGACAGAAACGGCACTATCTAAAGTCTGCAATGACCTGTTTCTCGCCAAATCCAAAGGTCACTACTCCATCCTCATCCTCCTCAACCTATCCGCCGCTTTTGACACTGTCAATCACAACCTACTTCTTGACACACTGTCCTCCTTTGGGTTCCAGGGCTCTGTCCTCTCCTGGTTCTCCTCTTATCTCTCCCATCGTACCTTCAGAATACACTCTCATGGTTCGTCCTCCTCCCCTATCCCGCTCTCTGTTGGAGTTCCTCAGGGATCTGTCCTTGGGCCCCTCCTTTTTTCAATCTACACCTCTTCCTTAGGCTCCCTGATTTCATCTCATGGTTTCCACTATCATCTTTATGCTGACGACATTCAGCTGTATCTCTCCACACCAGACATCACTGCGGAAACCCAGGCCAAAGTATCGGCCTGCTTATCCGACATTGCTGCCTGGATGTCCAACCGCCAACTGAAACTGAACATGGCCAAGACTGAACTTATTGTTTTCCCACCCAAACCCACTTCTCCTCTCCCTTCACTCTCTATCTCAGTTGATAACACCCTCATCATCCCCGTCTCATCTGCCTGCAACCTCGGTGTCATCTTCGACTCCTCCCTCTCCTTCTCTGCACATATCCAGCAGATAGCCAAGACCTGTCGCTTATTCCTCTACAACATTAGCAAAATTCGCCCCTTCCTCTCTGAGCACACCACCCGAACTCTCATCCACTCTCTCATTACCTCTCGCCTTGACTACTGCAACCTACTCCTCACCGGCCTCCCACTTAGCCACCTATCTCCCTTCAGTCCATCCAGAACTCTGCCGCACGTCTTATCTTCCGCCTTGACCGATATACTCATATCACCCCTCTCCTCAAGTCACTTCACTGGCTTCCGATCAGATACCGCATACAGTTCAAGCTTCTCCTACTAACCTACAAATGCACCCAATCAGCAGCCCCTCCTTACCTCTCTACCCTCATCTCCCCTTACAACCCTGCCCGTAACCTCCGCTCTCAAGACAAATCCCTCCTTTCAGTATCCTTCTCCACCACCGCCAACTCTAGGCTCCGTCCTTTCTGCCTCGCCTCACACCATGCTTGGAACAAACTCCCTGAGCCCATACGCCAGGCCCCCTCCCTACCCATCTTCAAATCATTGCTCAAAGCCCACCTCTTCAACGTCACTTTCGGCACCTAATCACAACACTTCTACTCAGGAAATCTAGACTACCCCAACTTGACATTTCGTCCTTTAGATTGTAAGCTCTTATGAGCAGGGACCGTCCTTAGTTATTAATTTGTACAGCGCTGCGTAACCCTAGTAGCACTCTAGAAATGTTAAGTAGTAGTAGTAGTAAATCTGACATGAACATCTGTTTTTACAACAGGTGCTGCTCTGCATTTTCACAATTTTTGTCCTCCAGAGATCAAATGTAATTGAATTGAGCCCTTACAGACCTCCATGTGCTATTAATCTCAGAGATCATGCTTGCTATCTATTACTCAGGTAAAAACTATTGATTATTACATGTGACATGGATTCATGCTTTAAAGAGTTTGTGAACATTTTCTACACAGTTTGGTAGTCAGTATTGAATTTGTACTAAGATGTGAAAAGCATGTTGCTATTTCACTTAACACATCACAGCACTAAGTTTTAAGTAATAGCAACACTCATTTAATTATTCAGTGATTGTCTACTTGCAAAAATATAAAGTGTTTAATTTTGAGACCACAGCTTGTAGCTCTTTGCTTTATTGACATATGCCTTAGTATATTACCCATGCATCATTTGATAATTTACATGGCTCAATACCTTTAACATTTTGGCGCATAAAAAAAGCAATTTATAACAAGTAATATTAATCGTTGCACACATTTTTATAGTTCAAATTTAGTGTAGCAATCTTAAATGCCATTAGTACCACAGTATGCCTTCCCTTATTAGATATTCACATGTGCTCTGTTTAAGGATCAATCCAGGACTTTCACTAGCCCAGTAATCTACTAGATTTGGAACGATACCAACTTAGGGCCTCTTTTATGAAACCGCACTAGAGGCCCCCCCCTGCGGTAATGCCAACAAAGCCCATTCACTTTAAATGGGCTCTGTCGGCATTGCCACATAGGAACCGCTAACATGGCTTGAGAAAAGTGAAGAGAGGAGGTGTATACTATTCTGCTACAGCATCCCTTGCTAGGCTGGCCACAATGGTTTGCCCTTTCCTTATATAAGGCAGAGGCTCATAGAGTGTGTGTGATAGGTTTCTGTATGGTTTTACTAGTGAATTTGTATAGAGACAGGGGCGTAGCCAGTATGAGGCCAAGGGGGCCTGTGCCCCCCCCCCGTAGATTTGCCCCTGGACCCCCTGCCGACGACCCGACAACCCCCCTCCCGCCGCCGCCTACCTTTGCTGGCGGGGGACCCCAACCCCCGCCAGCCGAGCCAAGGCCCTCTTCTTCCCAATCCCGCGCAAGGCTTCGTTCTAGTCTGACGTCCTGCACTCGCAAGGCTTCGTTCTAGTCTGACGTCCTGCACGTTGTACGTGCAGGACGTCAGACTCACAGAAACAGAACGAAGCCTTGCAACAGAAGTTTTATTTTTGCAAGGCTTTGTTCTGTTTCTGTGAGTCTGACGTCCTACACGTACAACGTGCAGGACGTCAGACTAGAACGAAGCCTTGCGAGTGATTGGGAAGAAGAGGACCTCGGCTCGGCTGGCGGGGGTTGGGGTCCCCCCTCAGCAAAGGTAGGCGGCGGCGGGAAGGGGGTCGGCGGGACGTCGGTGGGGGGGGGGGTCGGCAATGGTGGAGGGGGTTCAGCAATGGCAGGGGGGGTCGGCGGCACCCTCACCTCGGGCTCTGGACCCCCTCCCGCCAAAGTCTGGCTACACTCCTGGTATAGAACCAATGTGTGGTAAGGCTCCGTCATTAGAACTATTTAGTTTATGTCCAGTGTAAGCCTCCCTTTAGTTTTAAGCTAATATCTTGGTGAATTGCATGTGTAAAACAAAGGTTTTACCCACCCATCTGCTTGACTACTGAAGCAAGGAGCGAATGTGAGGGCCTGAACCACAAACTTAATGGAGGGAGGAAAGAAAGAAAGAAGCCCCAACCTGGAGCTTAACTACAGGAGAAGATATTGTAAGGAGAGATTCCCCTGGATGTGAGGTGTGGGCTCTACAGTATTTACCAAAGAGAATGTGTGTTTGACCCAGAAAAAGTAAGGGGCCCTTTTACTAAGCTGTGGTAAGCACTAATGTGTGCTTACCGCAGGGTAAAAAGCACTACCACAGGGCATGGTCAGGCATCCTGAGGTAGTTTTGTGACTGGCATACGCCAGTGCTGGAGGCCTGTCTTGGGGCAGTGATTGGGCGTTTTCTGCGCTAATCAGTTAGCACAGCTACATCGTCTTGCATTAAATGATCAGCATGTGGTTAATGTGTGCGCCCTTACCGCCTAGAAATTAGGTGACAGTAAGTGCTCACAAGCTAATGGGGAAATTAGCATTTGGGCATTATTTAGAATAATGGAAAATGGGTCAATTTTACTGCCATGATAAAAGTGGCCTCAGCACACAGGAAAGACCCAAGCTAGGGATAGCGCTGGCCACTTTATAGCGCAGCTCAGTAAAAAGGGCCTCTAATATTATTCAAGAGGGATCTCAGGCAAAGATGGAGGAAGAGTGTAGAACATTCCGGTGTTTAATCAATGCTGTACAACCTCAGGACAGAAATACTTCTTCAAAGCAGTACTTGATTTGCACTTAAGTTCAGTAAAGAGAGCTGGAGCACCATATATCAGTTATATTTTGGAGGCTTTTGAAGGGACCCAGAGAAAGCCTGCTCCCTGGGAAAAGAGTATGCATGCTGAGAGCAAAGTGCAGAGAGGACTAGGAAGAAATAAGTGTTCTATAGGGCCATAGGGTGTGATTCCAGCAATGGACCATCCCAACACCAGAACACGTGCCTTACAAGTGACATTCAGCCATGCCATTACCTAATCTTAACTTTTGAGTTCATGGCAGTGCACTGAAGCTGCCACATTATTCCATTACAAAGTATTCTTAGAAAGCCACTCACAGCCTGAAGATGGAACCTTCTAGCCTTAAGTATTGCCTCATTTCCCCAAGGAGGGCCTTTGGCTACTTTTAAAGTGGCCTAATACACAGATAAAACACTTGTTTACCTGCAGAGAATCTCTTTGAAAAATTAGAGGCTCCTCTCAGGCTCTAACCACAGCAGAAGCAAATCAGAATTGTCTGCTTTTTCTCTTTATGCTAGAAGCAATGCAGTGACGTAGGAAGGGGGCGGTGGGGCAGTCCGCCCCAGGTGCACGCTGCTGGGGGGGTGTCGGCTCCGCTGGTTCACTGCTCTCTCTGCCCCGGAACAGGCTACTTCCTGTTCCGGGGCAGAGAGAGCAGAGAACCAGTGGAGCCGACACAGCTCCCAGCGACGTGCACTCGGGGCGGAGCGGTCCTCCCGCCCACCCCCTTTGGTAAGAATGCGCTCCGGAGGGGGGGTGCACGCGCCGAGGGGGGTGCACCATGCTGCAAACGGGGGGAGGGTGCGCAGCGGCAAACCGCCCGGGTGTCAGCCGCCCTCGCTATGGCACTAAAGCAATGGGCTCCTAGCAGCACCATAGTCCAGATAATTCTTTTAGGCTTGTGGCTGTCATCAGCCAAAGGCAGGGCTCTGTCCTTGTCTTGTCTCTCCTACTGGAGCTTCAAATAAATAAATAAACATCAGTGCAGCCAGACCCGGGCCCCATAAGACTCAGAGCAAACTTCTAACAGAGGTGGAAGCAGCCCAAATAAGGGTAGAATCCACACATGATTGAGACAGACACAAAATGAGGAAAATGGTTAAAAACAAACTAAAAGGATCAGCTGCAAAGTTTAGGACACTAAATTAGGCATGGGCATTATTCAAAAATACCATCTTGGAAGCCAAGTCCAGATGCATTCCACGTATTTGTAAAGGTGGAAAGAAGAGAAAATGTCAGCCAGTGTGGTTAAAAAGTGAAGTAAAAGAGGCCATTACAGCCAAAAGATTGTCCTTCAAAGAATGGGAAAAGGACACAAATGAAGAAAATAAGAAACAAAATAAGCGCTGGCAAGTCAGATGCAAAGCATTAATAAAGAATGCTAAAAGAGAATATGAAGAGAAACTTGCCACAGAGGCTAAAACTCACAGTAACAACTTTTTCAGGTACATCAGAAGCAGAAAGCCTGCGAAGGAATCCGTGGGACAGTTAGATAATGAAAGAGCAAAATGGGCGCTCAGGGAGGACAAGGCCATAGCGGAGAAGCTGAATGAATTCTTTGTTTCTGTCTTTACGGAAGAAGATGTAAAAGATCTTCCTGTACTGGAAATGGCTTTCAGGGGTGATGATGCAGAAGAACTGAAAGAAATCTTGGTGAACCTGGAAGATGTACTGAGCCAAATTGACAAATTAAAGAGTAGTAAATCACCTAGACCGGATGGCGTGCATCCAAGGGTACTCAAATAACGCACGCATGAAATTGCTGATCTGCTCTTAGTAATATGTAACCTATTCTTAAAATCGTCCATAGTACCTGAAGATTGGAGGGTGGCCAATGTGACACCGATATTTAAAAAGGGTTCTAGGGGTGATCTGGGACATTATAGACCAGTAAGCCTGCTGGGCAAAATAATGGAAACTATTATAAAGAATAAAATTACAGAACATGTAGACAAACATGGTTTAATGGGACAGAGTCAGCATGGGTTCAGCCAAGGGAAGTCTTGCCTCACCAATTTGCTTCATTTCTTTGAAGGTGTAAATAAACCTGTGGATAAAGGTGAACCAGTTGATGTAGAGGGACATTTTCGAATGGAACTTCCAAGTTCCGATTTGGACATCCTTGCAAAACGGTGAAATCCAGGAGCGGGGAAACAAGATGGACGTCCATCTTTTATTTCAAAAATGCTGGTCCAAATCCTTAAATTTGGAAGTCCCTAGATTTGGACATTTCTGACTTTCGGCGATTTTCAAAACCATGTCAAAAACGTCCTAATGCAAGCCATTTGAGCATGGGAGGAGCCAGCATTTGTAGTGCACTGCAGTGGACTTTATAAAATGCTCCCAGGAACATAGCTCCCTTACCTTGTGTGCTGAGCCCCCCAAAACCCCCTGCCCACAACTGTATACCACTACCATAGCCCTTACGGGTGAAGGGGGCACCTATATATGGTACACTGGGTTTGTGTTGGGTTTTGGAGAGCTCGCTGTTTCCTCCACAAATGTAACAGGTAGGGGGAGTATGGGCCTAGGTCCGCCTGTCTGAAGTGCACTGCAGTACCTACTAAACTGCTCCAGGGACCTGCATGCGCTGTCATGGACCTGAGTATAACGTCTGAGGCTGGCATGAAATATTTTGAAAGATGTTTTTTGAGGGTGGGAGGGAGTTAGTGACCACTGGGGGAGTAATTGGAGGTCATCCCCGATTCTGTCTGTTGGTCATCTGGTCATTTCGGGCACCTTTTTGTGCCTTAGTCGTAATAAAAACAGGTCCGGGTGAAAACGTCCAAGTGTTCATCAGGGACGTCCTTGTTTTGTCGATTATGGGTCAAGTGTTAGGCACGCCCAAGTCCCGCCTTCGCTACACCTCTGACACACCCTTTTGAACTTTGGCTGTCCTTGCGATGGACTGCAGTTGGAGATGTCCTAAATCAGGTTTCGATTATACTGATTTGGACGTCCCTGGGAGAAGGACGTCCATCTTCTGATTTATGTTGAAAGGTGGATGTCCTTCTCTTTCGAAAATGAGCCCAGTAGTGTACCTAGATTTTCAGAAAGCTTTTGATAAAGTTCCTCATGAGAGACTTCTGAGAAAATTAAAGAGTCATAGGATAGGAGGCAAGGTGCTGGTGTGGATTAGGAATTGATTATTGGACAGAAAACAGAGGGTAGAGTTAAATGGTCATTTCTCTCAATGGAGGAGGGTGAACAGTGGAGTGCTGCAGGGATCTATACTGGGACCAGTACTATTTAACATATTTATAAATGATATGGAAATCGGAACGATAAGTGAGGTGATCAGATTTGCAGATGATACAAAACTATTCAAGGTTGTGAAAACACGTGTGGAATGTGAAATATTGCAGGAAGACTGTAGGAAATTGGAAGACTGGCCAACCAAAACGATAAAGAGGATGGAACTCCTCTCATATGAGGAAAGGTTAAAGAGGTTAGGGCTCTTCAGCTTGGAAAAGAGATAGAAGAGGGAGATATGATTGAGGTCTAGAAAATTCTGAGTGGTAAATCAATTTTTTATGCGTTTCAAAAGTACAAAGACTAGGGGACACTCAAGGAAGTTACATGGAAATACTTTTAAAACAAATAGGAGGAACTATTTTTTCACTCAACAAATAGTTAAGCTCTAGAACTCTTTGCCGGAGGAGGTGGTAACAGTGGTTAGCATATCTGGGTTTATAAAAGGTTTGGACAAATTCCTGGAGGAAAAGTCCATAGTCTGCTATTGAGGCAGACATGGGAAGCAACTGCTTGCCCTGGGATTTATAGTATGGAGTGTTGCCACAATTTGGGTTTCTGCCAGGTACTTGTGACCTGACTTGGCCACTGTTTGGAAAACAAGATACTGGTCTAGATGGACCACTGGTCTTACCCAGTATGGTTATCCTTATGTTCTTATATAAAGGGACATTAGAGACAAGGAAAGGAAAGATGGAGAATACAGAATGTTCATGACCACGCAAAGCCAGTCACAATGGGCAAGCTCAGTTGAAAAAGTCTCTAATTCTATTGACATCTTATGATTTTAGGTTTATCTTGTGAGAACAATCACCCTTTTCTTTAATTTCCACATCATTTCTTTGGGTTTTATGCACTTTTGAGCATCAATGTTTTTCTAGTCAAATGCTCAAAGCTGGCTGCTATCAGAATCTCTTATGGCATTTGTATGACAAGATAAATATTTTTCGGCAGGTGAAGGATACAATCATAATCTATTGAGCATTTACTTGGAAGAGGGGATGTTAGAAAAAAAATTCAGTCAAAGAATAAATCTCATCAACCAGCTGAAATAGAAATAACATCATTTGACACAGTTAGATTGCAGAAAAAAGGTTTTAGAAAATGCAAACAGTGAAAGAACAGCCATTGCACAGTTATGGACGTATTTGCAGAACAGACACACAGGTCACTAATTTAGGGATCCAACCTAGGGAATTAAGTATTAAATCTCTTCTTCGATGTACAGTAAAGCCTATTCTGCTGGTCATGCTCACTGAAATGTATGTCAACGACAAGCAAAGTGGTACAGGGCTTGCAACAGAAACCTTGCTCAGAGATACTTAAGAAAATATATACTCAGGAGGGCAGAAGTATTCAATGACAACTGGAACGTGCAATTTTTCATAGGAATGACAAGAGATAATGATATGAAGTTGGAGGGAGAAAAGTTCATAGGAAATATGAGGAAACAGTCCTCTGCAAAGGTGAAAGAGTCCAATGCTTTAGTAAACATGCTTGACAAATGCATTGAGGGCAATGATAAGAATAGGGCCAAGGGATAATGTAAACAAAATAAGGAGACAGGAACGTGGGAGCAGGTGAAATCAGATACAGAATTAATGATTACAATGTAAGTGGATAAACCACAGAAGAATAATTTTTCCAAAGGACTGTATTTGATCTGGAAGTGCTGTTCCTGCTATATCTATGTCCCGAAATCTATTTAGTAAAATGTCATGGTCGACTAAGTTAAAGGGGGATCTAAGGATATCAATGCAACTTCTTTATCTTGATCTAAGTCTCAGGATATTCAGCCCACGGCAGTAAGCAGCATCTGAGCCTCTCACAGCCATGTGCTACACTCAACCCAGATATTTAATGAAGGGGGCATGTGCAGCTCTCAGCAATGAATATCCGGGTCTTTGAGGTTACCTGAAGTTAACCAGATATTGGGTTAATTTCACAACATAAAGTCAGGACAGCCTTTTTTCTGCCCTAACTTTATACAATTACTTAGCTGGTTAATGAGGAAAAAATCACTGCTAAGTTTGTGCTCTGCCCATGCCCTACCCCAACCTAGCTAGTTAGGGGATGACTAGTTAGCAGGGATATTCAGTGGCACTAACTGGTTAAGCCACAGAATATCCCCAGGTAACTCTGGGCAAGCCATTTAGATTGCCAGGAGCTTCTCTTGGCAATTTAAATGGCTTTACAAAAGAACACAAGTATTGCCATACTGGGACAAACCGAAGGTCCATCAAGCCCAGTATCCTGTTTCCAACAGAAGCCAATCCAGGTCACAAGTCCATAAGCCATTATTAAGATGGACTTGGGGAAAATGTATTGTACTGTTTTGGGATCTTGCCAAGTACTTGTAACCTGGATTGGCCTCTGTTGGAAACAGGATTCTGGACTTGATGGACTTTTGGTCTGTCCCAGTATTGCAAAACTTACGTATCTATGTACTTATGGCTATATCAATCAAACTTTTTTTTTACCCTATCTTTTATTCTAAGGCATATACAGGCTGTTTTCTATGCACTTGGGATAATACCTAGTTCTAATGATGAGGTAATCATACTTGTCAAGTATAGAAGAAAAACAGATTGAAAACTCAGGGGATCATGTGGTACAGTTGTTAAGTTTCAGGGTTTTTAAGCTCTGAATATCGATTGTTGTGGGACTATATAAAGGGGCACTTTTGATATAAAATCTGAATTTGGACATTTTGTAGAAAATGTCAAAAGATCCAGTAATGAACATGGCCATTTTCAAACCAGAAAAACATCCAACTTCTGGTTTCAAAAATGACCATTTGACAGATGTTTTTGTGCTTAGTGCTTTTTTCTTCTTGGGCCATTAAAAAAAGAAGTCTAAGTGAAAACCCTCCTCCCTTCCCCTTGTCTTCCTAGTTTTCTATGAAAATCAATTTCCTCTCTCAGAGGGGCCTGGCACAGCAGCTATTCTCACAAACTGCCTGCGGTTGCCCCCAAACTTTTCCTCTGCCACGATCCGCCCAGGCAGAAACAGGAAGTTGCATCAGAGGAGGGTGGATCACAACAGAGGTGAAGCTTTGGGGCAGCCGCAGGCAGCTTGTGAGAATAGCTGCTGTGAAGTTACATAGTAATACTTTAAAAAAGAATAGGAGGAAATATTTTTTATGCATAAGTTCATAAGTATGGCCATACTGGGACAGACTGAAGTCCATCAAGCCCAGCATCCTGTTTCCAAAGGTGGCCAATCCAGGTAACAAGTACCTGGCAAGATCCTAAAACAGTAGAATATATTTTATGCTGCTTATTCTAGAAATAAGTAGTGGATTTTCTCCAAGTCCATTTTAATAATGGTCTATGGACTTTTCCTTTAGGAAGCCATCCAAACCTTTTTTAAACCCTGCTAAGCTAAACACTTTACTACATTCTCTGGCAACGAATTCCAGAGTTTAATTACATGTAGAGTGAATAAAAGTTTTCTCCTATTCGTTTTAAATTTACTACTTTGTAGCTTCATTGTGTGCCCCCTAGTCCTAGTATTTTTTGAAAGAGTAAACAAGTGATTCACATCTACCTGTTCCACTCCACTCATTATTTTATAGACCTCTATCATATCTCTCCTCAGCTGTCTTCTCTCCAAGCTGAAAAGCCCTAGCCATTTTAGCCTTTCCTCATAGGGAAGTCGTCCCTTCCTCTTTATCATTTTTGTTGCCCTTCTCTGTACCTTTTCTAATTCCACTATATCTTTTTTGAGATGCGGTGACCAGAATTGAACACAATATTTGAGGTGCGGTCGCACCATGGAGCGATACAAAGGCATTATAACGTCCTCATTTTTGTTTTCCAGTCTTTTCCTAATAATACCTACGGAGTCCTTTTACTAAGGTGCACTGAAAAATGGCCTGCGGAAGTGTAGGCACGTGTTTTGGGCACGTGCAGAATCATTTTTCAGTGCACATGCAAAAAATGACTTTTTAAAATTTGGTGAAAATGGACATTCTGCAAAATGAAATTTGCCTGCGTCCATATTGGGTCTGAGACCTTACCACCAGCCATTGACCTAGCGGTAAAGTCTCATGCAGTGTCAAATGCCACTTGGCGTGCATCTGATACATGCATCCAAAAATACAAATTATTTTTCGGATGCGTGCCAAAAATGAAATTACCACAAGAGCCACTCATAAGCCAGGCAGTAACTCTATTTTGGCGCGCATTGGGAGCGCATACATGCTTACATGGCTTAGTAAAAGTGCCTCTAGCATTCTATTTGCTTTCTTAGTGGTCACTGCACACTGAGCTGAGGGTTTCAACGTATCATCAACAACGACACCTAAATCCCTTTCTTGGTCAGTGACTCCTAATGTGGAACCTTGCACTACATAACTATAATTCAGGTTCCTCTTTCCCACATGCATCACTAATTGCCAGAGGATGTAGTTACAGTGGTTAGCATATCTTTGTTTAAAAAAGGTTTGGACAAGCTCTTTGAGGAAAAGTCCGTAGTCTGTTTTTGAGACAGACATGGGGGAAGACACTGCTTGCCCTGGGAATGGTAACATGGAATCTTGTGACTATCAGGCTCATTTTCAAAAGAGAAAAATGTCCAAAAAGTGACATGTTCCTAAGGAGTGGAGTAGTGGCCTAGTGGTTAGGGTGGTGGACTTTGGTCCTGAGGAACTGAGTTCAATTCCTGGCACAGGCAGCTCCTTGTGACTCTGGGCAAGTCACTTAACCCTCTAATGCCTGCTGTGTTGGGCCTGCTGTGTGTGGGGTACAAATGAAACAGAGGAATGTCTGCATTTGGATGTTTATCTCACAAAGATGTCCAAATCAGTATTTTCAGACAACTTTCTCTGAAGTCCATCAGAAGGGTGTCTGGGTCTCAAGAGGGCATACCAGGGGAAGGGTGGGGAAGGGTGTCTGGGTCTCAAGAGGGCATACCAGGGGTGTGTTTATGGCAGGGCTTGGGTGTTCCTAAGACTTAGATTAGATGCCTTTTTTTGAGCTAGACCTGTTTTTATAATGAATAGCTGCAGTGGGAATTGAGCCCACTTCACCAGGCTCAAGGTCTGCTGCACTAACCACTAGGCTACTCCTCTACTCCACACAAGAGGTGCCCCAAATGACCATATGACCACTGGAGGGAATCGGGAATCACCTCCCCTTATTCCCCCAAATCACAAAACATTTCTCCAAACAGCATTTTCAAAAGGAAAAGATAGACTTTTTTGTAGAAAATGACCTTTCTTCTGATTTTGGACTTTTTACAAAAAATGTCCAAATTCAGACTTAAGTGTCATATCCAAAAATGCCCTTTGTGCATTTGACTTGCCCAAAGTCACAAGGAGCAGCAGTGGGAATTGAACCCATGCTGCCAGGAGCAAATGCTACTGCACTAACCATTAAGCCACTCCTCCTCTGTTTTGGATGTCTTGTATTTGGACGGCTTTTGTTTGAAAATGGACCAAAAAAAAGGACGTCCAAATCATAAGATGTCCATAGCATTTTTGAACACAAAAGATAGACTTCATCTTTTTCGAAAATGACCTTTCCTGTTCAGAATTTGGACATTGTTGTAAAATGTCCAAATTCTGATTTAGACGTTCTATCGAAAATGCCCCTCTATGTGAGCTTTTGCCAAATACTTTTGACCTGGATTGTCCACTGTTGGAAGCAGGATATTGGGTTAGATGGACCATCAGTCTGACCCAGTTTGGCTATTCTTATGTTCTTATATGCAGGGGCATAGCCACGGGTGGGCCTGGATGGGCCCAGGCCCAGCCACTTTTGCTCCAGGCCCGCCCAGCCTCTTCTGCCCGCTCTCCCCGTCCGCGTGGTCTGCTGACTTTTACTGCCCTGAAGCGCCGTTCTCCCTCCAGCACCGGCGATTCCCATAGCCAGCCTTCTGCCAGCGCACGTCGTTGGGGCCTCTTCTCAGGCGCGTCCTGCCTACTCTGCAACTTCCTGCGTCCCACCTTTGTGGAAAATAGGAAGTTGCAGAGTAGGCGGGATGCGCCTGAGAAGAGGCTCTGACAACGTGTGCTGGCAGAAGGCTGGCTATGGGAATCACCGGTGCTGGAGGGAGAATGGCGCTTCAAGTCAGTAAAAATGACCAGAACCAGTGGCGTTCCTAGGGGGGCGGACACCCGGGGCGGCGCCCCGCCCCCCCCCCGGGTGCAGCACCCCCCCCCCCCCCCCCCCCCGATGCAGCGCGGACCCCCTGGTTGTAGCACCCCCCCCAATGCAGCGCGGAACCCCCCCGGGTGCATGCCGCTGGGCGGGGTGCCGCAGCGTGCACCTGCTCAGAGTTCCCTGACTTCGCGCGTTCGCTGGAGCTCCCTCTGACCCAGAACAGGAAGTAACCTGTTCCAGGGCAGGGGGAGCTGCAGAGAATGCGCGAAGTCAGCGAACTCAGAGCAGGCGCGCGCCGCGGCACCCCACAGCGGTGTGCACCCGGGGCAGACCGCCCCCACCGCCCCCCCTTAGTACACCACTGACCAGAACTGACCATGTGCAGGGGGCTGTCTTGGGGGGGGGGGGGGGTAGCGGGTGGAGAGGAAATGCGGTGGCGACGGGCGGATGGAGAGGAAATGCGGCAGCAGCGGGCGGGGTGGTAGCGGGTGGGGAGGAAATGCGAGGCCTGTGCCCACCCAGTCCACCTCCAAGCCCATCTAAAAATTGAACTCTGGCTACGCTACTGCTTATATGGCAAATTGACCCTGCCCAGTATATCCCAGGATGCACTGAGTGGGTCGAGGCGCCTCCATTTTGAAGATGGTGGCACCAGAGGCATTATGGAGGAAGTTGCATTGAGTTTGGTCAGGGAAAGGGAGGGAATAAGTCCACTAGGAGCCCAATAGAAAGCTGGGTCAGAGTGTCAACAATTCTTTTGTTTTCTTTAATATCACCCTTCCTGTCAGTTCCTAAGTCAATCACCACTCAGGCACTAACAGGAAAGATGATATTTATCAATAAACTGCAGATTACGGCCACAATTTTAACACAGCAATAATTTGCATGTTCATTGATTATAGCATGCTATGGTATTTTTTAGTGGTAATTTTGCAAAGTTTGCTGCACTGGCCCCAAAAGTGCAGTAAGTTCAAAAATTTAGTAGCACGTTCATGAAAGCTACTAGAACTGCTGGGCTGCCTGAATGTTCTAAAAGAAAAAAAAATTGAGCTGTGTATAAGTGAGCTTGTAGGAATAGATAATAAGCTGCGAGAGGGAATGGGACTTGATATACCGCCTTTCTGAAACAGCAGGGGCCTGAAGAAAAGATAGGATAGATTGGTGAAAGACATTAAGAGAAATTTAGAAAGAAGTTTTCTCCTTGAAAAGTTTGATTATTTGAGATAAAGAAAGGAATTAATTTTTATTAATATGAGAAAGCTGGATGAAAAATGTACAGAGCAGAAATGCAGTCATTTTAAAATTATAAAACAGCTCTGAATAAAAGCATGATTGAAAAAGGAAATATAGGACAGTGAAATTAAATAAAATTGAAGCTGGGATAATGAAAGACTCAAAGAAACAGCAGTCAGAACAAGAATGCTGAGAGATAAAATTGTAGCATCAGATTTTATTTTTAAGAATTTGAAACTGCAGTGGAAAAATGCTATGAGGGATCAAGCAAATTGTTGAAGATTTAGAGAGTGGTAAAAGGGCCCTGTTTTGGAGGCCGTATCTTGCTAAGGATGTAAAAAGAATTGAAAAATGGTATGGGATTTGCGTTACAAGACGTATGAGGAGAGACTTGCTGACCTGAACATGTATACCCTGGAGGAAAGGAAAAACAGGGGTGATATGATACAGACGTTCAAATATTTGAAAGGTATTAATCCGCAAACTAACCTTTTCTGGAGATGGGAAGGCAGTAGAACTAGAGGATGTGAAATGACGTTGAAGGGGGGCAGACTCAAGAAAAATGTCAGGAAGTATTTTTTCATGGAGAGAGTGGTGGATACTTGGAATGCCCTCCTGAGGGAGGTGGTGGAGATGAAAACGGTAATGGAATTGAAAAAAGCGTGGGATAAACATAAAGGAATCCTGTTAAGAAGGAATGGATCTTCAGAAGCTTAGCAGAGATTGAATGGCAGCACTGGCGGTTGGAAGGCGGGGCTAGTGGTCAGAAGGCGGGGCTAGGGTTGGGCATACTTCTATGGTCTGTGCTCTGAAAATGGCAGATGCAAATCAAGGTCAGGTATACACAGTGTTGTTTTTCTAGCAAAAAAGTGCCGGTACTCAAATGCTAGGCAACCCTTCAGGAGTGGGGTAATCACTGAGGGACCCACCCCATAATAGCCAGGCCACCTGCAACCAGTCATAGAATCTATGACAAGACAGAATTGGTGTGTAGAGCCTGAGCTCTTTCATTAAAACTTGGATTCCATGGGTCAATTTTAGCAGACAATGGAAATGGTGCCGGTACTCAGTACCCCCAAGTACCCCCTCAAAAAAAGCCCTGGGTATACATATAAAGTAGCACGTATGAGTTCATCTTGTTGGGCAGACTGGATGGACCGTATAGGTCTTTTTCTGCCGTCACTTACTATGTTACTATCTTGCTTATTTTCGAAGGAGATGGCCGGCCATCTTCCGATCTCCTGAACCCGGCCAAATCGGTATAATCGAAAGGCGATTTTGGCCGGCGCCAACTGCTTTCCATCATGGAGCCGGCCAAACTTCAAGGGGGCATGTTGGTAGGGTAGCAAAGGCGGGGCATGGCCGTGGTCACGAGATGGCCGGCTTCGCCCGATAATGGAAAAAAGAAAGCCAGCCCTGATGAGCATTTTGCCGGCTTCAATTGGTCCCTTTTTTTCAGGACCAAGCTTCAAAAAGGTGCCCCAACTGACCAAATGACCACCGAAGGGACCTCCCCCAGTGGTCACCAACCCCCTCCCACCAAAAAAAAAAAAAAATATATATATATATATATATTTTTGCCAGCCTCTATGCCAGCCTGAAATGTCATACCCAGCTCCAGTATGCAGGTCCATGGAGTAGTTTTTTTGTGGGTGCAGTGCACTTCAGGCAGGTGGACCCAGGTACCTGTTACACTTGTGGTGGTAAATGTTAAGCCCTCCAACCCCCTCCCCCCCAAACCCACTGTACCCACATGTAGGTGCCCCCCTTCACCCATAAGGACTATGGTAATGGTGTAGAGTTCTGGGGAGTGGGTTTGGGGGGGATTTGGGGGGCTCAGCACACAAAGTAAGGGAGGTATGCACCTGGGAGCAATTTTTGAAGTCCACTGCAGTGCCCCCTAGGGTGCCCGGTTGGTGTCCTGACATGTCAGGGGGACCAGTGCACTACAAATGCTGGCCCCTCCCACGACCAAATGCCTTGGATTTGGTCAGGTTTGAGATGGCTGACATTGGTTTCCATTATCGGCGAAAACCGATGCCGGCCATCTCAAACCTGGCCATCTCTGACATTTGGCCGGCCCCAATCGTATTATCGAAATGAAAGATGGCCGGCCATCTTTTTCGATAATACGGTTTGGGACTGCTCTTTGCGGTGCCGGCCATATAGATGGCTGACGCCATTCTATTATGCCCCTCTATGTTACTATCAGCATCATTTTCGAAAGAGGATGCCCATCTTTCGACATAAATCGGAAGATGGACATCCTTCTCCCTGGGTCATCCAAATCGGTATAATTGAAAGCCGATTTTGGACATCCCCAATTGCTTTCCGTCACAGGGACGGCCAAAGTTCAAGGGGGCGTGTCGGAGGCGTAGCGAAGGTGGGACTTGGGCGTGCCTAACACTTGGACATCCTTGATCCATAATTGAAAGAAACAAGGACGTCTCTGACGAACACTTGGACGACTTTACCTGGTCGTATTTTTCTTACGACCAAGGCACAAAAAGGTGCTCGAAATGACCAGATGACCACCAGAGAGAATCAGGGATGACCTCCCCTTAATCCCTCAGTGGTCACTAACCCCCTACCACCCTCAAAAAATATCTTTCAAAATATTTCGTGCCGATTTATGTCGGAAGATGGCCGGCCTTCTCTTTCGAAAATAAGCTGGCTGGTCTGCATTGCAGCCTTGCTATCAGGATGCCCTGTCTTCCTTGTTCTGGTGATATATTATAAAGATACCTTATTCCGAAGCATGCATTTCTGAGTGACAGTCGGCCTTCCCCCAGTTTCTAGTTTAAAAGCACATCTATCTCCTTTTTAAATGTTGATGCCAACAGCCTGGTTCCACCCTGGTTAAGGTGGAGCCCATGTTTCCAGAATAGGCTTCTCTTCCCCAGCAGAATTTTTCCCAGTTCCTAACAAATCTAAAACCCTCCTCCCTGCACCATTGTCTCATCCACACATTGAGACTCCGGAGCTTTGCCTGTCTCTTGGGTCCTAGATGTGGATCGGGGAGCACTTCTGAAAATGCTACCCTAGAGGTTCTGGATTTCAGCTTTCTACGTAAGATCCTAAATTTGGCTTGCAGAACCTCCCTCTCACATTTTCCTATGTCATTGGTAACAATTTGGAGTCACCTGCGCATCTGCCTTAGGCACTATTCTCTGACATCTGCACCTAATTCCAAAACACTCTCTCTCCCAGAAAACACACCTCTTTAAACAAAGCTTACAAAAGTCACCCTCAATGACACAAATCATCCCCCATACCACCCAAATACACCTAAAACACTTCTCACACAACCTACTCAACATCCACCCATCTAAATCCTCTTCTACTTCAGCTCATGATCAATTGTATTTACATCATGTCTTGACTCTATCATAACCTTACTCTGTAAGTCACATTGAGCCTGCAAAAAGGTGGGATAATGTGGGGTATAAATGCAATAAATAAATAAATAAATTTGGTCTTATTTAGGGGTCCTTTGACAAAGGCATGCTGAAAAATGGCCTGCGGTGGTGTAGGGGCGGATTTGGGGTGCACGCAGAATCATTTTTCAGCGCACCTGTAAAAAAAGCCTTTTTTTTGCCAAAAATGGACGTGCGGCAAAATCAAAATTGCCAGGCGTCCATTTTGGGTCTGAGACCTTACTGCCAGCCATAGACCTAGTGGTAAAGAATTTGGGTGGTAATGACCTACGTGCATCAGATGCCACTTGGCACGCGTCCACTACGCATGCCAGAAAATAAAAAGTATTTTTCAGATGCACGTAGCGGACATGCACCAAAACTGAAATTACCACAAGGGCCATGTGGTAACCGGGCGGTAATTCCAATTTGGTGTACATTGGGCATGTGTAGGCACCTACGCGGATTTTTAAAAGAGGCCCTTAATTTCTTTCTTTCCCGCTACTTATCTTCTCTTTTTCCTTTCCTTCCAAACATTGTAGTTCTTTTCCATTTTCTGTGTCCCAATTTGATTTTATTTGCCGTTATCCACGAAAAGTGGTATATTAAGACTAATAAACCATAAACCAAAAGGGCATGGCTATGAGAAGAGCATGGGCAGATCAGGGGGTGTTTCCAGAATTTAGGCACGATATTACAAAATAATATAAATTGCTCAGCCAGCTAGCGTAAATTGGGTACCAGCATTTATACCATGTTTTGGCATGCTAAAAATGCTGGCACCTAAAGATAGTTACGAATTCTGGCTACTATTCTAAACTTGTGTAGATATAGAGCATGTGAGCATCTAGATTCACTTGGTAATTGTAGTTTCCTCCTCGTGTGTTCCCTCTTTTTTTACCCTGAAACCTTGGTCAGGGGATGTACAGCCCATCATACATGCCCATCTCATCTCTAGTAAAAACCTGCTTCTTGTCACCAGTGGTGGAGCCACAGGTGGGCCTGGGTGGGCTGGGGCCCACCCATTTAGATCTCAGGCCCACCCAACAGTAGCACACGTTTAGCGGTAGCTGGTGGGAATCTGAAGCTTCGCCAGCTGAAGACTTCCCCCGAATGGTAATGAAAATGCTACTCTCCATGATACCGGCACCTGTGCATGCTCAGTTTTCAGTGCATGCCTGCTGCAGACCACCAAGGTGGAAAGAAGCATTTTCCTGCCAGCTGAGATATATTTTTGGTGGGGGGCGGGGTGAACACTTGGTGCCCACCCACTTCTTTCCTAGGCCCACCCAAAATCTGTTGTCTGGCTACGCCCCTGCTTGTCACTACAGCAGATTTGTTCACTTTCTCCTTGTTAGCAACCCTTATTCATTGCTGAACAGTTTAGATAAGCGTAATGTGCTGTTCAATGGTCTCAGACTTTTCTCCATTAAGAGGCTTCAGCTCTTTCAAACTACTACCTGTAAAACTTCTATATTCTTCACATACATTTGATTGTGTTACAGCTATCCTACTTTAACAACATTGGTTATCTATTTCGTATGAAATCAGATTTATGGTATTAATGCTAACACCCAGGGCCCTCTATTCCTTTCCCTGCCCACCTCTTGACGATCTGCATATCTATATTTGTAGGCAGGCATCAAACACAAAAGCACTTAAAAAAAAAAGCCCCTCTGCTTTACTATTTCTTCATCTGTGATTGCTCTGTTTCCTTCAGGCCCTGATGCTGCCTTGCCTATCTTAGTTCCTTATACAGAAAAACATTTAAAACAATAAATAAAAAACCTTCTCCTTTTCTGTGCCTCTCTGCTTCCAATGTTATTGATTGTGTCACAGAACTGATACCCTTGTATGAGCCCTATTTAATTCTGGATTATTCTAAGAATATGGTGTTCTCACATAAGTATAACAGACTGATTTGTTTTAGATAGATATTCTCAAGATGAGCAGTAGTATAAAACTTAAAGACCTGTGTCTGACACCCCAAAAAAACCCAGACAGAATTCTTCATTTATTTATGGAAGCTACAAAAGGGTCACTATTCATCCGGAAGCAGTGAGCATTTTTTTAGTTGCCAGTGGTGCTATCCCTGGATTGTCAATACTACTACTACTACTACTTGACATTTGGTTAAGTGCAATATTCAGCACTTAACCACATAAGTGACACCGCATAAAGATAGGACTGGTTTTTATGCGGGCTGATTTAACTACTAAACTTAGACGGTTAAGTGCTAACTCTGCCCTTGGACCACTCATAGATCAGCCGGCTTCGAGTTTAGCCATCTGTGGTGATATTCAGTGGCACTAACCGGTTAAGTGCCACTGAATACCAGTGGACAGCGCCAAACAAGTGATCTAACCAGCCAGGAGCCATTTCTGGTCAGTTAAATTGCTTTGACTGATATTCCTGTTAATTGATGCAGAAGTTTATAAAAGATGCAAAAGGGTTCTACTGCAGAGACATTTACCTTCTAATTCTATAAAAGTCACCAAAAATTGCATGCACAAATCGGCATGCGCCCAATTTGTGCATGCAATTTAATTGAAGAATGAGCTAATTAGCACCAATAATGGACTTTTTAGCAAGCAATTATTGGCACTAATTAGATTTAATCAAAGATTACGTGTATAAAGTCAGGAACGGGATCGGTGCCTACATTTTACACACAAGTAAAAAAATGGGTGTGGCAATGGGAGGGTTATGGGCAGAACAGGGGCGTTCCTAGCATTTAGGCATGCTTTTATAGAATATGGGGGATGCACACCCAATTTAGGTGCGTACATTTGTACCATGTTTCCATTGGTGCACATGGCCATGCCTAAAGTTAGGTATGATCCCCAGGTATAAGCGCTATCCTATAAACCACACCTAACTTTAAACGTAGCTTATAGAATAGCACTTTTTTCAGTGCCATGTATAGAATTCATCCCTTAAAGGTTTCATCTATGCTTTGGCTTATACTTAAAGAACAGGGTTTTTTGCTGCTTCATGCTGATGTTACTTGAGAGGTTCCTGGTATAAAGCTTTTATTGCTTTCTTCTTCATTATCTGTCATTGCTGGCCATTGTTTAGTAGATTGACCCCTAGAAGTAGTACAGCAAGACTATTGGTAGAGGTCACCATTACCATTTTGATGCCTGGCTGGATTCACACAGGACTAGAGTGGAGGGGGCAATCCTGGACCATTACCACACCATGGAGAACCCACTGATGGGTACCGGGAGTGTTGCAAGGTCCTTAGGTGTGGGAGAGGGTTGGAAGACTGCAGTTAGGGGGTTGGGGAGCATGGGGTCTGAGGTAGTCTGGTACATGTGATTGAGGGGTAGGGTGGGGAAGCCTAGCATGCAATCAGTGGGGTGGGGGAGCCTGGATCGTAATCATGGGGCGAAATAGAAATTATAAACCGCATAGTCACCTCAGGGATCAATTGCAGTATATCAAGTGCTATAAATAAATAAATAAAAATAAATTCTAGAGGTTGCAATCAGGAGATAGGATGTCGGTGGTCTGCTTTGGTGGAGCTGGTAGTGTGACTGCATTTACTGACATCTGAATGAGTGCAGCTGTGTTATCACAGCTAGCTCCATGCAATAGCCACACATAGTGCTTTTTGGAACTCTGGATGTACCTGGGAGCAGGTCTAACTCGTCACAGTCATTCCATTCCCTTCTGTAATGAGGAATGGATATCTATGGTTTTGTCTCACCTTGGTCCCTCCCTAGTCTCACCCAAACCATGCCCCCTTACCATGTGCATGTTCTTCAGTTTTAGACATCCATAACTCTACTTTGTAAACTCAGGATTTGGACATTCGTGAAGAATGGGCATCTAAAACATGAATTGCTCTTCTAAAATAAGCATCATAGTTTGACCTCATTAAGAAGAATGTGTGCTATTATTGGCATATGACATTTCATCTCAAACGATAGCCGATCCCTATCTGGATAATGCCACTGAAAATCCAGGTATGGCTTCAGTGAGTGTCTCTTATCCCAGTAGAAGAACTCCTATCTGGGTTAGTGTCCCTGAATACAGGACCCTTAGAACACTAAGCTACCCACTGAACCCCAATGACCAAATCTTGGGGAATAAATCACCCTCTCCATTTAATACCAATGCCCAAACTTTTTACGACTGATATTCAGCACTGGTTAAATGGCACTTAACTGGCTAAGTGCTAATATTCAGCCCAAAATAGCCGGATATATCCACTGAATATTACTGCTTAGTGCTTAGCGGCTAACAACTATATTGCACAATATAACCAGCTAACTGCAAATATTACTACTACTACTTATTTCTATAGTGCTACTAGACGTATGCAGTGCTGTACACTTGAACATGAAGAGACAATTCCTGCTCGACAGAGTTTACAATCTATTCAGGACAAACAAGACAAATAAGGGATAAGAGAATTACTAAGGTGGGAGTGATAAAACAGACATGGGTACTGAACAAGTGAATAGGGTTTAGGAGTTAAAAGCAGCATCAAAAATGTGGGCTTTTAGCCTAGATTTGAAGACGACCAGATATGGAGCTTAACATACTGGCTTAGGAAGTCTATTCCAGGCATATGGTGCAGCAACATAAAAGTCTGGAGTTAGCAGTGGAGAAGAAGAATACAGATAAGAGAAATTTACCTAATGAATGTAGTTCCCGGGAGGAGCGTAGGGAGAGATAAGAGTGGAGAGGTACTGAGGACCTGCAGAGTGAATGCACATGTAAATCAATAATTGGAGTTTGAATTGTATGTAGAAACGGATAGGGAGCCAATGAAGTGTCTTGAGAAAAGGGCTAATATGAACATAGTGACACTGGCTGAATATAAGTCATGCAACAGAATTTTGAACAGATTGAAGGAGAGAGAGATGGCTTAGTGGGAGACCTGTGAGAAGCATGTTGCAATAGGCTAAGCAAGAGGTTAAAAGAGTGTGGATAAGGGTTTTGGTAGTGTGCACTGAAAGGAAAGGACAGATTTTGGTGATATTATAGAGAAAGAAATGACAGATTTTAGCAGTCTGTTGAATATGTGCAGAGAAAGAGAGAGAGGAGTCAAAGATAACCCCAAGGTTACAAGCTGATGAGACAGGGAGGATGAGAGTGTTATCCACAGAGACAGAGAATGAGGGAAGAGGAGAGGCTGGTTTAGGGGAAAAGATAAAAAGCTCAGTCTTGGTTATGTTTAGCTTCAGATGGCGGTGAGACATCCAGGCAGCAATGTCAGACAGGCAGGCTGGTACTTGGACCTGAATTCCTGCTGAAATTTCAGGTATGGAGAGGTAGATCTGGGAGTCATCAGGATAAAGGTGATACTGAAAACCATGAGATGAGATCAGAGCACCAAGGGAAGAAGTATAGATGGAGAAAAGGTCCCAAAACAGAGCCCTGAGGGTACACCAACTGATAGTGGGATAGAACTGGAGGAGGATCCACCAGAGTATACACTAAAAGTGCATTGGGAGAGATAAGAAGAAAACCAGGAAAGAACAGAGCCCTGAAATCCAAGTGAGGACAGTGTATCAAGGAGTATATGGTGATCATCAGTGTCAAAAGCAACAGATAGATCAAGAAGGATGAGTATAGAATAGATACCTTTGGATCTGACCAGGAACAGGTCATTAGAGACTTTAGCAGTGCTATTTCAGTTGAATGAAGAGGGCAGAAGCCAGATTGAAGTGGATCAAAAATAGCTTGAGATGAAAGAAAGTCACGACAAGGGCGGAGAACAGCACATTCAAGTATCTTGGACAGGAAACGAAGGAAGGAGATGGGGCGATAGTTAGAAGGACAGGTAGGGTCCACTGAAGGTTTTTTGAAGAGTGGCGTAACTACAGCATGTTTGAAGGCATCTGGAACAGTTGCAGTGGAAAGTGAAAAATTGAGGATATGACAGATAGAAGGGATGACAGTAGGAAAGACAGTGCTAAGTAGATGGGCGGGAACAGGATCAGAGGAACACATAGTTAGTTTTGAGGAGGAAAGAACATGTACAGTTTTCTCTTCATTGATTTCAGAATAGGAAGAAAAAGAGGCAGGGGTTGAAGGAGGGTTCAGAGAATGGACTGAGGGAAGGAGGGTTAATCTTGTGAACCTTATCATGAAAGTACTCAGCCTGAGTCTAGTGAAAAAGTGAAGGGGGAGTTGGAGGTGAAGGCACTTTGATGAGAGAGTTCAGTGTGTCAAAGAGACATCGAGGGTTTGAGCCAAGAGAGTTTGTCAGCTGGATGTAGTAGTCCTGTTTGGCAAGTGAAAGAGCAGATTGGAAGGAGGTCAGCAAGAATTTGAAATGTATAAAGTTAGCATGGGCATGGAATTTCAGCCAAAGGCATTCGGCAGATCAGGAATAGGAATGTAGGTAGTGGATTCTAGAGGTCAGCCAAGGGGGTTTAGTACGCCTTACAGAATGGGAAATGGAAGGAGCGAGAGTATCCAGAGCAGAGGAGAGAATAGTATTATAGGAAGAGACAGCCTCATTGACAGACTTGGATAACATAGTGGTTGATTTGAAACACTGGAGGACAGAGTAGAAGAGTCAAAAGCCTGAAGATTCCTAAACGTATTGAACAGCATTGAGGGGGGAGGATGTTTAAGTGTGAAAGTTATCAGATGATGGTCAGAGAGAGGAAGAGCTGAGGCACAGAAACTGGAGAGTGAGCAGTTGGAGAAGAAGATAAGATCAAGACAGTGGCCATTCTGGTGAGTGAGGGTATTGGAGCACAGTTGAAGATTAAAAGAGGATGTTAAAGCGAGAAACTGAGAAGCATAAGAGTCAGAGGGATCATTAGCATGAATGTTAAAAATCCCCAAAATAAAAGAAGGATATGAAGGTTCAAGAAAGAAAGAAAGCCAGGAGTCAAAGTCAGTGAGAAAAGAAGAAAGGGACTTATCAGGGGGTCGATAAATGACTGCTACTCAGAGAGGTAGAGGATGAATAGATGGATGGAGTGGACTTATGAAGTGAGACTGAGGTGGAAAAAGAGATGGAAATCTACAAGAAGGTGAGTGTAGTAGCCCAACACCACCTCCATGGCCAACTAGGCGAGGAGTATGGGAGAAAAGGTAACCTCCATGACACTGAACCACAGCTGAAGCAGAGTCTTCAGGGCAAAACCAAGCCTTGGGGCAAGCAGATGGAGAGTACGAGAGGTAAAGAGGTTGTGAATGTAAGAAAGTTTGTTGCAGACAGAGCTGGCATTCCATAGAGCACATGAGAAAGCCAGAGAAGAAGGGGAGAGGAGACGAACAGAAATTGGAGACATCACGGTGTGACCTGCACGGAGAGGATGAGAGCTGATGTGGAGGACCAGATCAGCTCTCATCCTCCTGCACATCCCTCTTGAATATCTATTTAATATTTCTCTTCTACATTGTTTCTTGATCTTTGCCTCTTTAAATACCAAATTTATTTAGGTTGAACTAAGGCCACAGTCAGGAATATGACAACTACTAGAGCAAATCTTGAGTAAAATTAAAGCAATATTGAATACTCTCTTCCATTAACATATTTTTTGCTTGCACCTGCCTGTGGGCCCTATTACAAGCACACATAAAACATTTTATAAATGTATGAGCCTGAAATCTGGCCAGCAAAGAAAGTTAGAGTTTTAAAATTAAAGCAGTAAATAATGAATACGTTATTGCAGTGCTTATAATATATTCAATGTGCTGCATGGGTTTTTTTTTCCCTACAAAAAGACATTTGTAAACAGTGACTACAGGAACCTAGCCATCAGTTACTTCATGGAAAGGAAAACTGATGAGGTTTAAAAAAAAAAAAGCACAATTCATTAGTTATCTCTAGAAAGCTGATAAACCAACCGTTTAGAAAAAAAAAGAAAAGGAAAGAGAAGCATAACCTAAAGTGTACCATTAGATACACACCATAAAGTCTTACTAAAGACAAGAAGTCTATACAAGAACACTATTCAAAATCTTTGCGGGTATTTTGTGTGAACTGGCTTATTGTGTTTATAACACAATCAAGCATTCTTATTGATATAGGGATTTGGTATTTTCTTGGGAGAGCTCGTATGCCTGAAGAAGGTCATTAGTTGATTGATTTTCCAGCCATTGTACAGGACTGACTACTGATTCAATGCCAGCATTGTTGTCGACAGAGAAAATAAAGTTGCCGGCATGTTGCTGAATATGAAATTGCAGGCTAAATGGATGTTCTCACCTGACACAAATGCTGCTGCAGTATTTACAAATAGGCATAAAATTCTAAGAAACAGGAAAACTGATTTTTCTTTTGAAACTGTCTTGCATAAATATTTGATGTTATTTTTGCACATAGAAATGACTGCAAAATGGACCCACTTTGCACGTTGGTTCAAAATAGTCTTAAAGAGGTACCGGTACTTGATTTAGCAGAAAAGTTACTCTTGTCCTTTTTGAGGGTGACATTTTATAACTGCACGTATAGATAAAATTACAGATTTAACTTTATAAAGCTTTCCCCATGTGTAACGTTTGCATACTAGAACATAATATAAGAAAGTAAGAGTAGCCATACTGGGTTAGACCAGTGATCTATCTAGCCCAGTATCCTGTTTCCAATAGTGGCCAATCCAGGTCACAAGTACCTGGCAAAAACTCAAATAGTAGCAACACTCCATGCTACCAATACTAGGGCAAGCAGTGGCTTCTCCATGTCCATCTTGATAACAGACTATGGACTTTTCCTCCAGGAACTTGTCCAAACCTTTTTTAAACCCAGATACAATAACTGCTGTTACCACATCCTCCAGCAAAGAGTTCCAGAGCTAAATATTTCCTCCTGTTTGTTTTAAAAATGTTTCCATGTAAATTTTTTGAGTGTCCCCTAGCCTTTGTACTTTTAGAAAGAGTAAGAAATTGATTCACTTCTACTCGTTCTACACCACTCAGGATTTTGTAGACCTCAATCATATCTCTCCTCAACTGTTTCTTTTCCAAAAGCCCTAACCTCTTTAGCCTTTCCTCATATGAGACAGATGTTTGAACATAACATGCAGATTCATTATGCTTGAAAGTTGGCTTGTCTTATGCAAGCTTAAAAGTACTTACCTAACTTTGCAGTGACATGCTATATCCAAAATTTATCAGATATTGCAGTGGTTTGTTTTTGTACTCCAAGATTGGCTAATAGAGATGGGTTATCATTTGCCCAGACATGCGAAATTTCAACGACACAGCCCATGTCATTGCATGTCATGATCAAATGAAAATGAGCAAACACATGACATTTCCCAACAGATTCTATATATGACGTTGAAAGTTCGGCACTGAATTTCGGAATGGTGTTGTGATGCTTGCACACTAAATTGGTAAATAAGCTATCAAGTATTGAATTAATGAGCCTTAACAATAATTGTCACTAATTGGACTTTGCAGATGCATCATCTTGCGCACCACTATAAACACCCCAGACTACACCCTTCCCGTTTCAGATAACCTGAAAATTCTCGGAGTTACAATCGACCGAAATCTCACACTAGAAAACGGTTCAAGCGAAAAATACAACAAAGAAAATGTTCCACTCAATGTGGAAACTCAAAAGAGTAAAACCTTTCTTCCCAAGGGAAATATTCCGCAGCCTGGTACAATCAATGGTGCTAAGCCACCTAGATTACTGCAATGCAATTTATGCCAGATGCAAAGAACAAATCATTAAGAAACTCCAAAATGCCCAAAACACTGCAGCCAGACTCATATTCGGAAAAATGAAATACGAAAGCGCCAGACCCCTAAGAGAAAAACTACATTGGCTCCCACTTAAAGAACATATTGCGTTCAAAATCTGCACCGTGGTTCACAAAATCATTCACGGCGAGGCCCCAGTCTACATGACAGACCTTATAGACTTACCAACCAGGAGCACAAAAAGGTCAGCACTCACATACCTGAATCTCCATTACCCCAGCTGTAAAGGTCTAAAATACAAATCAACATATGCATCCAGCTTCTCCTACATAAGCACACAACTATGGAATGTACATCATGAAAGCAACGCACGAACTAGCACACTTCTGGAAATTACTAAAAACCAATCTGTTCAAAAAAGCATACCACAATGATCCATCCTAAACACCAGACAACGAAACTTATACCAGGTCTGACCAAAACTGAACTCTTTATACTTGACTGCTTAATTTACTCTGTCACTTATGAACTTTAATGCAATTAATGTATTTCTCATTCTGGAAATGGCGATCGCTATTACAGCATCATGTAAGCCACATTGAGCCTGCAAATAGGTGGGAAAATGTGGGATACAAATGCAACAAATAAACTATTCAATAGCACTCCATACTTAAAACCTCTAGGGCTTACTGCTTACTAAAAGGGACGTACTAAAAGGGACGTACTGCCGGGCTACTGCAGCAGCCTGGTGGTAGTGCCCACCCTCAGTGCACACCATTTCTAGCGCTAGAAAAATATTTTTATTTTTGCAGCGCGGGTGTGTACCCAGTGGTATTACCACCGGGGTAGACAGGAGTCCTTACCCCCACCTCAATGGGTGGCGGTAAGTGTTCCCACCCGAAATAAGCACGCTGCAATTGCTCCGCTTGCCGCATGTCCATTTCTTTTAAAGAAACCCTGCCTTTTGCTCGCTGCGGTAAAAGGGGGCCTTGGCGCATGTCAAAAACACGTACCAGCACAGGCACTCTTTTGACGCAGTTTTGTAAACCCCCCCCCCCCCTAGTGCGCAACTCAAAAGGGGCATGGCCAGGGGAGAGGCATGGGCATTCCAAAAAGTTGCACATGCTGTTATACAACACAACAAAACCATAATACAGTACAGACACAATAACAAAATACATGGACACACTTGCACATTCACTCTCTCTTTCTCTCACACACAGTCACTCTCACACACACTCTCTCAAACATACACACTCCGAGAAAAACCTTGCAGAAACGGGCCTGTTTTACTAGTGGTTTTTTTATAATATGCTAGCACAAATTCTGCAGACGTGGAGCCTTTTTTTTTTAGAAAGGCTTTGGAGAGAGAAATTCAAGTGTCCCGGTCAAGATGTGAAAAAGTTGTATAGTATTTTACCATTGGCTCAACCAAACCTAAAGCTTCTTGTAAAACTGGTGCATGACTACATGTTAATGAGTCCGGAGCAGCGATTTCAAAAATCTACATGTGGGGAAAACAAATTTGCAAAAGCCCACTACATGTGAATGGGAGCAGATTTTGAAATCCTGCAGCACCCATTCTCTCCCAATCACACCCCACAAGACATCTGATCTATCCCAAAGAATCTTCTGAGTCTGAAGAGTAACAAACTGCCAGCAAAAATTACTGATTTTGAACAGATTGAAGGAGAGAGAGATGGCTTAGTGGGAGACCTGTGAGAAGCATGTTGCAATAGGCTAAGCAAGAGGTTAAAAGAGTGTGGATAAGGGTTTTGGTAGTGTGCACTGAAAGGAAAGGACAGATTTTGGTGATATTATAGAGAAAGAAACGACAGATTTTAGCAGTCTGTTGAATATGTGCAGAGAAAGAGAGAGAGGAGTCAAAGTCTCAGAAGATGCTTTTAGAATACTGGGTTCACAGTAAAATATAATCCAGCCAATATTCAGCTGGCGGCGATCAGTGTGTTTTTAAACACATACCATCATTGACTAGATTAACCCCCAGAATTCAGTGCTGGGCCATATCCGGGAACCAGCACTGAATATGAGGGGATAAGTGAAAGAGCTCTGGCTACGGACCTTATGCAGGTCCTGGACGATAATCAGCCAAGGCAGTGGCGCTCCTAGGGGGGGCTGACACCCGGGGCGGATCACCAATGCGCCCCTCCCCTGGGTGCAGCGCCCCCCCCCCCCCGGATGCAGGGCGACCCCCCTGCGAAAGAACCCCCCCCCAGGTGCACGCCGCTGGGGGGGTGCCGCGCGCGCCTGTCCTTCATTTGTTCCATGCTCCCTCTGCCCCAGAACAGAACCTGTTCCGGGGCAGAGGGAGCATGGAACGAATGAAGGACAGGCACGCGCAGCACCCCCCCCCCCCCAGTGGCGTGCACCCAGGGCGGACCGCACCCGCCGCCCCCCCCTAGGAACGCCACTGAGCCAAGGACCCGCGTAAGACAATTATGCTAACCCCGGCTGAATATTGTCAGGAACCCATATAACTATTTATTTATTTTCTTAGCTCTCCAATCCCATAGAAGTCCCCTCTTCTTTCATATAGGAGCCCCCTTCACATATAAGGACTATTGTAGTGGTGTGCAGTTGGGGGTAATGGGTTTTGGGGCTCAGCAGACAAGATACGGGAGCAATGGTGAGATGTGTATCTGGGAGTATTTATGTGAAGTCCACAGCAGTGCCACCTAGGGAGCCCCATTGCTCTTCTGGAATGTCTGGGGGACCAGTCCGCTAAAATGCTGGCCCTTCCTACATCCCAATGACTTGATTTTATGCATTTTTAACTTGTGCATTTTTTTTTTTTTTGCAAAAACGGCCTAAAAAGATAAATGCACAAAGCACAAATCCTTCTTAAAAATTTTTTTTTTTTAAGATAGACATTTTAATTTTTTTGTTTTTCAAAAATGGTTACACTTGCTATTTGGATTTGTGACATTTAGCACAAAACATCTAAAGTCCAACTTAGATGTCATATTGAAAATGTCCCTCCACATGTCTTTATAAAATACTAGGGGTAATTCTTGTCACCACATGCATAACCTCTGGTGTAATTTTATAAAAGCCCTTATATGTGTATAAAATGGCTTTTACACATGAAAATTCATTTATAAAATTATCCCAAATATCTAGTCTATCAAGTCTCCATTTTGATAATTAGCTGTCAAATCCAGTCTAGGGGTGTAGTTATCAACATGGGCTACAATTAAGACAGGTTATTTTACCCCTACTTGTGCTATTTTAGCACAGGTCCCATTTTATGCAATGAGAACTAATTACTAATAATTGGGGTTAACAACAAAATAACATGTCTTAATGGTAGCCCACATTGATACCTCCCCCCCCCCCAATTAAAGAGAAAAGAAGTGTCTCTAGAAATCAAAATGACTGCTATATGTAATAAAAGTGAGCCAAGTATAAGTCAATCAAGCCATTGTGACATCACTGATTAAGTTGGCTCTTACCATTGGTGGAATGAGGCATTGTGACATCACAATATCAGCTCTTGTTACTAGTGACTGAAACATTTCACACTAGGGGGATTGTTTACTAAAGCTTAGCTCGAGTTATCTGCAGCAGGGCCCATAGGAATAAAATGGGCCCTGCTGCAGATAACTCGAACTACGTTTTAACACTAACTCATGCTATTTTTGCACAGGTCCCATTTTACTGAATGAGACCTAGTTACTAATAACTTGGGTTAACAGTAAAATAGCATGTCCTAACAATAGCCCGTGTTGATAACTTCCCCTCTTAAATGGTTAATAAGAGTGTTTAAGACCTTTCGCGAGAGACCCTCTGAAGTTGTCCTGATTTTACATCCATACCAAAACACACAGTCATTCTGATCTAGCTAGTACTTACTTGTCTTTTCCCAAGGCAACCGAGACCTTTTTATAATGAAACATGATTTACTATATAGGGTAGCCAAGGGAACCCAAGAAGAAGAGATAGAACAATTATTGTTATTAGTGCATCAGTCCTATTACAGGCAGGTAATGCAGCTAGCCCAAGGTAATTTGTTAAGAGGACACTTAGAGGAAGAGAAACCCAGGAGCATGTCATGACCCCCCCCCCCTTTTTTTTTTTGCCAAGGTTGTTTAAACTGGTACATCTGTACTACCATCATGCCCAACCTGCCAGTTGAATAGTCCTGCAAGGGTTTCAGCGAAGTGCTCATTCCTCAATCTAAAAAGAAAGTTTATGCATTTCTTGGTTAGTCAATTGATTCATAGCCACCGAGAAGAGGGGAAGGGGGGACAAAATTCCCCGGGCCCGGGCCTCCAAGGCGGACCCGGCGCCACAGTCCCACCTGCCCCCTGTCATCGACCGTCTGCCACCGAGCCAGGCCCCATGCATTGAAATCACAGCGCCTCTCACCTCCATGTGAAAGCGCTGCAGGCAGCAGGGCAGCAGATCGCCTCCCTTCGGGCCTCCTTCTCTCCCTCTGTCCCGTCCTCGTCTGACGCAACTTCCGCGAGGGCAGGACACAAGGAGGGAAGGAGGGCCGAAGGGAGGCGATCTGCTGCCCTGCTGCCTGCAGCGCTTTCACATGGAGGTGAGAGGCGCTGTGATTTCAATGCAGGGGGCCCGGCCCGGTGGCGGACGGAGAGGGTGGGGGGAGGGGGCGGCAACCTCGGGGGGGGGGGGGTGGAGGAGGGAGCAGCAGTGGCGACCTCGGGAGGGGCCCGGGGGCAGCCTTGCCCCAGGCCCGGCCCAGTCTCTCGGCAGCCCTGAATTGATTTACCTTTTACAGAAGACCCTGAATAAGGTCTATTGTTCTTCTGAACTGGATGCTACCTTCC